>NC_053428.1:89922450-90292681 GCF_007990345.1 Gossypium hirsutum | reverse complement strand
ACCTAAAATCAGGCTATTACAATAACCTTTGAAGACTTTGTGAATCCGGTTTGTTTCCATCGAAGAAGAAGGTAAGACCGATTTCTGTTTTTGATCCTGGCATCTATTCATATGTTCAATTTGTGAATAACATTTTAGCATGTTCCTTCGAGTTCATCATCCATGGTGTCACTAACCTCTTTCATTTTCGTGAGGGAAGATAAGCAACTAATCTGCTTCCTTTTCGAGTCTTGTGTATTTTTTAGGTTTATGACGATAAAATTTTTTTCGAGCAAATGGCCCGATTTGAGTACAAATCATCTTCAAGAGGGAGGGTATGATGCGAACCCGGTCGCATCATCTTACGACCCAACTTGTCGACACCGAGATTGGGCTAAACTCGAGGGGCCCAAGTGTCTGTCTTTAATTATGTCATTGTTTGAACATCATTAATCTGTGTTCTGCATTTAATAAAGTCATGCATTATGTAACTCCCATGTTAGTTAAGTTTGCACCATTAAATTAAGTCGTGCATTAAGTAACTCATTTGTTCATTTAGTTTACATTTTAAACCATGCATTTAAGCATCTTAGTTGTTAAATATGTTTGAGTTTGTTTATATATGTATGTTATTTAATTTGACTGTTACTTTTTACTACATAAATTAAAGTGTGTTTATTTTAATTTTAAATAAGGTGATTTGAGTTGCATGTTCATTAAAATATTTGTGTATGAGTGTTTATAGTGTGCTGATTTTTGTGAGTGTCTTTAATGCTTAATTATCTTCCTTGTAGGTGACTATTCATATGGCTAATTGGCTCTTCAAGTTTTGGACGTTTTTTAAGCCTTCAAAAGTCATCATGATGCAAAGAGTGTCTCTTCAAATCTGTTCAGTTTTAAAGCATCCAAAGCTAGTTAAAAAGACAATTAAAGAGATGAATGCACAAATCTTTTGACATTTAGTTTAAGGGAAATGAAGAGACACCAAATAGAACATTAAGGGTTCATTAAGTCAATTATAAAATGAAGAGACATGCCTTTCATCCACACCAGAATCAAGTAAAGAGACATGACTAATGGCTTCCCTACATGACTTAAAAATAAAATAAAAGCTTGTAAAAACCTTAGTTAATTACTGAAGGTGAAAGGTCACAAATAGACATTCAAATAGTCATAATAGTGCTTATAAATAGATTGTAAGAAGATATTATTTTGGATAGAAAACTTTTGTTCCTTTGATTAATGTTTATAACATTTTGTGAATTTTTCAACTCTCTTATTTCATTTTAGACTTAGCGTGACTTATCTAGCTTGCTAATGGCGTCATTCTGTTTCTTTTGAACTTATCACTTATTCCGAGTGTGGTGTTCTACCAAATTTATACCTTTGGTTCCTACCATTTTAGGTAACGGGTCAAGGTCTAGCTTAAGCGACTTATAAGTCTCAGGTCAATACTCTACATAGTATTGGTTCATTCTTGTCCTTAAGTTGATCTATCCATCCTATCCAACACCTTAACTACTTTGTTTCTTTGTTAACCACTTTCACCATCATTCACTTAGCCTTTTGATTTTTTTTTTGTTTCTCAAAAACACTTACTTAGCCAAATCCATCCATTGCTTAAACTAAAGAACAATACTTCTCCATTTTACGATTGGGCAACAAATACGACTCAAGACATCTACAACCGAGTTTGCATCATCACATGTACCAGCATTGAAAGCTTGAATCTTGATTATTCCAGAAGCTTCTTATGTACATGCATTCTGCAAGATGAAGAGTCATCCTTGGTTCACTAAATAGTCACCTATATCACATATAAATAAATATCACTTTAGGCACAATTCCATACCATAATTTGGCAAGGATCCTAAACTAGGACACACATGCATAAAAATCTAGATATATCACAAGATGGAAACACTCAAAGGCATATGAGCAAATGACACACTTAACACATGCATATATATATATAAAGCAAATGACAATACCTCACATGTATATAATTATGAGCTTATAACATGGATAACATAGGAAACTCACAAATATGATGCAAACAAAAACTATGGAATTAAATTTTGAAACAAAACTTAATTAAAAGCCTTTAAAATCGGCCCATCTGAAACAACAACTTTCATTTTGCACTTGGGCCCTTCGCATTTGGCCCAATCTCTATATCTGCGAATGGCGTCTTAACATGATGTGACCAGAATCAAATCATTCCCTCCCTCTAGAAGACGATTTGTACTTAAATTGGGCCATTTGCTCGAGAAAAACATTTGTTGATCATGATGCCTTAAATTGCAATTTTATTTCATTAAGTTGATAACAACTCTTTAAGGAACCTGGAAAACATCTAGACAAAATAGTTAGAAGTGACTAGTTCTTTCAATTCATCAACTACACGGAATTGAGATAATTTCAAGTTGATGCAATTTGTGTAGACATGATAAATATCAAGGTTTTTTTTTTCAAATTTTGTAAACTCAAATCAACCTTGGGATCAAACACAAAGTTTTGCCTTTTCTATTTTATCACAAATCTCAAACTTGGTTTTTGATGACAACAGTGCAATATCAAGCAATCGAACATTATTTACAAAATTATGCAACATAAAACTCGATACTCACATCCCTTATCAATGGAACAAAATAAGTATCTCCAGGATTAAAATCTCAATTTTGATCACTTGTTCTAAAATGCAACAAAAGTTTCTCTTTCACCAACAATTCATGCATACTAATCAAATGAGAATTAGGTATACAAACATTCAAACAACAAACCTCTCAAGGCACAAAGATTTAAAGAATTCACGTAACCATAATCAAACAATTTAAGCTTTTTACGTGAAAATTATTTATCACACACAATCAAATTTTGTATACATCAATTTATTACATTGACAACAATAGAATTACCAACACAATACATATCATAAGAAAAACTCTTCATGACACTACTTGAGACAAAATCATCAACAACAATCAAAGAATGACAATTAACCAAAACAATGTGAGGAGATCATTCGAAAACTAAGTCACTGACATTTTTATCAACAACATTCAAAATAGACTGTCGTGATTTAATTGCTAAAGATTCCTTACCTTGCTTGCCTTTAAGCACTTTTGGATTAATTTCACTTTTGATCTTACCTTTCCTAATAAAAGAGAACCGTTTGTCAAAAGTGCGGTATGAGGTTGGAACTCATCAAATGGATCTTTGGAAACCTAAAATGAAGAGACAATATGAGGACAACTCACATGTTGGTTAGTAAGAACATTTTTCACCTCTTCACTTGTTTCTTTTTCAATTTCACTTTCTTTTCCAACAATTTCACTCGTATCACTCACACTTTATTTTATTTCTTTAATCTCAATTTCATTCCTCTCATTCTCGTTTTCCATTTTTTTCCATTTTCATTCTCAAACTCTTTCAATTTTCTTTCTCGTTCACATTCTTTTTATTTCTCTTTTTCTCTCATTTCTTTTTTTTTCTTTCAATTTCTACACTAGCTTTTAACTTCATTTTATCTTCAAATATTTGTTTGGAAGTTAAAGATACAAGTGTGATGAATTTTCCTCGAAATACAAAGGAAAATGATTAGAATTCACATCATACTTGTCTTGACAATTAAATTGCAAAGGTTGACCCAAAATAATGTGGCTTTCTTGTATGGGCACCACATCACACCAAACTTCACTGTGGTACTTGCCCATAGAGAATGGAACTAAAACTTGCTTGGTCACTTTTTCGCACTTATTGAACCACTGAAGATGGCAAGGTTGTGGATGTTCTGTTATGAGCAGGTTCATTTTATTAACCATGTAAGTGCTCGAGATGTTAGCACAAATATCGCCATTGATGATAAGACTTCATACATTGCCGTAGACATGACAATGCATTTGGAACAAGTTTTCTCGTAAGCTTCCATCGTGGGTACGAACATTTGTAGCCTTTCTCATAACTAAATTTTATACTAACATAATTTATTTTCCACACAAACAAAACGATTAGAACAAAAAGAAATCAAGATGATAGAAATGTATCTTACCACAAAACCTCGCAAGTTCACTCTGAAGGAAATCAATCCATTCATGTTTACATACAAATTCGACTTTTTCCACTCGAATTATCTCATGCACTCTTGCCTTTTTCCACTCGTAGTTCCTCTCATGGTGTTTTTAAAAGAACTAGGAGAAGATTTTCAACTTTTTGAATGCTTGTGGCAAGAATTTGGGTTAAAAGATGAAAAAGAGATGGTAAGGGTATTTTGGTATTTTGGTAATTTGATAAAATTTTTTATTTTTTCACAAAAAAATTCAAAAAAATGAAAATGGGTTTTTAAGGGTTTTTAGAGGAAATTTTGGTGTAGGGGTAAAATGGTAACTTTTTAGGTAAAAAATTTTTCAGTTTTGTGAAAATTCACCAAATGGTGTAAAAGATGCTTCGAAATACGAATCTAACAAAATTTTTCTTGATGGGTCTTCAGACTATTTATTATTTTAGTCTTACTCATCCTTTTTCTTCTTTTTTCACGAATTTATATTTTTTTCACTTCAAAATTTTTTTCAACATGAAAAATAAATATAGATACGAACCGTAATCAGGAATCCTAAGCTCTGATACCAAATTATACAATTTATCGAGCTTTAAGTGTTTGGAAAATGGCTTGAATGAAGGATCATCTTGAATAGGTTTAAAGGATGGTGGAAACCGTGATCTGAAGCACTTGAATGTTCTATAGAATTGACGTTATAGAGGAACCTGACCCTTGTAAATTTGACAAACACTCAAATCTTCGTTTGGAAAAAGTCGCCACACCCCGAGATGGCTTACGGGATGATAAGACAAATGGTGAACACCACAAATTTGTAAAGTTTAATAAGTTTGGTAGTTCGGTTAAGAACTAGGAGAGAAACAATTCTCACAAAATAAGCTTTATATTCAAGAAAGATGTCTTCTCTTTACAATTACTTGGTTTAGGCTATTTATAGAACAAAAGGTAACTAGAGGGCCATATTCGACCATTAAAGCATACATGAGTATCTGCCCTACAATGTATAAGGAGATACTTGAATGGTTGGATGCATAGAATGATCGAAAGGTCATATTCATCTTCCATGGATGTTCATGAATGTCTTAGGTGCATAAAGAAACTAGTTGATCTCCTATTTGGAAGTGCATGTTTGAGCAAATTCATTCCCTTTATATAGATGTATGTATGATCACTTTTAATGCTGCCGCTTTAATGCAAGCTTCCCTCATTGCTATACATGAACTAGTAAGGATCATGCATTCTTCATTAAATCTTGCATTAATACTTTGGATGTGCATGAATAGTTGCATGCATCTTTAGGTTCATTCATCTAGCAAGTGCATGTATCATGAATGTAGTTTTTCCATGTGAATGGTCACATGTACCAACATTGAAAGCTTGGTTCTTGATTATTCTAGAAGCTTCTTATATGCATGCATTCCGCAAGATGAAGAGTCATCCTTGGCCAACCAAATAGTCACCTATATCACATATAAATAGACATCACTTTAGGCACAATTCCATACCATAATTTGGTAAGGATCCTAGACTAGGACACACAAACAAAAATCAAGATTTATCACATTATGGAAACACTCATAGGCATATGAACAAATGACACACTTAACACACGCATATATATAAAATGAATGACAATATCCTACATGCATATAATTATGAACTTATAACACGAATAACATATGAAACTCATAAATAAGATACAAACAAAAACTATGGAGTTAAAATTGAAAACAAAACTTAATTAAAATCCTCTAAAACCGGCCCATCCTGAATGACAATTGTCATTTTGCATTTGGGCCTTTCACGTTTGGCCCAATCTTGATATTTTTGAATGGCATCGTAACATGATGTGACCGAAATCACATCAGTAGAAGCCCAGTGTGTAACTCGACCCACAAAAAAAGAATTTCCTTATAACATATATAAATGTAAATACCAACAAAAATTTTACTTATAATGTTCACACATACGAATACTGTGATGCCCCAAACTCGACCGGGACGGACTGACTCTAACTCAGTACATCAAATTAGCCTTTGAGGTGACTTTTCATTTAAAACTTTAAATGAAACACACCAACCAACCATACACACCATTCAATTGCATGCTTTTCTAAATTAATCATTTCATTCACACAATCAAAATGTATATAGTGTACATTAATACTCGACAGTCTCCCTTAGCTAAAAAACTTTTGTTAGTTCATTTAATTAACATCACATTAAGCAAGTAATAAAACCATCCAATCAAGCAAGCAATTATAACATTAAAAAATCGCCCCACCAAAAAAACAAATAGTCCCTAAACCCTTGGAACGACTTACATTGCCTTCACTTCGAAGCTTAAAACCTCAACATGTATACTTAAAGAAAATGCCTTGCAATGGACCACCAATTTGCCACCCACCTCGTTAACTTGGGAACTATTTATCTACAAGGTAAAATAAAGGGGTGAGCTTGGGAAAGCTCAGTGAGTACACTTGCATACAACACAAATAAATATACACACTAGACATGCTAGGATTTAAACATATTTTAACAATTCACATATAACACAATTTTCATACTTAACACAGAGATATATTGGCAAATCGTGAATATGAAACATAGTAAAATTATATACTCATTGGATAAAGGAATCTCCAAAACTCACCACATGACTCATAAAGTCATATATTATCTCCATGTAAGTGTAGCACGCATGCTCACACTCTCTAAACACACCACGCTATCTACGGTGAATGGAGCTATGTTCGACATTCCCTTATCTCTCCAACGCTATTTCCAGGCCACAATGCCCAACACATAATAAAAAGGGGTGAGTACTCACAATCCTATGGCATGCAACTATATCTAATGGTTCCATAAAGTCACAATGCCAACATATCTCTTTTAACACATTCACAATATTCAGTAAATAGGGCTCGCAATTAAGTAGAACTCACACAATATAGCACAGTTAGCAATTCACATTTCACAATTCACAATTCACAAATAATATAACTTCCATGCAACATATATTGCACTCATTCACATATCATTCATGACATAGCTCACATAAATAATTGTTCGCATATTTTATTTAGCATAGGACACTCAATAGCTTAGTTTACGTACAATACAACTCAAAACCTCACAATACACAATTTGAGAAATTAATATAGTTTGCCACAATAATATAATTCACTAATTAACACAGTTTAGAGTATAACACAATACACAAATATAATTGGTTCGCACTACATTTGAGCTTGCACTTAGCATTTCATGATAAAATAATTTTGCACTAATCAAAATTCGCAATATCATAAATCTCATAATTCACCTACGGGTTCGTGCATGCACAAATATGCATTATCGATAAAATTTGTATGTTATAAAAGTCCAAATTATATTATTTATTCTTATATCCATTCGTAAATATTACAAAATCATATACAAATATATATTATATATACATATTTATTTAGTGATAGTTGTCACTTCAAATTTTAAGCATACATTAAAAGCCCCACAAATTTATATATCATATAAAATCATACCCATAATTATATATATTGTATACAATAAAGCCATGCATATATATACATTAAATTATATATATAACATCAAAATCCATTAACATATATTATATCAAACAAAGCCATGCATATGTATAATATATGTATAATCACCCACGCATATATATGTACATATATACAACCCACTCATTTATATATTATAGATAACACACGCACATATATATTTATGTATATTACCAACTCCCCCATTTATATATTATATATATAACTTCCACTAATATATATATAATGTATACTAAATAAAGCCCATGTATATATATTATAAGTTTATGCATTTTGCACTATTAAAATCATACAGTAAATATACTCAACAATTCAATCAAAATTGCAAGGATTTGCATAAGGAAGAAGTCAAGGTTCATATATCATAAGTGGGGGTTTGCATGCCACACTTCAACTCTCTAGATTTTGCAATTCATGCTAAAAGATGACATACAAATTCACTCACCTGTAGCTCACCACGGCTCGTCGAAATAGATAACTTTTTGCTTACCTTTGTCCTGGTTTGTTGAGACTCCACCAACGTTTTCAGCTTTGTACAAATATATACATATTAATAAGCATTCAAAAACAATCTAACTTATCTCTTTGTATTCATACAATGGCTCTCCACTTACACATGCTTATTCGGCCTATTTTGTAAAATCTATTTTACTTAATTTCTTCTTTTTCTAAATTTAATTAAATCCTTAATTTCTACCTCCTAATCCCCTAACTTGAGCCTAATTATAGATCTAGGTCGATAATTCAACTCTATTTTACTAGATACTACTTTTCTCGAAAATCTATTGTTCATCCTCATTCTCAAAAGAAAACCATATAATTCATGCAATTATTTAAAGATTTTTGATAAATTGAATTTGTAAACCTCTTAATCTCGTGAAAATATACTAAAAATCATTTTAAAAACAGCTCATAGCTCTTTATTATGAGATTCACCAATTTTTTATGCAAAAAATAACTTTAAAACCATGGATTTATAATTTTCGTACATAGATTTATGAAAATTCAAATTAAAAACACCTAATAAAATTTTAATACATAAGGAAATAATACATTTACCTTTAACTCGAAAAGGCCCACGAATTTGTACCAATTGAGCAAAAGCGAGCTAAGCTTAAGTGAGAAATTAGAGAAGAAATAGTGCTTTTCTTGCAAAATTGAAGGAATAGGGAGTGTTTTGGATGCCAAGAAAATATAAGAAATGCAGAAAATATGAGAAAAAACTTTCATATTTATATCTAAGAAAATTTTAAAATGAAAAAAAAGGAGAGAAAAATGGGATGGTAGTGGCTTTTTATAGCCTAACTAACTTTTTAAAAAAAAATTGGGCTATTTGCCTCTAGGTCCTTCCTATTTCTCCCTTGTTCTAATAGCTTTTCTTTTTAATTACTAGTCTTAATTTATACAATTAACCTTTACTTTAACCACTACTCAAAATTAGTTTCTATTAATTATTTTTTTAATGCCCCGATTATTAATACCATAATTATTTAATTTAATTATTTTATTTTTATTATTAAAAATTATTTATTTTATCCTACTTTAATTCCTATTACACAAAATCCAATTTTTCTCTCAAACCTATAATCTAATGTCCAATTCTACTAACTCGATTTTCGGGATGTGACAAATATCTTATCATAATGACACAATACCAAAAGCATATATGAAATCAGAATATCATATTTTGAGAACATATATCATATCAAAATTTCATATCATATCAGAACAAATCTTACCCCCATCCACTACACACCAACTCTTTCCAACCAATCACACCAATAGGACTACATGAGCCCATCTATTCAATTACGGGTTGTGGTGGTATGCCACTCATAATGGTGCAGTTGAGCTATCAAACATATATTCTGGTTTAGCTGCCAAAATTGCAATAATATTGCCTGAAACACTTCCTCCATCATCAAAACCCACCCAAATGCACATGCAAAATCATAATAACATACGTACATATCACATAGTCGAATCAGATATCATATCAAAACAAATCACAAAATATAGATGTCACATATGCTTTACAAAAATAGTCATGCTTTCAAAAATTACCCATATATATATTATACATATAACTCATATATCAAACGTAACAACACATATACCTCATTTCGGTTCTTTTTTAAGCAAACTGGACCACGTGAAGGGTTTAATTAAAAATTATAGATTAAATTAGCCCTAAATAAAAACCTCAAAAAAAATGGGCCACACACCCATATGGTTTCTCTTGACCCAGAGGACTAGCCCGTGATTCCTACACGACCTACTTGACTTTCCCGTGTAATCGCACACGCCCGTGTACCCCACATGACCTACCTAATTTTCCCATGTAATCCCATACACCCGTGTGCCCTACACGGCCAGCCACATAACCCTGTGGCACACACAATCTGCGACATGGGCTACCACACGATCGTGTGACGAGAATAATTTCAAATTTCATGGGTTTTTTTTCCATATTTTCCAGATTTATTCACGGGGGTTTCGGGTTAAAAATACACACCTAATTGTTTTCCAGTGCTGACTCAAAAGCAACATGACCAACTTTTATTACGACACCAAAAGAACAGATTAAAGCCAAAATATCAAGTAATCTAATATAATTTCAATGAACTCAAAACGTTCATTCAGCTAAAATTGCTAGAAAAATTAACCCTTACCTAGAAAGCAATTACTAAGGTACCCAATTTGTCAGGAGAGATTTATGTAGCTCACGATCCTCCCCTAACAGAAATCCCCCCCAAAAATCATCAAAGCGAAATCGAAGCAACAAGAATTCCTCGAATAAAACCTTACCAAAAGGACATCTTTTTTTTACTAATAACAATAATGACAAAGAATGTAACAGCTCATTTTTCAGTGGTGTCGAAAATAGTAGTTTTGGGGTCACCATTTGACGAGTAAGTTCTTAAATATTATTATTTAATATTTACAAGTCAAACATGGTTTTGAAAAGGTTTTTGATATAGTGATTTATGTTATATAAGCGAGTTCCTAAGTTCAAGCGGTATGACCCTAAGGTCAAATGGTTTAAGAAAATTAGGTATCGGGACCTTGTTTCTATAAACTAAGCCGTAAATATTTATAAAAATATTTACGGAGTGTCATTAAAGTGGTATTATATTTTCGTTGAAAAATTTTAACGTTTCAATAGTTAATTAATTAAAAAGGACTAAATCGTAAAATATATAAAATTTGATCACTATTTGATTTGAGTGATTAAATGGTTAATTGAATAAATGAAAAGGGACTTAAATGGTAATTAGACCATTCAAGAGGTTAGTGGAAAAATATGGATATGAATTTGGTGTTTTATTTGTTTATTATCCAAGGGTAAAATGTTGATTTAATAATTGATTAGAATAAATAAAACCAAAATGTTTTATCATCAACTTAATGTCTTCTTCACCTATTTTGAACGGAGAAAAACTCCATGAAAGCCCTTGAAGTTTCGGCTTACCTTTTGATGATGCATATAAGTCCATTTTAGCCCCGTTTTCAATAATTTTTATGTTTTTTAGATCGTTGCAACTAGGTCCAGCTAGCCCGTAGCTTAGATTTTGAAACAGTTAAAGATTGTGAATGTTTCATTGATGAATTTAGTGATTTTTGAAGTTAAATGATGAATTTGAAATATTAATTGGTATTTAAAAATATTTTTAAGTGATTTTTGATGAATTTTTCGATGAGGTACTAAATTGTTAAAATAGTAAAAGTATAAGGATTTGATGTGAAATTTCTACCATAATGTGCTGTATTGGATGCCATGAGTATTCATCTAGGCTAAATTATGGGTAAAAATGGTTAATTTGCATGTTTTAGGCTCATGGACTAAATTGAATAAAAGTAAAACTTTAGGGGTAATTTTGTAAGAATGTAAAAAATGACTATATTGTATAAAACACATTATTTTACTGTTTAAATTAATAGAGTGAATGAATTATTAATTTAGATCCAGATCGAGTGGAAAATTCAGGAGAATAAAAAATTACCAAAATGCCCCTATACTTTGACATATCTGCAATTTAGCCAGGTAAGTTTGTATGAACTACAAACACTTAAATGTGAGTTAAATTGACTATTTGATGTGTTATTCTATTGTAAATTAATTAATATATAGATGTTATTATGCAATTTATTATGTCATGAAAGGATAGAAATTCAACGATGTATGACGACTATCGAGCCCCGTTTGAACTTTAAGAATTTGTAGTATACAAATGACATGTCATTTGGGTTTACATGATTCAGGTGCTGGTCCTGAACATCCTACGAAAGGCTAAGGTCTGGCATGTGTTGCAGATACTCCACAGCTCATGTGAGCAGCATCGTGTAGCTACGTTCCAACCCACAGCTCATGTGAGCAGGCCCATTTTCACAGCTCGTGTGAGCATATATGTATAGGAATTGACGGATTACAATTATATGAGTTAGTACACTTTGTGTGAGCTATCCCGGGTATCCAACGGTATTAAAAAAGGTTCAACGGGCATGAATGGGAAAGGAAACGGTAAATATTCAATATGATCAAATACAGGTATATATGAAATACATTAAAATGATGAGATACATGGAGAGCATGTTATGTTATGAAGGATGTTATATACAATTGAATCATATTCAAGTATAATGGTTATCCATGTTGAATTCATATGAAATATGTTCAAGTATGCTAACATGTATGGTTGTTTGAGGCTTAGGGATGTGCCAAGCTATTGGTTGGATTGTATAATATTTACTTATAAAGTTATGCAATGAAATGATAAGTGCCCAAATGAAAATATGTTTATGTTCATGAATTAGTGGTAAAGTTTAAATTATATAATTTCTTATGAAATGGTTTATCATGTGGTTAATTCAAAAAGAGCTATTTATAAATGCACCAACTTGTGCCTAAGGTTGATGATATGCTTATGTCTTGTGTGTTATGCAAATGAGATGGATGTGGAAAGGTAATGAAATAGTAAGTTCATACTTGAAGTGTAAAATAATGAAAAAAAGAATGGTGAGTTAAATTGATGTTGTTATTAAAGCTAAAGATAGTAAATGCAATGGAAAGTAATGAAATGCAAAAGAAGATAATAAAATTTGAAAGGGTTAAAAGTTTTATAAAATCCTACTATGCTAGGGATGATATGTATATGTGATGCTGTAGATTTATTCACTTTGTGAGTTGTTGAATATGGTTTCATAAATCTTGTGGTATTGGTACAGGATAATTCTGGATATGTATAAATTTCATATTAGAAATGGATTGATATGACTAATGTTTATACAAGCTTACTAAGCATTCTTTGCTTAAATAGTTGTTTTTCCTTTACTTTTTAGATTATCGAAAGCTCGATCAGGGTGGAAGTTAGTCGAAGATCCATCACATTATCCATCAATTTTATTGATAGATTTCTATGCTTTGTTCACGATTATAATGGCATGTATAGGTGGACTTATGGTTAATGATTAGTTGAATGTAAATTGATGAGTTTGGTATATATATGTCATTTTGGTTAATGATTATGGCATAAAATTTTGCCTTGGATTTGAGGTACTTAAGGTACTATTGATATCTTGTTGGTTGTGGTTAATATGGTTAAATTGGTGTATGTTTTGAAATAACCAAAATTGGTATGGGTTATTGTATCTTGAAATGGCCAAAATGGTGTGGTTGTTATGTATCAATTATGTTATGTTTTGATATGAAAATAAGTTAAGTTATGTTTTGATATGAAAATAAGTTAAGTTATGATTATTTAAAGATGCACATGTATAGGTGTATTTATTTGATAATATTGTCATTTGTTTTAGCTTGTATTTATGGTATTTTAGGTGATGAAATGGTGCTATGTTAGCATGTATATATTTGGCCTTGTAGTGGTTTTCATTTTGGATTTTTATGGTTTTTAAATGATGGAAGATGGAATGGTAGTTAAAACTATATGTTATGAGTTGTTCTTTGATATGCTTGAATGTTGTTACTTGATATATTGGTTATAGTTGACATATGGGCTAATGTTTAGTCGATGGATATTAGATGGCCAATTGGATAATTAGAGTGTGGATTTGATATGTGAATATGGAGGTAAATGTTGGTATGAATTTGGTTACAAGTTAGTTGTTTTGTGTCTAAATTATACAACTATAAAGTACTTGTTGGTTATTGTGATTGAGATGCCCTTTGGGCATATTGGTTATATGAACATATACCATGTTGTTTTAGCTTGATTATGCATGTAACATCCCAAATTAAGGCCTAGTCAGAACAGTGGTTTCGAGACCACAAATCTGAGATAGAAATAATTATTTTATGGATGTTACGAGGTCCATGATATATATGCATACCTGTGTGAAAATACCAATGATAAATTTTACCGATAAGGTGTCCAATTGAGTTATTAGGACAAAATTGCAATAAGTGAAAAACATGTGTTCTAGTTGATTTAAGGGCTTAATTGTGATGAGATTTCAAATTTGAAGTCTTTATTTGGCAATTAGACCATTATATGTCATTATGGAAAAAAATAGACATAGGAGGGATAAAATATCAAAGTTATAATGGAAGGGCATTTTGGTCCATTGGTTAATAAAAGAATTAAAAGGGAAAAATAGTCAAAATTTGTGTCCATCTTCATCCTCCTTGGTCAAATTTCACAAGTAGCCATAGCTAGGGTTTCTTTCATCTTTCAAGCTCAAAGTGAGTGCATTCTAGCCCCGTTTTTAATGTTCTTTATATTTTTGAAATCCTCGTAGCTCGATTTAGCTATTTCTACCTTTAATTTGAGCTAGGGTTCATGTTAAAAAACATACCCATGAATGACATACTTGTGCTTTGATGTCTAATGGAAGAATATGGAGGTTTGAGGTGTGATAAACAAATTTTATTAGGTGGTTTTTGGGGAAATTGATTAAAAGGACCTAATTGTAAAAGTTGTAAAAACTATGTGTAAATATGTGAATAAATGAAAAATGTGGGGTGGTATAAGAGGGAAAATGATTCGACTAGGCTTGAATAATGAGAAAACGGGTACTTTTCATTTTATGAGCCTAGAGGCAATTTTGTAATTTTGTAAAATTTTAGGGGCAAAATTTTAATTTTTCCATATTGTGATTTTTGGACTGAAAGAAATAATGCATGTATTAAATAAGATAAATATGCTATTATAGATCAAGAGGGACGAGGGATAACCTTAACCGAGGAAAAGGCAAGGTTGAGGACTAAATCTCAAATTTTCCATATTTTGCACCGAGGTAAGTTGTGTGTAAGTAATTCAAAAACTCCAGTATTATGTATCTAATATTTGACATTATATGATACATGTATGTAGGCCTTAATGAAATTGACTTGTGATGATCCAATGGAAGTTTAGTGACAACCTCGTGTCTCGGAAGCCCAGGTGACCCTAAGGAATATTTAGGACATGAATGTCGTGACACTGTGCTAAATATTCCTGTGTAAGACCATGTCCTGGACATGGCATCGACGATGATATATGTGCCTATGTAAGACCATGTTTGGGACATGACATCAACGATGATATGTGTGCCAGTGTAAGACAATGTCTGGGACATGGCATCAATGATGATATGTGGATTCATGTAAGACCATGTCAGGGACATGACATTTATACTTTATTTGGTGTATGACAATCCCACGTTCCCTTTAGTATTCCAGTGGTTCAATGGGCCATTCAAGATGTTGGGTTAAGAAGTGGAGTGATATGAGTAAGAATGTACGGTACATGTATGTACGTAAACCTCATGAGTATTGAACTCGATTCATGACGGGAAATTTAGCATGAGTAGAAAGAAGTAAGATAAGCTTGATGTTTAAGGGCATTAGATTTCAATTTTGACTACGTTCATGTGTTTAGCATGATATTGTGGTGATAATTGATAATATGTTTATTCCATGAATATCTTGACTTATGTTGTTTATTATATACATACAACTTACTAAGCCCTGTGCTTACCCTTCTCTCCTTTCCCTTTTCTTTTAGCATCATCAAGCTAGCTTGGGGATTGTGGATGTTGGAGCTTGAGTTACACTATCAACAAATATTCTGGGGTATAATTAGTTTACTACATTTAAGTATGGTATGTATAGGGGACTTAGTATTTCGTTATATGTGTCATATTTGTTAGACAAAGTGATGGCTCCTTTTGGTATTTTATTCCATTTTGTATATGGTCATGAAATATGGGTCATATTGATTATTGGGTTGAAATCCCTAAATATTGTTACTTGCATGAGATGTGTTATTACTTTTGTGGTGTGTGCCAAATGGTTGATGTGGAATTTATGCTTGATGGATAAATGATGCCCATTGGTATGATCACTATATTAATATAGGTAAAAAAATGTATCGAATGAACTTAACAAGTCAAGGTGTCCCAATTAGGTAAACTTGATATGTATTTATCATGCATGAGTTAAAGCTATGGATGTCTAAGTAACCCTTTTATGCCATGTCAACCACCATTGGCATGTGACTGTGTGTTGGGTTGTTAAGGGTGACAATAGGGCTTGGAAAGTAGCCTCAAAGTTGTCCACATGGGTAGACATACGGGCATATGTCTAGGCTGTGTGTGACACACGGTCAGCCCCATGGGTGTGTAGTCCGGGCGTGTGTCCCTACACCTTGGTTTCACAAGTCACTATGCATGGTAGTAAACACACGGGCATAGACACGGCCATGTGTCTCAGCAGTGCGGAGGACACGACCTTAGGACATGGGCATGTGCCTAGGCCGTGTGAATTCTACACCTTAAATGTAAAAATTAAATTCACCACACGGCCTAGTACATGGGCGTGTGACTTGGCCGTGTGATATTAAATTTATGCTGATGTCATAAATAGAGAGTTACACGGCCTGGGGACACTGGCGTGTCAAGGGCACACGAGCGTGTCCTTGTGTCCATATAGGCTTGTGACCCTGTTTCAAGAAAATTTTTTTGAAGTTCATGGTTTAGTCTTGAACTGCCCCTGATGTATATTTTGGGCCTCGTAGGCCCATATAAGGGACGATATGCATGTTCTTAAATAAATTTTAAATTTGAACAAAATTTTATGGCCCGGTTTTACATAGCAGTGTATGTTCAAGTTCGATAATGCCTCGTATCCTATCCCGGCGTTGGATACGGGTAAGGGGTGTTACATTTATTGGGATTAGAGCTACGGTTTAGTTATTTTTAGACTACTAGCGAGTGTGGAAGTCTAGCTATACATGCCATACGTGTATTATGATAGTGTGACAACTCCTAACCTTTGAAATTGTGTTTTATATAATAAATGGATACTGAACGAGCAGTTGCTGATGATGTAGAAAGTAATGCGCCAGTTCCCGTCGAAGGAGCAGTGCCAGCTGATAGTAGACCCAATATGATTAGTAGAGGAGAAGGAGGTAGAGAAGCCTTTCTCCACATCATGAATAATTGGCGCACCTAGTTTGTTTGGGAAAACCCAGGTGTTCAACCCCCCTCCCTCCTATTCCTTAGCCTACCCCTGTAGCTCCCCAAGTTGTTGAGTCAGTGAGAAGGGAAAGGCCTCCGGTTGATCGAATTAGAAAGCAAGGAGCTGAAGAGTTTCGGGCTAACATTGATGATGATCTAAAAATAGTAGAGTTTTGGCTCGAAAACACCGTCTGAGTCTTTGATGAGTTTTCATGCACACCGGAGGAGTGCATTTTGTGTGTGGTATTGCTTCTAAGAGATTTCGCTTACCAGTGGTGGAATACCTTCGCGCCAGTTGTGCCGAGGGAGAAAGTGATTTGGGAGTTTTTTGAAGAGGAATTTCGCAAGAAGTATATCATTCAAAGGTTTATGGATCAAAAAATAAAGGAGTTCCTTGAGTTGAAACAGGGTAAAATGATAGTTACCGAGTATGAACGTGAGTTTGTGAGGCTTAGCAAATACACTCGGGAATGTGTATCTATCGAAGCCATCTTGTGTAAAAGGTTTGAGGACAGGAACGAAGACATCCGATTGTTGATTGGCATCCTCATGTTGAAAGAGTTTGTAGTCATGGTCGAAAGAGCATGCAAGGCTGAAGAATTGGCCAAAGAAAAGAGGAAAGCTGATTTGGTGTCTCGAGACTTGAAGAAGAGGCAACTTGAAAAATCTTTTCAATCTTCATCTAAGAAGTCAAGAGAGTTTACTACTCGATCTAATGCCTCTACTGGGTATTCGAGCAAGAATAGGAGTAAACAATACACAGTTTCGAAAGCTCAGACTACTTCAATTGCCATTGTTGGAATGCTCGACCCGATAGACTAGGACGTCCCCAATGTGTTAGCACCACTTTGGCGAGTGTTAAGGGAATGATAAAACTTGTTTTGAGTGTGGTTCCCCTGATCACTTTGTTAGGGACTACAACGAGAGGACGAAAAGAAGAAATCCCTAAGGAACAAGGTCAGATAGTACTGCTAATAAGGGAAAACCTCAGAAGAATTTGGGTAGTGGAACGAGTAGTAAAGGTGCACCTAGAAAGTCTGCTGTGAGACCGGAGGACAGGGCACTTGCTAGGACCTATGCCATTCGCGCTCGCGAAGAGGCCTTATCTGCTGATGTAATTACGGGTACATTTTCTATCTATGAAACTCCTATTGTTGCTTTGATTGATCTGGGTTCTACCCATTCGTATATTTTCATAAAGTTATTGTCTAGTATAAACTTGTTTGTTGAACCTACAGAACTCGTAGTAATGGTGTCAAACCCATTAGGCAAGTATGTGTTAGTTGATAAAGTGTGTAAAAATTGCCCTTTAATAATTAGAGGTCATTGTTTCCCAGCTAATCTTATTCTATTATCGTTCGATGAATTTGATGTAATTGTTGGTATGGATTGGTTGACCACTCATGATGTGGTAGTGAATTGTGGAAGAAAGTTTATCGAACTGAAATGTGAGAATGGTAATGTTCTTCGGGTTGAACTAGATGAATTAAATGGCATGCCTGCAGTGATTTCTTCCATGTCTACTCAGAGATGTATAAGAAAGGGGTACGAAGCTTACCTCGCCTTTGTGCTGAACACTAAAGAGTCTGAGTTAAAGATTGAGTCGGAACGAGTAGTATATGAATATCCGGATGTGTTTCTGAAAGAATTTTTGGGGTTACCTCCTATTAGGGAAGTAGAGTTTGGCATTGATTTGACTCCTGGTACTGCGCCTATTTTGATTGCCACGTATAGGATGGCCCCAACAAAATTAAAAGAGTTGAAGGTCCAGTTATAGGAGTTAACTGATAAGGGTTTCACGAGACCGAACTTTTCACCTTGGGGTGCTCCTGTGTTATTTTTGAAAAAAAAAGATGGTTCGATAAGACTATGTATAGATTATCAACAGCTCAAAAAGGTGATAATAAAGAACAAGTATCTTTTGCCAAGGATTGATGATCTATTTGATCAATTGAAGGGAGCTGCAGTATTTTCAAAGATAAACTTGAGGTTCAACTACTATCAATTGCGGGTTAAAGAATCAAATGTGCCTAAGCCTACTTTCAGAACGAGGTATAGCCATTACGAATTCCTCGTTATGCCATTTGGGTTAACAAATGCTTCTGTGGTGTTTATGGATTTAATGAATAGAATATTTTAGCCTTATTTGGATAAATTTGTTGTGGTATTCATCGATGATATTTTGATTTATTTAAGAGATGAGGCAGAGCATGCTGGGAACTTGAGAACTATTTTGTAGACTTTGAGGGACAAATAGTTGTATACCAAGTTCAGTAAAAGCAAACTTTGATTTCGTGTCGTTGGGTTTTTAGGACATATTGTTTTGGGAAACGGTATTAGAGTTAACCCGAGTAATATTTCAGCCATTGTTCATTGGAAACCACCGAAGAATGTGACAGAGGACAAAAGCTTTTTAGGCTTGGCCGGTTATTACAGACGGTTTGTTAAAGGATTTTCAATGATTGCCACTCTAATGATGAAGTTGTTACAAAAGGATGTTAAGTTCGAATGGACAGAGAAGTGCCAACAGAGTTTTGGGAAACTGAAAGCATTGTTGATTGAAGCTCCAGTGTTAGTTCAACCTGAGTCGGGAAAGGAGTTCATAATCTTCAATGATGCATCCTTGAATGATTTGGGATGCGTGCTTATGCAGGAAGGTAAAGTGATAGCCTATGCATCTAGACAACTGAAACCGCATGAGAAAAATTACTCGACACATGATTTAGAGCTAGCCGCCATTGTGTTTGCATTAAAGATTTAGAGACACCATTTGTATGGTGAGACTTGCCGAATATTCACTGATCACAAGAGTTTAAAATACCTGATGACCCAAAAAGATTTAAATCTTAGGCAACGGAGATGTTTAGAGTTGATAAAAGATTATGAGTTAATAATTGACTATCATCTGGGAAATGCGAATGTGGTCGTCCATGCCCTAAGTAGAAAATCCTTATTTGCTTAGAGAGCCATGGATGCTCAGTTAGCCTTATCAGACGATGGTGCTATCGTAGCGGAGTTAAGAGCTAGGCCGATATTCCTTCAAGAAATTTGTGAAGCTTAGAGTAACGACAATGAATTGCAAGCCAAGAGAACTCAGTGTGAGTTGGGTTTTAAATTCAATTTTTAGGTTCATTCCTATGGTTGCTTGATGTTCTGAGATAGAATTTGTGTTCCTGAAGACATCGAGTTGATTCATAATATTTTGAAGGCACATAATGGTCGTCTGCCAATTCACCTCAGTAGTACTGAAATGTACTACGACTTGAAGAAAATATATTGGTGGAACGGTATGAAGAGAGATATTTATGAGTTCGTTGCGGGATGCTTAATTTGACAACAACTAAAATCTGAGCACCAAGTGCCTTCAGGATTACTACAGCCTATCATGGTTCCCGAGTGGAAAAGGGACAAATTACCATGGATTTTATATAGGGCTTACCTTTGACACCGAGCAAGAAAGATGTAGTGTGGGTTGTTGTTTATCGATTGACAAATTCGGCTCATTTTATCCCGATACGTACCGACTACTCACTTGATAAACTGGCTGAGCTATATATTTCTAAAACTGTGAGACTTCACGGAATACACTTATCGATCATATCGGATAGAAATTCGAGGTTTATGTCACGATTTTGGAAAAGGTTACTAGAAGCCTTGGGCACGAGGTTGAGTTTTAGTACCGCTTTCCATCCACAAACCGGTGGTTAATCCGAGAGAGTGATTCAAACCTTGGAAGACATGTTGAGATGTTGTGTTCTAGAATTCCAAGGTAGTTGGGAAAAATACTTACCTTTGGTTGAGTTTGCCTATAACAATAGTTTTCAAACAAGTTTAAAAATGGTACTCTATGAAGCGTTGTATGGCTGGAAGCGTCGAACTCCTTTGTATTGGATAGAGCTCAAGGAAAGTAAATTGCACGGGGTTGACTTGGTTAAGGAACTGAAGACAAATTGAAAGTAATTAAAGATTGTTTAAGAGCGACATCGGATAGACAAAAGTCTTATGCGGATTTGAAAAGAAAAGAAATTGAGTTTCAAGTGGGTGATAAGGTATTTTTGAAAGTATCCCAATGGAAAAAGATTCTGAGATTCAGTAGGAAGTGCAAGTTAAGTCCTTGTTTCATAGGACCTTACGAGATCACCGAAAGGATAAGATCGGTAGCTTATCGGTTGGCTTTGCTACCGAAATTGGAAAAGATCCATGACGTATTCCACGTGTTTATGTTGCACCGTTATAGATCGGACCCCTCACATTTGATATCACCGTCATAAGTTGAGATTCAACCAGACATGACTTATGGTGAAGAGCAGATCAAGATCATGGATTGGGAAGTCAAACAGTTGAGAAGCAAGAATATTGCCTTAGTAAAAGTGCTATGGCATAGGCATGGGATAGAGAAGGTTGCATGGGAGCCTGAGGAAGCCATGAGAAATTAATACCCACACTTGTTTACCAGTAAAGTTTTCATGGACGAAATTCCCTAGGGGAGAATTGTAACATCCAAAATTAAGGCCTAGTCAGAATAGTGGTTTGAGACCAGAAAATTCGAGATAGAAATAATTATTTTATGGATGTTACAAGGTCCATGATATATATGCATGCCTGTGTGAAAATATCGATGATAAATTTTATCGATAAGGTGTCCAATGAGTTATTAGGACTAAATTGCAATAAGTGAAAAACATGTGTTCTAGTTGATTTAAGGGCTTAATTGTGATGAGAATTTAAATTTGAAGTCCTTATTTGGCAATTAGACTATTATATGTCATTATGGACAAAATGGACATAAGAGGGATAAAATATCAAAGTTATAATGGAAGGGCATTTTGGTCTGTTGGATAATAAAAAAATTAAAAGGGAAAAATAGTCAAAATTTGTGTCCATCTTCATCCTCCTTGGCCGAATTTCATAAGAAGCCATAGCTAGGGTTTCTTTCAGCTTTCAAGCTGAAAGTAAGTACATTCTAGCCCCGTTTTTAATGTTCTTTATATTTTTGAAAACCTTGTAGCTCGATTTAGCTATTTCTACCTTTAATTTGAGCTAGGGTTCATGTTCAAAAACATACCCATGAATGACATGCTTGTGCTTTGATGTCTAATGGAAGAATATGGAGGTCTAAGGTGTGATAAACAACTTTTACTGGGTGATTTTTGGTGAAATTGATAAAAAGGACCTAATTGTAAAAGTTGTAGAAACTATGTATAAATGTGTGAATAAATGAAAAATATGGGTTGGTATTGTAACATCTTGAAATAGGGCCTAAACAGAATAGTGGTTGCAAAACCACGAATTCGAGATCAAAAAAATTTATTCCGACTAAGTTTTAAGGTTTATTCATTGATTGAATAATTGTGTGAAAGTTTCGTGAAGAAATTTTATGTATAAGTGCCTAATTTGATAATTAGGACTAAATTGTAAAATTAGCAAAATGTGTGTTCTAGATAATAAAAGGGATTTAATTGAAATGAGTTCATAAAGTGGAGGTCCTTATTCAGAATTAGACCATTATATTTAAGTTTGGACAAAAATGGGCAAGAATAGGACAAATTTGAAAGAAAAGCCTTTAAGGGCATTTTGGTCATTTAGTAATTAAAAGAATTAAAAAGGGAAAATAAAACCAAAATTGGTCCATCTTCTTCATGGAGGCCGAATATAGCATGGGGGAAGCCATGGCTAGGGTTTCCAAGCTTTTCAAGCTCAATAGTAAGTCCGTTCTAGCCTCGTTTTTAATGTTCTTTACGTTTTTGGAGTCCAAGTAACTTGATTTAGCTTATTCTAGCAATAATTCATGCTAGGGTTCATAGTTGGAAAAATACTCATAGGTTAAATGTGTTTATTTTGATGTTTTATGGTAAAATATGAAGCTTGAAATTATGTTAAACAACTTTTGCAAAGCGATTTTAAGTGAAAAAGAGTAAAATGACATATTCGGTAAAAATACCTAATGTTCACAAGTACATGATAGAGTGTAAATTTGATGTTTCCATAGAAGGGAAAAATGTTCAGCGTGTCATAAAACATAAGAAAAATAGATAAATTTTCATTTCCGAGTCTAGGGGTAAAATTGTAATTTTGCAAAGGTTTAGGGGCAAAATTGTAATTTTTCAAAAGTTTGAGTTAGGGAATGTTTTGAATAGTACATTAATTAAATAAGTGAAATATGATATTTTGGATCCCAGAAAGTGAGATTTGGACCTAGAACGGGAGAAAAACTAAAAATCAAGAAAGTTGGTAAAATGGTCGTTTTGGTATCAAGGTAAGTTCATATGTTTAATAAGCTTTTAATTATGCATATTTGAATGATAAATTTATATTTTGGCCATAAATGCATTAGTATTGAGTTCCAGATATAATGATTAATGTTCGATAATAATTCGATATTGGAAAGAGAACTTTATAATTTAAATGTAAGACCATATTTTGTATTATGGCTTTGTATGATTACAAGGAAGTATTGATTAGTATAGATTGATGAGAATAAGTTAAGTTAATGATATGATGAGATTGAGAATGTAAGTATGTAAGTTGATAGCATTTTATTATTATGCAATTATTGTTATTAGTATTTTTATTATTGAGTTATGCGTCTAACCTTGAGAATTGGAGCAAGTATGTTTCAGCTATGACTTGACAAGGCATTGATATCTCAAAGTCCATGGTTGTACCATGGCAATTAAGGAAGAATTGACGGTTAAGGATACCATGTAATACCATGTCAAGACTTGGCATTGGTATGACAAGGATCCCATGTAAGACCATGTCAAGACATGGCATCGGCATTGATTAAGGACTCCATGTAAGACAACATCAAGATGTGGCATTGGCACTAAGACAAGGAAACCATGTAAGACCATGTTTGGACCATGGCATTTGGTAAGACAAGGATACCATGTAAGACCATGTTTGGAACATGGCATTTGGTAAGATAAGGATATCATGTAAGACAATGCCAAGGTATGGCATTGATAAGTTCTATAAGGCAAGGAAATCATGTAAGACCGTGTCAAGACATGGCATTGATGAGTTACTATAAGGCAAAGGTCCCATGTAAGACTATGCCAAGGCATGGCATTGGTGAGTTCATAAGACAAGGATACCATGTAAGACCATGTTTGGAACGTGGCATTTGGTAAGATAAGGATATCATGTAAGACCATGCCAAGGCATGGCATTGATAAGTTCTATAAGGCAAGGAAATCATCTAAGACCATGTCAAGACATGGCATTGATGAGTTACTATAAGGCAAAGGTCCCATGTAAGACCATGCTAAGGCATGACATTGGTGAGTTCATAAGGCAAGGATACCATGTAAGACCATGTCAAGAGATGACAATGGTAAGTTAAAAAGGGAAAAGGTTCCCGAGTAATCCAAAGAGTAAGTCAAAGAAACGACAAGGTGAGAACATGAAGAAAGAGTACAGGTATGGATTTAAGGCTTATTTAATATTGAGATTGTAAGTAATTGAGATTATCAAGTATTAAGTAAGTGATGAGTTTTCAATTATGCCTGTGACACTTTATGACATGATTGGCAATATGCCTATATTATGAAAGAGTACTCATGTGTTAAGTGAGATGTTACAGGTATGTAAGCAAGCTATTAAGTAAGGTTCCTTTTGTGTAACACCCCTAACCCGTAACCGAAATCGGATTAGGGTTACAAGGCATTACCAGACAAACAAAACATTTTAGACCAATTCAGAATTATAGATATTATGGAACATCATTTCATAAGCAATCGTCTTTTAAGATGGTCTACAAGACCTAAAACATACATTTAAGGAAAGGTCGAAACTAAACCAAACCTATTCAGAATTTTCAGAACTTAACCAAATCTTCCAAAATTGTTAAAGTCATATGCCCATGTGAACCAGCCGTGCTAAAAATAGGTCAATACTGACTTTTTCACATGGTCAATAGACACGGCCATATGCCATGGCCGTGTGGTACTTAGCTAGCTACTGACTTAAGCCCACGACCATAAGGCATGCCCGTGTCACCTAACCGTGTGGCACAATGCACGCTTGGTTTAACCCTATTTGCCACTTCTCTAAGGGCCAATCCTTCAAGCAATAATATACAACATTCATACCAAAATTTCCAACCTATTCCATGCCCAAAACATGCTTAAAGATGACCAAAACACATTACAAACATACACCAAAACTATGCACAAACTTATCATTTATTAGCCAATTCACATGGCATAGCATATATACATATCAAGCTTAATTACTTAAGCATTCTAGCCTATACATGCCATACTAAAAAAAAATATTTACACTTTCTAAAGTACCAAAATGATTTCGATAGTATGGTGACGATCCTCGACTATCCCGAGCCTTCAGTAGCTACGATAACTTTAAATTAGATAGAAATCAGACAGAGTAAGCGACAAAGAGCTTAGTAAGTCAAATACAGCTAGTCCATCTATTAAAACATATAAGTAAAATCAATAGTAAGAATTCAGAGCTATTTCAGGAAGTAATTCATGGTTTCGTACATACTTCACAGAACTGAGTCTTTCATATTTAGAGATTTAGTACGATACATATGTACCTGTATAGATTATACATTTCATAATACATTCATTCCCATATCTCGTACTCAATCCTCAGATGGTTCAAAAATGACACAGTTAATCATAAACAGGTACAATACTGACGTCTCGGACGTGGTCTTACATGTAATTCAATGTCAATACCTCTGTCCCAAACAAGGTCTTACATGAAATCAGATACGATGCCGATGTCCCAGACATGGTCTTATACATAAATCTCAATCGAGGCCTATGTCCCGGACACGGTCTTACACGATATCTCAGATAGATGTCAACTTTCCTTTAGAAGTATACAGAGCTTTTCGGATACTAACATATTATTATACTTTATTCCAAAGATATTCATCTGGCACTCAAGGTCATCCAATACAGATTACAGTTTATATGTGCAGAATTTATTCAAATTAACACGATTATAATTTGACTTACCTTGGAAGAATTTCAAACGGAACGAGTCGACTATTTGACTAATTTGGACTTCCCCTGATCTAAGTCCGATTTTCTCTGTTCTTGATCTAATACAATACAAATTTCAACCATTCGATCATGTATTACATTCAATTTAATCCATATTCATATATTTAGGGAACTTTTCATTTTAGCCCTTACAATTTCACACTTTGACAATTTAGTCCATTTTTCACGAAATCACAAACATACAAAATTCACCAAGACTATAGCTTGGCTGAATACACGTGGCTTCTATACAAGCCCAAATAACATATTTAATTCATAATTAAGTCCTTTAAAACCCTATTTTCACAAATTAGCTCAAATAGATCTATTTCATAAAAATTCAAAGACAAAACTTATAACTCATCTACAAAGCCTTCATAATTCATCCCAAGACATCACAAAACTCATGATATCAACAATGGCATTTCATGAAATCTTTAACAGAAATAGAAATTCAGACATGGGCTTTGAAGAACACGAAGTAATGATCACAGAAACGTAGAAATTATCAAAATCTGATAAAAAAACATACCTAATTGATGATTGCAAATACCGAAACCCTAAGGCTCTTTTTCTTTTTATTTTTCTTGGTATTTTCGGCAAGAACACATGGGAAAATGGCTAATTTCATGTATTCTTTTTTACTTTAATTAACATAAAATACTAAATACCAATTTTGCCCCATTTATTAAGGCATTAATAACTCATTATAATAAGGCCATAATAGTCCACTCATGTTTCCAATAGTTTAATAACAATTAAGGACCTTTACTATAGAAAGCCAAGCCAAATAGGCACATTAACAATTAGCATGCAACTTTTACGTTTTACGCGATTAAGTCCTTATTCATAATTAAGCACATAAACAAACAAATTAAATCATAGAAATTTCGCAGATATAAATTCACATACCACAGACACATAAAATAATATTAAAATATTTTTTAAACTCGAATTTGTGGTCCCGAAACCACTATTCCAACTAAGGTCTAAACCAGACTGTTACAATTCTCCCCCCTTAGGGATTTTTGTCCCCGAAAATCTTACCGTTAAATAGATTTGAATATTGTTGTTTCATTACATCTTCAGGCTCCCATGTAGCCTCTTCTACTCCGGGTCTATGCCACAGCACTTTGACTAACGAATTTCTCTTATTAAGTAATTCTTTGATCTCAAGACGGAATATGAATCGGCTTTTCTTCATAAGTCATATCAGAATGGCTTCCAATATCAGACGGAGAAATTACATGCGAAGGATCAGATCTTTATAGTTGAAGCATCTATACGTGAAACACATTATGTATCTTTT
This sequence comes from Gossypium hirsutum, assembly GCF_007990345.1. Classification (NCBI taxonomy): domain Eukaryota; kingdom Viridiplantae; phylum Streptophyta; class Magnoliopsida; order Malvales; family Malvaceae; genus Gossypium; species Gossypium hirsutum. The sequence continues at coordinate 90,265,280 of NC_053428.1, read as the reverse complement.
CCATCTCAGATGGTAGCCTCAATCTATAAGCAACCGGCCCAACTCGCACGGTGATTTCATATAGTCCAATGAACCTTGGACTCAACTTCCCCTTTTTACCAAATCGGAACAGTTTCTTCCACGGAGATACTTTTAGAAACACTTTCTCACTGATCTCAAATTCAATATCTTTTCGTTTTAAATTTGCATACGATTTCTGACGATCAGAGGCAGCCTTTAGACTATCTCGTATTATTTTCACTTTCTGTTCTGTTTCTTTTATCATGTCAATATCGTAAGTCTTATTCTCACTAAGTTCAGACCAGTATATGGAGTTCTACACTTTCTACCATATACGGCTTCGTACGGTGCCATTTTGATGCTCGATTGAAAGCTATTATTATAAGCAAATTGAATCAAAGGTAGATATTGTTCCCACGCACCTTCAAACTCAAGAATGCAACATATCAACATATCCTCAAGTATATGAATAATCCGTTCTGATTGACCATCTGTTTACGGATGAAAAGCGGTGCTAAAATGCAATTTAGTACCCAGAGCATCTTGCAATTTCTTCCAAAATCGCAACATAAATCTTCGGCTCTATCTGACACTATCGACAATGGCACACCATGCAATCTCACAATATCAGAAATATACAACTCAGCTAGCTTATCGAGTGAGAAATCAGATCGTACTGGAATAAAATGAGTTGACTTTGTTAATTTGTCAACTACAACCCAAATTGCATCTTTCTTTCTTGGAGATAGAGGTAAACCCAAAACAAAATCCATGGTCACTCGATCCCATTTCCACTCTGGAATCATAATCGGTTGTAATAACCCAGATAGCACCTGATGCTCAGCTTTAACTTGCTAACAGATTAAACAACTTGAAACAAAGTCAGAAATATCTCTTTTTATTCCCGGCCACCAGTATAGTTGTTTCGAATCATTATACATTTTTGTACTTCCCGGATGTACAGAAAATCTACTACTATGAGCCTCACTCAAAATCATCTAAATTAACTCTGAACTTCTTGGAACACAAAGTTTATTTCTGAATCTCAAACAGCCATCAACATCAACCCGAAATTCAGAATTACACAGAGTTCGTTTTGCTATCAATTCATTATCATATTTCTGAGCCTTGTAGATCTTTTGTATAAACAAGGGTTTTGCTTTCAATTTAGCACAAACCAAGGTATCGTCAGACAGTGCTAAATGAGCGTTCATAGTATGCAACACAGACAATGATTTCCTACTTAGAGCATCAGCAACAACATTAGCTTTGCCCGGATGATAATCAATCACAAGTTCGTAGCCTTTTAACAGTTCAAACCATCTTCTCTATCACAAATTCAAATCTTTTTGCGTCAAATGCAGCTAGTCCATCTATTAAAACATATAAGTAAAATCAATAGTAAGAATTCAGAGCTATTTCAGGAAGTAATTCATGGTTTCGTACATACTTCATAAAACCGAGTCTTTCATATTCGGAGACTTAGTGCGATACATACGTACCTGTATAGATTATACATTTCATAATACATTCATTCCCATATCTCGTACTCAATCCTAAGATGGTTCAGAAATGACACAGATAATCATAAACAGATATAATGCCGACCTCCCAGATATGGTCTTACATGTAATTCAATGTCGATGCCTCTATCCTAGACAAGGACTTACACGAAATCAGATGCGATGTCGATGTCCCAGACATGGTCTTATACGTAAATCTCAATCGAGGCCTGTGACTCAGACACAGTCTTACACAATATCTCAGATAGATGTCAACTTTCCTTTAGAAGTATACAGAGCTTTTCGGATACTAACATATTATTATACTTTATTCCAAAGATATTCATCTGGCACTCAAGGCCATCCAATACAAATTACAGTTTATATGTGCAGAATTTATTCTAATTAACACAAAATTTTAATTTGACTTACCTTGGGCGGATTTCGGACGGAACGAGTCGACTATTCGACTAATTTGGACTTCCCCCGATCTAAGTTTGATTTTCTTTGTTCTTGATCTAATACAATAAAAATTTCAACCATTCAATCATCTATTACATTCAATTTAATCCGTATACAGATATTTAGGGAACTTTTCATTTTACCTTACAATTCACACTTTGACAATTTAATCCATTTTTCACAAAATCACAAATATGCAAAATTCACCAAGACTATAGCTTGGCCGAATATACATGGCTTCTATACAAACCCAAATAACATATTTCATGCATTTTGTTTACTTTAATTAATATAAAATACTAAATACCAATTTTGCCCCATTTATTAAGCCATTAATAAATCATTATAATAGGGCCATAATAGTCCACTCATGTTTCCAATGGTTTAATAACAACTTAAGGACCTTTACTATAGAAAGCCAAGCCAAATAGGAACTTTAAAAATTACCATGCAACTTTTTCATTTTATGCGATTAAGTCCTTATTCATAATTAAGCACAGAAACAAGCAAATTAAATCACAGAAATTTCGCAGATATAAATTTACATATCACAGACACAGAAAACAATATTAAAATATTTTTTGAACTCGGATTTGTGGTCCCGAAATTGCTATTCCGACTAAGGTCTATACCAGACTGTTACATTTTGTATCCTAAGCCTTTGGTAAGGTTACCGATGAGTAAGATGGGAAAGTAAGATCTAAACATTATTTAAGCAAATTATGACAGCATAGTAGTAAGCTAAATTGATTACTAATGCTTATTATTTTACATGTGAACTTAACAAGATTTATAAGCTTACTTCTTTCACTTTCCCATGTTTTAGAGTACTGAAAAGCAAGCTCGAGTTGGAGGTCATCAGAGATCACTTCACACTATCGACTATCAAGTTACCAAACGGGTATCTTCGTTTACAAACGTTCTAGTTTATGGCATATATAGGGACTTAGCCATTTTGTGTGTATGTCCTTATGATATGACTAAAGAATGGTATGTAAATATTTGATAATGATTAGCTATTGAAATGGCTAATGAAGAACATGTTTCGGTGTTACGTATGCCTAAATGGTAGTTAATACAAATAAATCATGAAAAAGTGAAATTAGCATTAAAACAGTATTGAACAGCAGCAGTGATGTGGACTTGAAAAATCACCAAGAATAGTATAAATGGAATTAGGTGATGAATGAGACAGAATTAAATATTATTGAGTCTATTTTCATACGAAAGAAATAGAGTAAGCAAAAGAAGTGTATATTAAGAGATATTTGAATTTTAGTGAGACAGGGTCAGAGCGATTTCTAAATCCCCTATTCTGAAGTTATAAATTCACTACAAATATTACAAAAAGAATTAAGAGTTATAGTTTATATTTCTAGATTCCTTAATAAATCTACTTTCAAGAGAAACAAACATCATGGTTATTTGAATTCTTTACAGGGAGAAATCTGATTCGTAGTGAGGAGAGGTTAGAGTAGTCAAATAGTGCAATAGGAGAAACTTTAACTAATAAACTGTACTAATTGGCTGGAATAAAAATTCTAGAAAAAAATTAGTAAGAAGATATATGAATCTAGTTTCAGGAAAAATTCATGAATTTAAAAATTGAGTTTTTTTTACTTGAGTTATGATTTATTTAGTGACTATGACGCAGGTGGGCAGTTTTATAATGAATACTGAAATAAATTGTTTTGATTTGTCTAAGTATTCAGAAAATTTTTAATGTTCCCGGTTTGGCCTGAACCATTTTAATTTCATGTTTTAGGGTCTCGAGGGTCCTTTTTAGGAACATATTGAATGAATGTAAATAAATTAATTTTAAAAGTAAATTTTATGCCCCGAATTAGTAAGTTAAGTCAGGTAACGCTTCGTGCTCAACTCCGGCGACAGTCTCAGGTAAGGGGTGTTACAAGTATAAGATGGAAAATGATTAGGCTAGGCTTGAATAATAAGAAAAATGGGAACTTTTCAATTTACGAGCCTAAGGGCAATTTTGTAATTTTGTAAAATTTCAGGGGCAAAATTGTAATTTTTCCATATCGTGATTTTTGGACTGGAATAAATAATGCGTGTATTAAATAAGCTAAATATGTTATTATAGATCAAGGGGGACGAGGGATAGACCTTGACCGAGGAAAAGGGAAGGTTGAGGACTAAATTGCAAATTTGCCATATTTTGCACCAGGGTAAGTTGTGTGTAAGTAATTCAACAACTCCAATATTACATATCTAATATTTGGCATTATATGATTCATGTATGTATGCCTTAATGAAATTGACTTGTGATGATCCAATGGAAGTTTAGTGATAGCCTCGTGTCTCAGAAGCCGAGGTGACTCTAAGGAATACTTAGGACTTGGATGTCGTAACACCTTGCTAAATGTGCCTGTGTAAGACCATGTCGAAGACATGACATGTAACACCCCAAACCCGGCCCAGATGTTATGGTCGGATCCGACATGCCACATCGAAGCGTTCAAAACATTTTAGGTTGTTGTTCTAGAAAAACTTACTTAGTGTTTTAAAATATAATTTCAATGCAAGTTAAAGTGAATGGAAGCTGCGCACCAGGTAGGAAACCGGAAAAGAGGAGGTGAGTCCCTCAGACTGCTTAAGTACCAAGCTCCCTTCGGATCCAATCCTAGACATGCACACCGCTGTTACCACACCTTAACGTCGTGTATATTTCCAGGAAAGCAATTTGATTAAGTCCTTTTTAGGAAACGTGATTAATTTTGGAAAAATATTCTCATTGTGGAAGCTTTGCTTGTTGTCGTGTTATTTTGAAACCAATTACCGTTTTTGAAAACGTGCCCTAATGCTATCCAAATTCAACAGTTAAATGTAAGTAATACCTATATTAATAAACCATATAAAACTCCTTAAAGAAAATAATTAAGCGGCCTTATTACATTTTAAAAACCAAAACCTTAAACGTAAATAAAAAAAATGTCCAATTCACCAGAATAAAATCAACTTGCAGAACATGTGGCCACTCCGAATCCCTCACAGCTCCAAGCCCACTATGGTTGGGGATTACCTGCGTGGATGAAAAATAAAGGGGTGAGTTTGGGGAAACTCAATGTGTAAATTAACCCAACCATAGCCTATATCGGTTTAAACCACAAAGAACAGAATAAGTTGGCCTTAGCCCAGAACAGAAGTCAGAATAAAGCCCATAGGCCCATAACAGAACAGAACATATATTACATGTCTATGCAAAACCCAACCCATATCCAACCACATGCACCCCCATACCAACCTTTCACCATGTGGGGAGACTACTCGACCCACCCAACCGCTACACTCCACAGAAATATGCAGCATGGCTGCCAGAACAGATAATGTGACAGAGTGACCAGAGCAGATAATTGTGGCAGAGCCACCAGAACAGATATATGTGGCAGAGCCACCAGAACAGATATATGTGGCAGAGCCACCAGATCAGATAAATGTGGCATAGCCACCAGGACGCTTCGTCCATAATATAACCCGTGTCCCCATGCAGTAGATATACAATCATGGCATACATCATACAGAATTAAATTATCATGCTTTTCAGTCAAAAGTAACCCTAGGGGTATAATGGTAATTTTGCACCTAGGGGTGTATCAGTAATTTCCATATATATGGGTATTCAAACAATTTCACTATTCTTAGGGTTTTCATGCATAGCATAGCCATTTTCATACGACCAGAAACACTTACCGCATTTTCTTACCGAATTGGGCCCGTTGGCCCATTAACCCATTTTCGGCCCATTAAGCCCAAAATATCATTAATGCACGAAATTGCACGTACTGCAGTTTTATCACTTTAGATTACCAGAAATATTAACCCACTTATCTTACGAGCATTCGTACACTCGCAAGTTCCCAAAATACCGACTTTTCGGCATTTCAGCTTTTCGGCTTTTGCCGATCTAGTCTATGAGAGGGTGTCAGTTACACACCTGTCTGTGACGATTCATTGACGAGATCCACGCACGAACTACCTACAATTATATTACTACCACGTTAATCTAACTACCGAAATGAACTACATATTACCCCTTACCCTATTCGGCCAATAACACCTTAGGCACTAGCAATCCTACCTTTGCCGGGATTAGCGACTAGATTTAGATCCTGTTGTTCCCCTTGTCCAAGCCCTTGATCAGCAGCCTCTAGATCACACTATCATCAAGATAAAACAGTTATCACAACCCCTTAGGGCTACAAGTCCAAGACGACAGCCTCCCTAACCTTTAGGGATTTCGGCTTTTTCTAAAATACGAAATAAAGACTAGGTTGAAAAGACTTACCACCGATTCCTTCAGTCAACAATACCTCTTAATCCCCACTCAATTCTGATGCAGTTCTAAGCCCTCAAATGATAGCAAAATTTGAGCCTTCAGTGATCTCAATATTCGGCTAAGTCCCTAGGAGTGTGGAGTTTTCAGTATTTTTTCCTTGCAACAGTGTAACGAAAGATGAAATAGGAGGGTTTTGCTGTGGTCTTGCCGACAGAAGCTTGAGGTTTAGAGAACTAAAGAATCGGTCAAGAATGATGAAAAAAGATGAGAGAATTGGCTAGGAGAAATCAGCACAGAAGGAAATATGGCTTTCGGGATTTCGGCTTTCCTTATGGCAAATGGCTATGAAGGTTTAGGATCGTCTGAAGAAAAAGATGGAGATGAACAGGAGGATAGAAAGATTCGGCTATAGAGAAAAGAAGAAAAAGAAAAATTTGATGGAGAGAGTAGAAAAAGAAAAGAAGAGGTGAATAGTCAGGAAACGGCACAACTTACCCCTAGTGCCGAATTTATACTGGCACTTAACCTAACCGAAATTTACCCCCCTAAAGCACCCCTTGGCCGGCCAACTCTTGCTCCTCAAGAGTCCACCATTCGGCCAACACTGTTCTCCCTAATCAGCTCCGAAATCCTCTCCCTTATCAGCTCCTAAATCCTCTCCCTTATCACCTCCCAAATATTCTCCTGACAGCCTTTCACTTCAGTTCCACTGCTTACCTTTTCTGTACATAAAAATTAATATCACTAATTTGCTTACCTTGCGACTAAACCTTAGCTCACCTTGGTCATCCACACGCCACCTCTAAAGCCCTCAAGTGGCGTCACATGCCAACTTACCACAGGCTTCCTTGTGTTTTATTTTACCCAGTTAATACTTAAAAGCCTAGCTAACCAGAACCTCTTTTCCCTATGGATTAAAATCAGTTAAAATTACCGGGCTTTAGCTTAAGCTTGGGCCTTCTAGAGGCCCACTAACATAATTAATCCTACGCCAAACAGTGAAAACACAAAAATTTTAAAATTCGTTGAAAACCACAGAAATCCCGAAAATTGGGGTGTTACAACTCTACCCTCCTTAAAAAAATTTCGTCCTCAAAATTTTACCTGATTCAAACAGATGAGGTTATTGCTATTGCATCGCCTCTTCTGGCTCCCATGTAGCTTCCTCTCTGCCATGATTACGCCAAAGCACTTTCACTAATGGGACTGATTTCCTTCTGAGAACCCTAACATCTCGTGCCAATATCTGCACAGGCTTCTCCTCAAAGGTCAAATCAGTCTGAACATCAATTTCTACAACTGGCACGACATGAGCAGGTCAGAACGATAACGCCTTAGCATGGAGACGTGAAAAACATCGTGAATCTTGTCTAGCTCTGGAGGCAATTCCAATTGATAAGCCACTGGGCCTACTCGCTTCAAAACCCGATAGGGCCCAATGAACCGCGGACTCAGCTTGCCCTTCTTACCAAACCTTAATATCCTCTTCCAAGGTGAAACCTTCAAGAAAACCATATCACCTACTGAGTACTCAATCTCCTTTCGCTTCAAATCTGCATATGACTTTTGCCTATCAGAAGCTTCTTTTAACCGATCCCTAATTATTCTGACCTTATCCTCAGTATCAGCTACCAACTCTGGTCCAAGAACTTGTCGCTCTCCAAGTTCAGTCCAACAACTAGGGGTACGACACCTTTTTCCATACAGTGCTTCATACGCTGCCATTCGAATACTCGCCTGGTAACTGTTATTGTACGTAAATTCTGCCAACGGTAGGAAATCCTCCCAACTACCTCGAAAGTCAATCACGCATCCCCTCAACATGCCTCCAGAATCTGAATAACCCTTTCTGACTGTCCATCAGTTTGGGGATGGAAAGTCGTACTAAAGTTCAATTGCATTCCTAACGCCTCATGCAACTTTTTCCAAAACTGAGATGTGAATCTGGGATCCCGGTCAGAGATAATCGACACTGGGACGTCCATGAAGTTGTAGAATCTCCGCCACATACAACTTGGCTAACTTTGGAAGTGAGAAGTCAGTACGCACTGGTATGAAATGGACTGATTTGGTCAACCTATTCACAATCACCCACACCGAGTCTTTCTTCGATGGTGTCAAAGGCAACCAACTCACAAAGTCCATGGTTACCCTCTCTCACTTCCAAAGTGGTATCTTCACCGGCTGTAACAGTCCAGAAGGTAATTGATGCTCAGCTTTCACTTGTTGGCATGTCAGACATTTTCCTACAAACTCCGTTACTTCTCATTTAAGTCCAGGCCACCAGTACAATTCTCGCAAGTCGTGATACAACTTATTCCATCTAAGATGCATAGTACAAAGTCCCCCATGAGCTTCCTTCAATATTGCCTGCCCTAAGTCAGAGTCCTTCGGAACATAAATTTTTCCTCGGAAACACAGAACTCCTTCGCCGTTTAACCCAAACTCAGAAGTTTCCCCTTCCTTAATTTCTTGAAAACGAGTGACCAAAGACTTATCATTCAACTGCTTTTCCTTAATCTGATCCACCCAGGTTGGCCTTACTTGCAACTTAGCCAACAGACTTCCATCATCGTACAGACTCAGACGAGCAAACATTGCTCTCAGATCAGATACAGTTCTACGACTTAGAGCGTCAGCTACCACATTAGCCTTGCCTGGGTGATACTCGATCGAACAATCATAATCCTTAAGCAACTCAATCCATCTCCTTTGCCTAAGGTTCAGCTCCTTCTGAGTCAACAAACACTTAAGACTCTTGTGGTGTGTGTATATAATACAGCTCTCCCCGTACAAGTAATGTGTCCAAATCTTAAGTGCAAATATCACAGCCGCCAACTCCAAATCATGAGTAGGATAGTTCCCCTCATGAGGCTTAAGCTGCCGTGATGCATATGCAACCACCTTACTCTCTTGCATTAGCACGCAGCCCAAACCTACATGTGATGCGTCACTGTACACAGTAAAATCCTTCCCAGACTCCGGCTGAATTAACACAGGTGCTTCAGTCAAAACTTTCTTCAACTTCTCAAAAGCCTCCTGCTGCTTCTTAGTCCATACAAACGGTGCTTCTTTCCTTATGAGTTTTTTCAGAGGTGCTGCCATCATAGAAAAACCTTCCACAAACCTTCTATAGTATCCTGCCAACCCTAGGAAACTTCGAATTTCCGACACCGACCTAGGTGGCTTCCACTCCAAAATCACTTCAATCTTTCGAGGGTCCACCTTAATCCCCTCCGCAGAGACCACATGTCCTAAGAAGGTTACTTCTTTCAACCAAAATTCACACTTGCTGAACTTTGCATAAAGTTCCTTCTCCCTTAACACTTGCAGCACTATACGGAGATGCTCATCATGCTTCACTTCCGTTTCAGAATATACCAGGAAATCGTCAATAAAGACAACTACAAATTGATCCAAAAATGGTTAGAACACACGATTCATCAGATCCATAAACGCTGCAGGAGCGTTCGTTAGTCCGAATGGCATAACCAGAAACTTGTAATGACCATACCGAGTCCTGAATGCCGTCTTATGGATATCAGCCTCCTTGACCCTTAATTGATGATATCCAGATCGAAGGTCAATCTTGGAAAATATAGACGCTCCTCTAAGCTGGTCGAACAGATCGTCAATCCTTGGAAGTGGATACTTATTCTTAATCGTCAGTTTGTTCAACTGGCGATAATCCATGCACATCTGCATCGTACCATCCTTCTTTTTCACGAATAGCACCGGTGCTCCCCATGGAGACACACTTGGCCTAATAAAACCCCTATCCAACAACTCCTGAATTTGTGCCTTTAACTCCACTAACTCCTTCGGTGCCATCCTATACGGTGCGAAGGACACAGGTGTCGTTCCAGGCAACAAGTCGATTCCAAACTCAACTTCCTGGTTTGGAGGCAATCTTGGAAGCTCCTCCGAAAAAACATCTTGGAACTCTTTTACGGTCCTGACCTTATCCACTGTCAGACCCTCTTCCTCCAATTGACTTACAAATGCCAAATAGGCCTCACAACCTTTCCGAATCCACTTTTCGGCTCTTAATGCCGACACCACATTGGACAAATAATCCCTTCACTCACCTATTACCATAACCTCCTCATCCTCCGTGGTCCTTAACACCATTCATTTAGCAGCACAATCTAAAGTCGCCTTATGCTTAACAAGCCAGTCCATTCCTAAAATGGGATCAAACTCTCTGAACGGTAACTCCATCAGATCTCAAAGGAAAATCCTACCTTGAGTTTCTAAGGGTACATCCCTATACAGTTTGTCTACCCTAACCGAGTGACCCAAAGGACTTAGCACAAATACCCTACTCACAATCTTCTCAGAGTGCACACCCAACGACCCAGATATGGCACATGCAACATAGGAATGAGCAGATCCAATATCCACCACAGCAGTATACGGTATGTTAGAGGCCAAAAACGTACCCGTTATGACGTCAAGTGCGTCGCCCTTCTCTCGACGATGAGCTGCATACACCAATGCTGGCTGTCGAGCTTCAGCATTTCTAGCACCCCTGCCAAGTGCTCCTCGACCTCGACCATTTCCATTTCCATTCCTACCTTGCCCACGTCCTCTCGGTGGTTGTGGTCCACCTCTCATGGGTTGAGCAACCCTCTGTACGGCAACCTGAGCCTGATCAGCTCTCTGAGGATAGTCCTTAACTCTATGCTCTATAGATCCACATCGGAAACAAGCACCGGAACATTTCCTACACTCGCCCAAATGTACCTTACCACAGTCTTCACAGATTGATGGTCTAACCACATTCATTGGCACTGCTCGAACTGGTTCCTCCACTCTTGCTCTCTTAACATTCCTATTACCACCACCTGAGGGCTCTGAATCCCTCCGAAAATGGTTTCAATCCTTCTCCTGATTCTGCTTTTCAGCCCGCTTAACCTCCTCAGCTATCTTTGCCTTCTCCACCAAGACCGCAAAGTCCCGCTCCCTCTACGGAGCAATCAACACCCTCAGGTCATCCCTAAGACCATCTTCGAAGCGCACACTTTGGTCATATTCAGTAGCGACTATGCCCACGGCATACCGGCTCAGCCTTAGAAACTCGGCCTCGTACTCAACAACTATTTTACCTCCTTGCACCAAATTCAAGAATTCCTTTCTACGAGCGTCCACATAACTTGCCCCAACGTACTTCCCTTCAAAGGCCGTCTTAAACAGTTCCCAAGTTACCCTATCAACTGGGGTCCCTTCTCTCACAGTGAGCCACCACTGATAGGCCTCGTCTCGCAGCAATGATACGGCTCCTTTCAGCTTCTGCTCCACCGAGCAGTCCAAGTTGTCTATAATCCGTTCCGTGGCCTCTAACTAATATTCCACCACATTCGGGGCTACACCAGACACACCCTTAAAGATTTCCGCTCCGTTAACCCAAAGTCGTTCAGAAATAGATCCCCAAATTCCGTTGCCCGTATTTGCCCCGACAACCCTTTCCAAAACCCGAAGCATTGCCTGTGACAAGGCATCATCCTCGGTACCGCGGTCATGAGACTTTACCTCTATTTTCGGTGGTACCGGTGCATCCACCGCTGGCATATGTCCCAAAGACGAAGGCCTCGCTCGACTTCCTCGGCCCAGTCCACGGCCTCTTCCACGAGCGGCTCTTGTACTCATATCGTATTATCTGATTATGAATTTTTATGCATTAATTCAATATTCCAGTGTTTATTACTGATGTTTTATGAATCAGACAGTAATTCAAAGTTTCTTTTCGCAGAATCGAAGTCTAACTACAGTTTCAGTCTCTTATCAAATTTTCCTATGGTTTCAGTATCATCCTATCTAGAGTATCCTAGTAGGGTTTCAGTACAAACAGATAATTCAGGAAAATATTCAGAAAAGTTTAGAGTAACACTCAAAGGCTTCGGCCGGAGATTCGGAATGCCACCTGCTGAAGAAAGAGTTATTTTTTTTTCAAAATCTTTGTTTTTGTAAACCCATTCCATAGCTGAGTTGTTGAAACTTGGATCTGATACCACTAAATGTAACACTCCAAACCCAGCCCAGATGTTATGGCCTGATCTGACATGCCACATCGAAGCGTTCAAAACATTTCAGGTTGTTATTCTAGAAAAACTTTCTTAGTGTTTTAAAAGATAATTTCAATGCAGGTTAAAGTGAATGGAAGCTGCGCACCAGGTAGGAAACCGAAAAAGAGGTGAGTCCCTCGGACTGCTTAAGTACCAAGCTCCCTTCGGATCAAATCCTAGACATGCACACCACCGTTACCACACCTTAACGTCGTGTATATTTCCAGGAAACCAATTTGATTAAGTCCTTTTTAGGAAACGTGATTAATTTTGGAAAAATATTCTCATTGTGGAAGCTTTGCTTGTTGTCGTGTTATTTTGAAACCAATTACCGTTTTTGAAAACACGCCCTAATGCTATCCAAATTCAACAGTTATATATAAGTAATACCTATCTTAATAAAACATATAAAACCCATCAAAGAAAATAATTAAACGGCCTTATTGCATTTTAAAAACCCAAAAACTTAAACGTAAATAAAAAAATGTCCAATTCACCAGAATAAAATCAACTTGCAGAACGTGTGGCCACTCCGAATCCCTCACAGCTCCAAGCCCACTATGGTTGGGGATTACCTGCGTAGATGAAAAATAAAGGGGTGAGTTTGGGGAAACTCAGTGTGTAAATTAACCCAACCATAGCCTATATCGGTTTAAACCACAGAGAACAGAATAAGTTGGCCTTAGCCCAGAACAGAAGTCAGAATAAAGCCCATAGGCCCATAACAGAACATAACAGATATTACATGTCTATGCAAAACCCAACCCATATCCAACCACATGCACCCCCATACCAACCTTTCACTATGTGGGGAGACTACTCGACCCACCCAACCGCTACACGCCACAGAAATATGCACCATAGCTGCCAGAACAGATAATGTGACAAAGTCACCTGAACAGATAATTGTGGCAGAGCCACCAGAACAGATATATGTGGCAGAGCCACCAGATCAGATAAATATGGCATAGCCACCAGGACGCTTCCTCCATAATATAACCCGTGTCCCCATGCAGTAGATATACAATCATGGCATACATCATACAGAATTAAATTATCATGCTTTTCAGTCAAAAGTAACCCTAGGGGTATAATGGTAATTTTGCACCTAGGGGTGTATCAGTAATTTCCATATATAGGGGTATTCAAGCAATTTAACTATTCTTACGGTTTCCATACATAGCATAGCCATTTTCATACGACCAAAAACACTTACCGCGTTTTCTTACCGAATTAGGCCCGTTGGCCCATTAACCCGTTTTCGGCCCGTTAAGCCCAAAATATCATTAATGCACGAAATTGCACGTACTGTAGTTTTATCACTTTAGATTACCAAAAATATTAACCCACTTATCTTACGAGCATTCGCACACTCGCAAGTTCCCAAAATACCGACTTTTCGACATTTTGGCTTTTTGACTTTTGCCGATCTAGTCTATGAGAGGGTGTCAGTTACACACCTGTTTATGACGATTCATTGAAGAGATCCATGCACGAACTACCTACAATTATATTACTACCACGTTAATCTAACTACCGAAATGAACTACATATTAACCCCTTACCCTATTCAGCTAATAACACCTTAGGCACTAGCAATCCTACCTTTGCCGAGATTAGCGACTAGATTTAGATCCCGTTGTTCCCCTTGTCCAAGCCCTTGATTAGCAGCCTCTAGATCACACTATCATCAAGATAAAATAGTTATCATAACCCCTTAGGGCTACAAGTCCAAAACGACAGCCTCCCTAACCTTTAGGGATTTCGGCTTTTTCTAAAATATGAAATAAAGACTAGGTTGAAAAGACTTACCACCGATTCCTTCAGTCAACAATACCTCTTAATCCCCACTTGATTCTGATGCAGTTCTAAGCCCTCAAATGATAGAAAATTTGAGCCTTCAGTGATCTCAATATTCGGCTAAGTCCCTATGAGTGTGGAGTTTTCGGTATTTTTTCCTTGCAATAGTGTAACGAAAGATGAAATAGGAGGGTGTTGCTGTGGTCTTGCCGACAAAAGCTTGAGGTTTAGAGAACTAAAGAATCGGTCAAGAATGATGAAAAAGATGAGAGAATTGGTTAGGAGAAATCAACATAGAAGGAAATATGGCTTTCGGGATTTCGACTTTCCTTATGGAAAATGGCTATGAAGGTTTAGGATCGTTAGAAGAAAAAGATGGAGATGAATAGGAGGATAGAAAGATTCGGCTATAGAGAAAAGAAGAAAAAGAAAAAGTTGATGGAGAGAGTAGAAAAAGAAAAGAAGAGGAGAATAGTCAGGAAATGACACAACTTACCCCTAGTGCCGAATTTATACTAGCACTTAACCTAGCCGAAATTTTCCCCCCTAAAGCACCCCTTGGCCGGCCAACTCCTACTCCTCAAGAGTCCACCATTTGGCCAACACCGTTCTCCCTTATCAGCTCCTAAATCCTCTCCCTTATTAGCTCCCAAATCTTCTCATGACAACCTTTCACTTCAGTTCCACTGCTTACCTTTTCTGTACATAAAAATTAATATCACTAATTTGCTTACCTTGCGACTTGAACCTTAGCTCACCTTGGTCATCCACACGCCACCTCTAAAGCCCCCAAGTGGCATCACATGCCAACTTACCACAGGCTTCCTTGTGTTTTATTTTACCCAGTTAATACTTAAAAGCCTAGCTAACCAGAACCTATTTTCCCTATGGATTAAAATCACTTAAAATTATCGGGTTTTAGTGTAAGCTTGGGCCTTCTAGAGGCCCACTAACATAATTAAACCTATGCCAAACAGTCAAAACACATAAATTTTAAAATTCGTTGAAAACCACAGAAATCCCGAAAATCCCGAAAATTAGGGCGTTACATGACATTAATGATGATATATGTGCCTAAGTACGACCATGTCTGGGACATGGCATCAGGGATGATATGTGTGCCAGTATAAGACCATGTCCGGGATATGGCATCAATGATGATATGTGGATTCATGTAAGACCATGTCAGGGACTTGGTGTAATAGCCTGAATTTGGGGCTAGTTGGAATAGTGGTCTCGGGACCACAAATTTGAAGTTAAATAAATTAGTTTATAATTATTTAGATGTTAGAGCATGTTTTTAATAGTGCATGAAAAAATTGGTGTAGTAATTTTGACGTTTGTGAGCTCAATTGCGAAAAAGGACTAAATCGCATAAAATGCTAAAGGAGTCATATAGCTAGGGAATAAATACTGGGGGCCTTTAAAGGGCAATTAGACCCTTAGAAATAGGGTGGCCGGCCGTAGGAAACAATGAATTGAAAATTTTCAATGTTAGGTAATTGATTTTTGACTTTTTGACTAAAGTAGAAATAAAATAATCAAAGGATGATATCATCTCTCTCACTTCTCATTCTTTGTCGATTTTACTAGCAAAAAATAGGGCTTTGAGAGCTTGAAATTTCAGCTAATTAGTTAACTCACAAGTAAGTGATTTTCATACCCTTTGTTGATGATTTTTGCATTTTTGAGACCCTTGAAGCTTAAGCTTTCAAATGAGGGTACTATTTTGCAAAATTATTAAGAGCTTAGGGTTTTGACATGAAAGGATTTGTAATGTTTTCTGAGTTTTTATGGAAGAAAATGAGTCTTGGGTGTCTTACAAACAACTTTTATGAAAGGTGTTAGCATGAAAACACCTAAAATGACTATTTTGCATAAGTTGTAAAATAGATGATAAGTGTGTAAAATAGTGGGAATTTGGAGTTGCTATAAGAGTAGTAAGGGTTCGGCTAGGCTTAAGGTGTGAAGAAATTCGATAAAAATCAATTTTCAGGCTTAGGGTAAAATGGTCATTTTGTAAAAGTCTAGGGGCAAATTGGTCATTTTGCCCAATTGTGAATTATATAGTGCCTAGATTGATAAAGTGACTAAACAAATACATTTTGTTATTATAGATCAAGAAATACCGAATCCAAATCTAGACCGGGGGAAAACCAAGCAAATCGACTAAATCGACTAGACGCAACATTTTGTACTCCGAGGTAAGTTGCATGTAAATTGTACAACTAAATTAATAATATATGTATTTGAATTCTATTGAAATTATTATAGTATAAATTGCTTGATTGTGGAAATGAGAAAATGTGATGAGAATAGAGATAGTAGATTTCCCGTTTGAACCTAGGAAATAAGTTGGATATTTAGGCCATAACATATGGGCTATTGTAAGCTAGTGTAAGACATGTCTGGGACATGCATCAGCCACATTATGAGAGCCAGAGTAAGACCATATCTGACACATGGCATCAACATTGAGACGAGTGCTAGTGTAAGACATGTCTAGGACATGCATCGACTACGAGATGTGTAAGACCATGTCTAGGACATGGCATCGGCACAGATATGCTAGAGCTTGTGTAAGACCATGTCTAGGACATGGCATCAGCACCTGACCCCATGTTTGAAGCTAAATGAATATCCGATAATGTTCCAAATGGTTGAACGGTGAAAGTATGATTTCAAGTTAACAAGGAAAGTATATCCGTGTTGTGAGGGGTACAGGTACCTATATGGTATGTATGAAATGTGAGCTCAATATATTCTATATGAGGTGTATTGAATATTGATGAGTAAGTTTTGCTTATTCCACCTGTGTATTATGATACTTGTTGATGAATGTATTAATTTTTGCTTATTCCACTTGTGTATTATGATCTTGTTGATGAATGGTAAAGTTATGTTGAATATTTATTTATGTACAACTTACTAAGCTTTATGCTTACTTCCTCTCCTTTGTTATTTTCTTACAGTACCGCCTACCTAGCTCAAGGATCAATGGAAGTCAAAGATATCGATCACACTATCAATCGAAGCATTCAGTATAGTTTAATTTATATTTTTGAATATGGCATGTATAGGGAATTAGGCCTGTGTTTTGGATTATTATTAAATTGGCCAAATGTGTTGGCTTCGGATAAATCCCTCATTTTGTATTAAGCCTTGAATGATGGCTAACATTCATTTTGATTTATATACAAAGATGTTATTTTCATAGATGAGTGAAATGCACAAATAAAATGTTGCCTATTGCGGCTGATTTGGTTGCATGAGATAGTCTTATAATAGTTTTGGTTGCTTTTGTGTAGGTTGTGTAAGCAAGGGTGGCAAAGAGGCTTGGTAAAAACCCTCATATTGTCCATACAGGTAGACACACGGGCATGTGTCTAGACCGTGTGTGACACACGGTCTGCTCTATGGGTGTGTGACCCGTTCGTGTGTCCCCTGCACATAAAATTTTCAAGCTAGTATGCACGGTAGTAAACACACGGACAGAGACACGATCGTGTGTCTCAGCCGTGTAAGGGACACAGCCTAGCACATGGGTGTGTGCCTTGGTCGTGTGACATTATGGGGATGCTGATGTCAGAAATAGAATGCCCATGTTTTTGCACACGGGCTAGGACACGGGCGTGTCATGGCTGTATGAAGGACACGGGCCAAGCACACGAGCGTGTGCCAGGTCGTGTGAAAACCCCTGTAGGTGTGCATTTATAATTATTTCCACATAGGTGGAGGACACAGGCGTGTCCCGGTATTACCTTGGCTGCGTGAGCCACACAGGCCATCAACACGACCATGTTGAAATGGCCACACGGGTGTGTTGCCTTTCCACATGGGCGTGTGCCCTATTTCAAAGTCACATTTTTCTATAGATGGTTTTAAGGATCCGGGTTGATCCCGAATAGTTTTCAATGGTCGATTTGGGACTCGTAGGCCCATAATAAAAATTTCAAAGTATAAATTGAAAAAATTCTATATTTCACCAAATTGCGGTGGCTGGGGAAGTTTGTGTGCATGAGATCGAGTTAGGTAATGCCTCGTATCCCGTTCTGACGTGGGTTATGGGTATGGGGTGTTACACATGGCATTGATAGTTTATTTGGTATATGACAATCCCGAGTGTCCTTTAGTATTCTGGTGGTTCAACTGGCCATTCAAGATGTTGGGTTAAGAAGTGGAGTGATATGAGTATGAATGAACGGTGTAGGTATGTATGTAAACCTCCTGAGTATTGAACTCGATTCATGATGGGAAATTTAATATGAGTAGAAAGAAGTAAGATAAGCTTGATGTTTATAGGCATTTAATGTCAATTTTGACTATGTTCATGTGTGTAGTATGATATTGTGGTGATAATTGATAATATATTTAACCCATGAATATCTTGACTTATATTGTTTATTATTTACATGCAACTTACTAAGCCTTGTGCTTACCCTTCTCTCCTTTCCCTTTCTAGCTCGAGGATCGTAGACTCGGAGCTTGAGTTACACTATCAACAAATCTTTTGGGGTATAATTAGTTTACTACATTTAAGTATGGCATGTATAGGGGACTTAGTATTTCGTTATATGTTTCATATTTGTTAGCCATAGTGATGGCTCCTTTTGGTATATTATTCCGTGTTGTATATGGTCATGAAATATGACTCATATTGATTATTGGGTTGAAATCCCTAATTATTGTTACATGTATGAGATGTGTTATTGATCGCGTGATTTCGTGATAGGTTTTAAATATTTATAATTAATCGTTCTTGAAACTAACTATTATCGTGATGTAAGCAAGTGTACGTATCGAACAGTAGTATAGTTTTAGCAAGACCGTATTGTCGAACCCAAAGGAACTAAAAGTACTAGTAATGACTGTCTTTTTATTATCTAGCCTAAGAATAAGGAGGTTTTGTTTTAACTTACTAATTATCTAAACTAAGAATTCACAAAGAATAGAACTGGGAAATTACTTTTCGGAAAATCAATTGAATTAAGACAATACCTAAGGAAAAATCCACCTAGACTGTACTTGTTATTCTGGCTCTGAATCGGACGATTTATTCATTTAACTTGTTCCATAGAGATCCCTAAGTTATGTTATTATCCCTATTCAAGACTAATAACGTCTAATCCCTAGATTGAATAATTGAGACCTTTATCTAATTAACACCCTAGGGTTGCATTAACTCAATCTATGGATCCCCTTATTAGGTTTCACCCTAATCCGGTAAAATCTTGTTACCCTATGTCTAGGCGCGCAATCAACTCGCTTAATTATGACAAATGTACTCTTAAACAGGGTTTATTTCTCCTCTGAATAAGAGCTTCTCTTGAATCAGTCTCCTGGATATCAAAATAAGAATTAAGAGCACATAATTAAGAACAAGTTAAATATTTATCATACAATTCAAAAAAATTATAACAAGATTTGTCTTAGGTTTCCTTCCCCTTAGATATTTAGGGGTTCATAACTAAATATCAGAGTAATAAAGAATACAAAACATAAAGAAAACCCAAAACTCCTGAAGGGGAAATTGAGGGGAGATCTTCAATTTTGATGATGAATTCGGCTTCTGAGATGGATCAATTGGCTTTCTTGGAGTAATTCCTTACCCCCTGTTTTGTGTGTCCTCTTTCTTCCTCCTCTAGGGTGTATTTATAGGATTTGGAATGCCTAAGAGCCCTCAAAATTAGCCTTTTCCGAATTAGACTCAACTTGCACTCGGCAGGGACACGCCCGTGTGACACGCCTGTGTGCGATTACTTCAGGCCGTGCTTAAACCTACCAAATTGACACGGTTGTGTGGTCTGCCCGTGTGAGGAGGTCTAGGCTGTGTTGATTTTGTACTTTGGCTCATTTTCTCCGTTTTTGGCCCATTTCTCATTCCCTTTGCTCTCCTATGCTCTCTTAAGTATAAAACATGAAATTAAAGCATTAGGAGCATCGAATTCACCAGTTCTAATGGGAAATCATCCATAAAATGTGTTAAACATGGGGTAAAAATATGTATAAATTACGGTTTATCAGTTATTACTTTTGTGGTGTGTGCCAAATGGTTGGTAAAATGTGGAATTTATGCTTGATGGATTAATGATGCCAATTGGTTTGGTCACTATATTAATAAAGGTAAAGAAATGTATCGAATGAACTGAACAAGTCAAGGTGTCCGAATTAGGTAAACTTGAATGTATTTATCATGCATGAGTTAAAGCTATGGATGTCTAAGTAACCTTTTTATGCCATGTCAACCACCATTGGCATGTGAGTGCGTGTTGGGGTTGTTAAGGGTGACAAGAGTGCTTGACAAATAGCCTCAAAGTTGTCCACACGGGTAAACACACACGTAGACACACGGGCATGTGTCTAGGCTATGCGTGACACACGGCCAACCTCATAAGCGTATAGTCCTGCCGTGTGTCCCTGCACCCTAGTTTTACAATTCAGTATGCATGGTAGTAAACACAAGGGCAGAGACACGACCATGTGTCTCAGGTGTGTGAAGGACACAGCCTTAGGACATGGGCGTGTGCCTAGGCTGTGTGATATTAAATTTATGTTGATGTCATAAATAGAGAGTTACACGGCCTGGGGACACTAGCATGTCAAGGGCACACGGGCGTGTCCTTGTGTCCACACGGACATGTGACCCTGTTTTAAGAAATTTTTTTCTAAAGTTCATGGCTTAGTCCTGAACCGCCCCCGATGTATGTTTTTGGCCTCGTAGACCCATATAAGGGACGATATGCATGTTCTTGAATAAATTTTAAATTTGAACAAAATTTTATTGCCCGGTTTTACATAGTAGTGTATGTTCAAGTTCGGTAATGCCTCGTATTCTGTCCCTACGTTAGATACTGGTAAGGGATGTTATATTTATTGGTATCAGAGCTACAATTTAGTCGATTCTAGGACTACTAGAGAGTGTGGAAGTCTAGTTATACGTGCCATACGTGTATTGTGATAGTGTGTGTAACAACTTGATTTTGGGCTTAGTCAGAATAGTGGTTTCAAGACCACAAATCTGAAGTCGAAAAATTATTATATTAATTTTGTTGGGGTTATAACATGATTATAAGGTTGTATGAAAAAAATGGTAAAGTAATTTTAGCATTTGAAGGCTTAATTTTGAAAAAATACTAAATCGCATAAAGTGCAAAAGTCCTATTTTAATAGCTAAAGGTGCCAAATAGCTAGTGAACCTAAATTGGGGTCTTTAAAAGACAATTAGACCCTAAGATAGCGCATGGCCGGCAATAGGAGACAATTTGGCCAAAAAGTCCAAGTTTGGTGGGTTTGGTGGCTAATTTAACTAAAATAGAAATAAAAGAAGAAAAAAATGATATCACATTCTCATATTCTTCACTACCATCAATTTTTTAGCCATTTTAAAGGGTTTTGACCTGCAAAAAAATTTTAGGAACTTGTTCCTCTTGCAAGTAAGTGATTTACATACTTTTTGTTGATGATTTTCACATTTTTGGACCCCTTGAAGTATAACTTTCTATTAAGGGGACTATTTTGCAAAATCGTTAAGAGTTTAGGGTTTTTCCATGAAATAATATGTGTAGTTTTCTGAAATTTTATGAAAGAATATGAGTATTAGATGTGTAATAAACAACTTTTGTAAAGGGATTTCTCATGAAAACCCCAATAGGGACTATTTTGCATAAGTTGAAAATTTGATGATAAATGTGTGAGATAGTGGAAATTTTGGATTTGTTATAAGAGAAAAAGGGGTTCAGCTAGGCTTTTGATATGGGAAGAGTCGATAAAAATCGATTTTCAGACCTAGGGGTAAAATGGTCATTTTGCAAAATTCTAGGGGCAAAATGGTCATTTTGTGCAAGTATAGATTATTGAGTGCCTAGATTGATAAATTGATTAAATTTATGAATTTTTGTTATTATAGATCAATAAATTCAAACTTCAAACTTAGACCGGGGGAAGGCTAAGCAAATTGATAATACCGACTAGACACCACATTTTGTAACCGATGTAAGTTGTATGCAAATAATACAACTACATTATCATTACATGCGATGAGTTAATTTAGCATGAATTACTTGATTGAGGAAATGAGAAGGCATATGCTAATTAAGGTAGCAGAATTCCCATTTGAACCATGGGAAATAAAATCGGATATTCATGCCATGATGTATGGACTATTGTGAGCTAGTGTAAGACATGTCTGGGACATGCATCAGCCATATTACGAGAGTCAGTGTAAGACCATGTTTGGGACATGGCATCGGCATTGAGATAAGAGCTAGTGTAAGACATGTCTGGGACATGCATCGACTACGAGTAAAACTAGTGTAAGACCATGTTTGAAACATGACATCGGCATCCTACCCCATATTAAGGCTCATTGAATATCCGGTAGTGTTCTGAATGGTTCAAAAGGGAGAGTTATGGTTTAAAATCAAGAGAAAAGTATAACTGTGTTGTTAGTGATACAGGTACCTATTCAGTCTGTGTGAGACGTGAGTTCAATATATAGTATATGATGAGAATTGGTTTGTGATGAGTAAGTTGTGTTTATGCCTATTTATATCAAGAGCATGTTGATGAATGGTATAGTTGTTGCTATGTGCTTGCATACTTTTTACTAAGCTTTATGCTTACTCCCTCTCTTCTCCATTTTCTTATAGTGTCATCCAAATAGTTTAAGGATCAATAGACGTCGGAGGCCCCGATCACACTATCTTTTGAAGCTCTCAGTATAGTTAGATTTCTTTTTTTGTGTATGGCATATATAGGGCTAGAATTTAATGTTTTATGTTATTAAGATATAGCCAAATGTATTGGCTTGGAACATATATATTTATTTTGTATAAGGCCATGGATAATGGTCAGTGCTCATTTTGATATTTATATAGAAGATATTACTTTCATGAATGAGTAAAACGTACAAATAAAATGTTATCCATTGTGGTTAGTTTGACTATGCGATATGCCCTTGTTTTGGTATGGATTGATTTTATGCAGGTTATGTATGCAAGGGTGGCAAAAAGGCTTGGTAAATAGTCTTATTTTGTCCACATGGGTAGGCACACGGATGTGTGTCTAGGCTGTGTGTGACACACGGTCCGCTACATAGGCTTGTGACATGGCCGTGTGTCCCCTGCATGTAAAATTTTCGAGTCAGTATGCATGACATGGGTGAGACACGACCATGTGTCTCAGCTGTGTAAAGGGTAGAGCCTAGCACATGGGCGTGTGTCTTGGCCATATGACCCTTAAGAATCGTTGATGTCAGAAACAAAATGTCCAGGTTTTTGCACACGAGCTAGGACACGAGCATGTTGATCACGTGGTTTCATGATAGGTTTTAAATATTTATAATTAATCATTCTTGAAACTAACTATTATCTCAATGTAGGCAAGTGTACCTATCGAACAGTAGTATAGTTTTAGCAAGACCAGATGGTCGAACCCAGAGGAACTAAAAGTACTAGTAATGACTGTCTTTTTATTATCTAGCCTAAGAATAAAGAGGGTTTGTTTTAACTAACTAATTATCTAAACTAAAAACTCACAAAGAATAGAATTAGGGAATTGCTTTTCGGAAAATCAATTGAATTAAGACAATACCTAAGGAAAAATCCACCTAGACTGTACTTGTTATTCTGGCTCCGAATCGGACGATTTATTAATTTAACTTGTTCCGTAGAGATCCCTAAGTTATGTTATTATCCCTACTCAAGACTAATAACGTCTAATCCCTAGATTGAATAATTGAGACATTTCTCTAATGAACACCCTAGGGTTGCATTAACTCGATCTATGGATCCCCTTATTAGGTTTCACCTTAATCCAGCAAAATCTTATCACCCTATGTCTAAGCGCGCAATCAACTCTGCTTAATTATGATAAAATGTACTCTTAGACAGGGTCTATTCCTCCTCTGAATAAGAGCTTATCTTCAATTAGTATCCCGAGATATCAAAACAAGAATTAAGAACACATAATTAAGAACAAGTTAAATATTTATCATACAATTCAGAAAATAATAACAAGATTCGTCTTAGGTTTCATTCCCCTTAGGTATTTAGGGGTTTTAGTTCATAACTAAATAAAAAAACATCTCAGAATAATAAAGAATACAAAACATAAAGAAAACCTAAAACACCTGAAAGGGAAATTGAGGGGAGATCTTCAGTCTTGATGATGTATCCAGCTTCTAAGATGGATCAATCGGCTTTCTTGGAGTAATTTCTTACTCCTTATTCTATGTGCCTCTCTTCTTCCTCCTCTAGGGTGTATTTATAGGCTTTGGAATTCCTAAGAGCCCTCAAAATTAGCCTTTTCTGAATTGGACTCAACTTGGGCTCGACAGGGACACGCCCGTGTGCGATTACTTTAGGCCGTGCTCGAGCCTGCCAAATTGACACGGCCATGTGGTCCACCCGTGTTAGGAGGTCCAGGCTGTGCTGATTTCGTACTTTGGCCCATTTTCTCCGTTTTTGGCCCATTTCTCGTTCCTTTTGCTCTCCTATGCTCTCCTAAGTATAAAACATGAAATTAAAGCATTAGGAGCATCAAATTCACCAATTCTAATGGAAAATCATCCATTTGCTTGTCCTCAAGAAAAATTCTCAACTCATAATCAAAATAATTTCTTCTCAACTTATAATTTCTATCGATAATATCTCGAAATAATCCATAGGTAATCATACATTGAGAATTCAACTGAAAAAACATATAAGTTTCAAAAATTCCAAGTTGAGTATTTAATCATGGAAACATAGGTGTCTCCCCTCATCTAAGTAATTACCTTTGATTCAGAACATCACAGAGGTTCACATCCTCACTAAAGATTCACTCAAATCACTCGAGGTGATTAAGGAAAATAAATAAAGCACTCAATAGTCAATAATGAAAAATCATTACCATAGGCTTACATGAAACTCAAATCTCCACCGCTATAATCTAAGATGGTACATCAATCAAAAGGTCTTTAGAGAGTTGTAATGAGGCTTGGTTAGGGGGTGTGGTCATAAGCTGAAAGAAAGGGTTAGAATCGAGATTGAGTTGAAAAATTACTTAACTAGAAAAAGATTTAATCATCACTTACATACAACAAAGATTAATCCTAAGTGCCTTAATCATTTTGACATATCAAATCAAATGGTGTGGTTTTAACAGGCATAGTCAAGCAAGTTCTAGAATAACAGTTCAATACTGACGCACTCAAAGCAATAATAAAAGTGAGCATGAAAGAATTAATAGATGCTCAAAAGGCTCAAAAACCTCACAAAAATTATGACTTTTTGATGTTTAAAACTTGTACATTTCAACTTGAAGTAATAACTAAACTTTGGGGAAACAACCTAAAATTTTAAATTCCTAAAAATCAACTTATCATGCTTGATTCTCTAATGTCTTAAGGTTTAAACAATGAATGCATAAATGCCTATGTTTTAATTCAAGATATATCAATCAAAATCATAAATCAATCAAAATTTATCCTAAATACGATATGAGAGCTTTTCAAGAGAACAAGGCAGTCATTTAGGGATTTTTCTGATAATAAAATAAATACCCCCCACATTTAAGATGTACATTGCCCTTAATGTACAAAGATAGATATTAGAATATAAAAATAAGATAGGGAGAGAAGTGAAACTTCCTGTATGATGAATTCCTCGAACTGGAGTTTTGGAGAGTAATCGGTGCAAGAATGGAGGAGGATACTCCGGCGGTGGTAAAGGTTCATTTGTCCATAAGTCCTGCACCAAAAGAATATTATATCTAGTGGTAGCTATGGTCGTGGTCGATCAGGACATGGCAGTCATGGAGAACCTTTCCCTGTAGATTTTTTAGTTCCTATGCGATGATGAGCTTAAGAGCTCTATATAACTGTGATAAAATCAAGAGCTTTTTAGGGGATATTAGGAAGAATAATTACTCATAAAGAAATAACCGAAATTGGTAATTAAAAATAAAATTCTAAAATCTAATAAAAAAAGTAATTTTAATAAAAATTAAAAACACAAAATAATAAATAAATGTTTTTTAAACATCTTCATCGCTGGATGGTTCGCGATGTGGGACTGGTGATGAGATGTGGAGGTGTTGACAAATCTGCTGTAAAGTAGCATCAATGTTGTCAAATCATTGAAAACACTACTACTCGAATTGAGTGAGGTGCTCAGAGATGTCAGCATATGAAGCCGCCGTATGAACTGGATGAGAGGGTGGTGGCGGCTGAGTCGATGGGTCCTCGTGCTGTGGAGGGACATCATCAGGAATGTCCTCGTAGGCCTCCTCCTCGGTAGATTGGGCGAGATGATATTGAGGAGGGTAGGTTCTTCGGCGCTTTTCGATCACCCTCATGCTAAGCATGCTCGGGATGCCTTGTGGAGACAGTTGGCCAATGAGGGTTAACGATGATTCTTGGGCTGCGGTGTTGAGGAGCCTAAAGTGTCGAGCCAACCGAGCAACATAGGGGCTAATGGAGATGACCCCCTTCCTATGCCGCTCCATCTGGTGCTGAATCGCGAGGGCAATGAAATAGGTAAGGTCGTCAACGTGCCCGTGTGACATACACCATAAAAAGTAGGCGTCATGAGTGTTGACGATGCCAGTGCTCTCTCACCGTCCTGTACTCGTGTGAGCCAAAATGGCGTGTAGGTACCTCAGAGATGGAGGGAAAGCCGATGCCTTGGAGCAGCTAGGATTGTAGGTGGCCCCACCTGGTACTAGTGTGTCCCAACACCGTGAAGGAAAACGATGGATGTGGCGGTTGAGAGCATGTAAGCCATCTCCTCATTGAATTCTTCTGTATATAAACCCAGCGCCATACCGAATTCTGGGACGTTGAGCTGGCGGACTAACCCGCCTAGGCGAAATTGGACCGTGTCGGGATCATCATAGTTCGTCATTACGGTCTGAAGATGGAACATTGAGCATAGTTCCATCGTGATCTCAAGGTATGTTGGCTCAATGATCCCAAAGAACAGCTCCCAAGGGTCGGTGGTTAGGAGGGCCCGAATCGTATCAGCCAATTGAACTTATTCTACGGCAGCCCAGTCGATGCAACGGCCTGCAATTAAAGGTTGGGCCTGAAGTATTTAGAAAAGTACTTCTTGGGGACCATGGGGGAACTGCAGGAGAGGGTGACTAATTTCCACGGTTGGACCCGTGGAAGATGACGCTCCCTTACGTTCCTTGGAAGCAGGTACGCGATTTTCTTTCCTTGTGAAGATGACATGGTACCTGCAATCAAAACCATTAATTCATCTCGAGGAATGATCAAAATAAAATGAAGACAAATTGTAAATAACAATCATAATTTCAGCAACTACTGAGACTAACAAGTTAATCAAATCAATCAATTGTATGGTGTAAAAATGGCAACAAATTTCATGGAATGGAACATGTGTGATGGATGAAAAATGTTAACATTAAAGGCATGAGTATGTCTATTTTTCTAATCATGAATATTTTCTTCTAACTAATCAAATAAAGTAGAGAAATCATATAAAGAGTAAGAATTTGAACATGAAAAAGATAATAACTTGTTCTATGAATAAAATGTGAGTGATAGAAAGATGAAAATAATCATGAAAAAAGCATAGTATTATGATAACTAACAAGAAAAATGAGTGCAATTAAAGGGAAAAAAGTAAACCAACGCTAGAAAAGGGAGAATGAGCGGCAAAAATAGAGTTGGATGAGGCGCACGGGCGTGGTGAGGAGGTCGTGTAGACTTGTAGCGGCTAGGGTTATGGTTTTTGGGTGGGAAAGGCAATGAATAGTGCAGGGTTTTTATAGATTTTTGGGTACACGGCCAGGAATACACCTGTGTTCCCTAAATTTTAGCCCGTGTGATTCGCGAATTTTGAATTTGGGCATGTCTGACATTTAGTACACGCTCGTGTTCCTTGGGCGTGTGGGTGCACACATTGGTGTCGCACGGCCGTGTCTGGCGTTGTTCGCTTCTCCCACGCCCGTGTATGTAGACCCAAGCCCGTGTCAATCTTACAGGTTCGACCATGGGTGCTAGACACGGGTGTGTCGCACGCTCGTGCTATTTTAACAGGTTCGCCCACGATTCTTCCATACGGGCGTGTCGCATGCCCGTGTTTTTTTGGCAGGCTCGACCACAGCCATGTCGTATGGCCGTGGCATTTTATTGTAGCCCGTGTTTAGGGAAATCTTTGCCCTATTTTCACACAGCCCTAAGCATGCCCGTGTGATTGGCCGTGTCTCTGTGGAAAATCTGTATTCAAGAGCTCCGTTAGTAAGTTAGGTGTTGAAGACTAAATTTTAAAAAAGTTAATAGAGTTAGTGCTTGGGTTGCCTCCCGAGAAGCACTTATTTATA
Source organism: Gossypium hirsutum (assembly GCF_007990345.1). Taxonomy (NCBI): domain Eukaryota; kingdom Viridiplantae; phylum Streptophyta; class Magnoliopsida; order Malvales; family Malvaceae; genus Gossypium; species Gossypium hirsutum. The sequence continues at coordinate 90,236,829 of NC_053428.1, read as the reverse complement.
GTCTAAGCTCGACTTACCTTTCCGTTGAATGATCATGGTGGTTTGAGGAGTTTATTCCTGCTATCAAAATAAGGTTTTAAACGGGTGTTGTTTACCTTAAAAGTGCTAAACTTGGGATGACTCACCTCGACTGTACCGAATGGGAAAATGTTGAGTACCGTAAGAGGCATTTCTTCATTCAGTGTGGTAGCGACAATGTGGGGATCTACGGCATCTAATAAGACTCTATCTCCAACTTTAAGTTGATTTGGAAAGGTATTGAGCTCGTTCTGTCGTAGATTTAGTTTGTCGGGTGTTCTCGATTTATGTGTCCGCCATTCATCTAGTTCCTCGATTTGTAGCCTTTGATCTTCATGAATAGGTCCTCTACTACTGCTTGAGAATAACTCATGTGCTTCCTTCAGACTCATTTCCTGCAAAGTAGGTTGTACCAGAGTGTCAGTTTTAATAGAATGGTTTAGACGATCACCTTCAATTTCCGATATGTTGCTAGAATTACGAGTTTGAAGGGTGATTATTTCGTCTCCCACATGGAGTGTGAGTTCACCTATGCCAGCATCAATAATTGTTTTAACAGTTGCTAAAAAGGGCATTCCTAGAATTAAAGGAGTGTTGCTATCCTCCTCTATGTCTAGAACAATGAAGTCAACGAGAAATATAAATTTATCGATTTTAACTAGCACATCTTCAATAATACCCTTAGGGAATCTTATAGTTTTATCTGCTAATTGAATGCTCATCCTAGTCTGTTTGGGTTTCCCGAGACCTAATTGCTGAAACATTGTGTAAGGCATGACGTTGATACTAGCCCCTAAATCATCTAATACATTATTAACATCTAAACTACCAATTAAGAACTCCCTGGATCTTTTAGTTTGTTGGGTAGTTTATTTTAGAGAATAGCTGAGCAAAATACGTTTAGCTCCACATGCGATGCCTCATCCAACTTCCGCTTATTTGCTAAAAGCTCCTTTAAAAATTTCATTGTGTTTGGCATCTGCGATAGGGCTTCAATAAACGGTAAGTTAATATGTAATTTTTTTAAGAGTTTAAGGAATTTACCAAATTGTTCATCTGAGCGATCTTTTCTTGTCGTGTTGGGGTATGGCACACGAGGTTTATATTTGACATTCACTGATTTGTTTTTATTATGACCTACCTCACATTGACCTTTTCTTACCACAGTGTCTTGCCTCAGTTCTGTCTCAGGCTGAATGACTCCATCATCATCTTGAATATTAATTGCGTTGAACTGTTCCCTTGGGTTGGGTTCAATATTACTTGGCAAGCTACCTTGTGGTCATTTGGAGATTAGTTTGGAAAGCTGGCCTATCTAAGTTTCGAGCCCTTCTATTGATGCTTTTGATTTTTAAGTGCTGTCTCGGTGTTTTGGAAACAGTTTTCTGACACCGATATAAACTTTGAGAGGATCTCTTCAAGGTTCGGCTTCTTTTCCTGTTGATAGGGTGGTTGTTGAAAACCCGGAGGATGTTGTGGTCTTTGATTTCCTTGATCACCCCACGGGAAATTGGGGTGGTTCCTCCAACTTGCATTGTAAGTGTTACTATATGGGTTATTTTGGGATCGAGAGTTATTGTTACCCATATATTGGACTTGTTCCTCCTCGATGCTAGGGTTGAAGGGTTCATACTTTGTGCATGCTCCTCCTCCATTCATCTCGCACCTCATTACTGGATGTACCTGAGTAGAACCAAGTAAACCATCAATCTTTTTATTTAGAAGTTCTACCTGGTTTGACAGCATAGTAGCCAAATCAATGTTATAAATGCCTACTGTTTTAGTTGGTTTAGTCCTCATGACTTGCCACTGATAGTTATTCAGTGACATCTCTTCTATAAACTCATAGGCATCTTTAGGTGCTTTATTATTGATGGTTCCGCTAGTAGTTGCATTAACCATTTGTCGAGTCAAAGGATCAGGCCATTATGGAACGTTTGAACCTGTGGTCAAAGTGGTAACCCATAGTGAGGGCACCTTCTCAATAAGTCCTTATATCTCTCCCATGCATCGTAAAGAGTTTCTAAGTCCGTCTGCACAAACGAAGAGATATCATTACGTAATTTATCCGTTTTAGCAGGCAGGAAATATTTTAATAGAAATTTTTTGGTCATTTGTTCCCAAGTAGTGATTGACCCTCATGGTAACGAGTTCAACCACTATTTAGCCTTGTTCCTCAGTGAAAAGGGAAACAACCGAAGACGTATGGCATAATCAGAAATGCCATTGATTTTAAATGTATTGTATAGTTCCAAAAAGTTTGCTAAGTGAGCGTTGGGATCTTCATCCTGCAAACTATCAAACTGAACAAACTGTTGTATCATTTGAATTGTGTTAGGTTTCAGTTCAAACATATTTACAGCTACAGCAGGTCTAACTATGCTTGATTCAATTCCTGTTAAAGAAGGTTTAGCATAATCATACATAGTGTGTGGAGTAGGATTTTGATTAACCGCAATTACATGAGGTAGCTGACTGTCTTGGTTTTCAGCCATTTCTTCAGTTGGGGGTTGAGTATCGTCCTCTTACTCGTTCTTTATGTATCTTAAGCTTCACCTTATTTCTCTTTGGTTTCTGCAAACTATGTGATCGATTTCTTCGTCAAAAATTAGTGGTCCTGACGAGTTTCTTCTAGTCATAAACTATAAAAACCTGCCAAGAGAAAGAAAAAGTAAATTAATAAATAAAAATAAAAATTAAATTAAATTAAATTGCAAGAAAAATAAATGGCTCAAGTAATAAAAATTGAGCGTTCCTAACATCTTAGTACCCTAGCAATGGCGCCAAAAACTTTATTGCGTGGTTTCGTGATAGGTTTTAAATATTTATAATTAATCGTTCGTGAAACTAACTATTATCGCGATATAGGCAAGTGTACCTATCGAATAGTAGTATAGTTTTAGCAAGACCGGATTGTCGAACCCAAAGGAACTAAAAGCACTAGTAATGACTATCTTTTTATTATCTAGCCTAAGAATAAAGAGGGTTTGTTTTAACTAACTAATTATCTAAACTAAGAACTCATAGAGAATAGAATTGGGGAATTGCTTTGGGGAAAATCGATTGAATTAAGACAATACCTAACGAAAAATCCACCTAGACTGTAATTGTTATTTTAGCTCTGAATCGGACGATTTATTCATTTAAATTGTTCCGTAGAGATCCCTAAGTTATGTCATTATCCTTATTCAAGACTAATAACGTCTAATCCCTAGATTGAATAATTGAGACCTTACTCTAATTAACACTCTAGGTTGCATTAACTCGATCTATGGATCCCCTTATTAGGTTTCACCCTAATCCAGCAAAATCTTGTCACCCTATGTCTAGGCGCGCAATCAACTCGCTTAATTATGACAAATGTACTCTTAAACAGGGTTTATTTCTCCTCTGAATAAGAGCTTATCTTTAATCAGTATCCTGGATATCAAAACAATAATTAAGAGCACATAATTAAGAACAAGTTAAATATTTATCATACAATTCAAAAAAATAATAACAAGATTTGTCCTAGGTTTCCTTCCCCTTAGATATTTAGGCGTTTTAGTTCATAACTAAATAAGAAAACCTCTCAGAATAATAAAGAATACAAAACATAAAGAAATCCCAAAATTCCTAAAAGGGAAATTGAGGAGAGATCTTCAGTCTTGATGATGAATCCGGCTTCTGAGATGGATCGGCTTCTGAGATGGATCGGCTTCCTTGGAGTAATTCTTACTCCCTATTCTGTGTGCCTCTCTTCTTCCTCCTCTAAGGTGTATTTATAGGCTTTGGAATGCCTAAGAGCCCTCAAAATTAGCTTTTCCTGAATTGGACTTAACTTGGGCTCAGCAGGGACACGCCCGTGTGCGATTACTTCAAGCCGTGCTCGAGCTTGCCAAATTGACACGGCCATGTGGTCTGCCCGTGTTAGGAGGTCCAGCCGTGTTGATTTCGTACTTTGGCCCATTTTCTCTATTTTTGGCCCGTTTCTCGTTCCTTTTGCTCTCCTATGCTCTCCTAAGTATAAAACATGAAATTAAAGCATTAGAAGCATCGAATTCACCAATTCTAATGGAAAATCATCTATAAAATGCGTTAAGCATGGGGTAAATGTAACGCCCCAAAAATTGGGCCTAGAAAGAATTGGGCCTTAAGTCTGGGATACTGATAGAAGAAAACCTGAATAATTAAGAAGTTTTAAATATTATCGTTTAAGGAAAAAAAATTTGAATTACTACTAGAAAATTTTTACTGTATTTATTATTACGGATATTTTAAATTTTATTAGTATTATGGGAAAAAATTATTACTATTAGAAAAAATATATATATACTGTATGTATGTTTGAAAAATTTTTACAAAATTTTTTATTTACTGTATTATTTGAAATTTTTATTATTAGATATATTTATAAAATTATTATTATTGGTACTTAAATAAGTAACGAAGGGCTTATAATGTGGGGAAAAGTCCAGGGTTCGGCCCACAAAATTCTTAAATTTGGCCTCTTAAGGAAATCTGGGTAGTAGGCCTTATTAATAAATTAGGCTGAGTTTTAGCATGAAGGAACGCCTGGCCCAGTGGCTAAGCACGCTAGGAAAGGCATGGGAGGTGCCTGGGTTCAAGGCACGGCGTGTGCAAATGGTTGTTTTTTTTTACAACCAAGAATTTCCGCAAGAAGGCCTTATAAATATTTCGAGAGGAATTTTAGGCTAACATAGATGACAACCCGAAGAGAGCAGAGTTTTTGTTGAAGAATACCATCAGGGTATTTGATGAACTGTCGTGCACGCATGAGGAGTACGTGAAGTGTGCAGTGTCACTCCTACGAGACTTAGCCTACCAATGGTGGAATACTCTCATGTCAGTTGTACCGAGAGAGAGAGTAACTTGGGACTTCTTTCAAGAAGAGTTCTAAAAGAAGTACATTAGCCAGAGTTTTATAGACCAGAAAAGGAAGAAAGTTCTAGAGTTGAAGCAAGTCAGTAAGATAGTGGCGAAATATGAACGTGAGTTTGTGAAACTCAGCAAGTATGCACGGGAGTGCGTATCTATAGAAGCCACTATGTGTAAGAGGTTTGAGGATAGTCTAAATAAGGATATTCGAGTATTTGTCGGCATCTTAGAGTTAAGGGAATTTGTGGTACTCATTGAAAGAGCATGTAAAGTGGAAGAGTTGGTTAAAGAGAGAAGAAAAGCATCTATTAAGTTGCGTGACTCAAGAAAAAGATAGATGGGGAAATCGCATTAGTCCTCATCTAAGAAATCTAACGAACTCACTACCCGAATGCCTTGGTGGGGTTCTCGAATAAGAACAAGAACCAACAGAACACTACTTCTAGAGCCCAGACCACTTCTGTCGCGAGTGTCGGTAGTGCTCGGTCAAATAGGCCAGAATGTTTTCAATGTGATAGGCGCCATTTCAGCGAGTGCCTAGGCAAAGAAAGAGGGTGCTTCAAATGTGGGTCACTGGACCACTACATCCGGGACTGTCCCTAGCTTGATAGCAAAGAGAAAAGTAAGATGTGAGAGCAAGTAGTGCTCATTTGAGGTATAGACCCCAAATGAACCCTGGGAGCGGGGCTACCGGCAGAAGTGCACCAAGAGATGCTGCAGTGTGGTCCGAGGGTAGAGCGCTTGCATGGACTTATGCTATTCGTGCCCATGAAGAGGCAGAGTCTCCTGACGTGATCAGGGTACCTTCTCTATCCATGATATGTTTGTTGTTGCTTTAATTAACCTAGGGTCTACCCACTCTTATATTTGCACGGAATTGATATCCCATATGAACATGGTAGTAAAGTCCACTGAGTTTATGATAAAAATGTCCAACCTTTTAGGCAGACATGTTTTAGTAGAACAATTGTGTAGAAATTGTCCTTTGACAATTAGAGGTCATTGTTTTCCGGCTAACTTGATGTTATTGCCGTTTAATGAATTTGATGTAATCCTTGGGATAGAGTAGTTAACTTCTCATGGCATTGTAGTGGACTATGAGAGAAAAGCTATTGAGTTGAAATGTGAAGACGAGAATGTTCTTCGAGTTAGGCCAGATGAATCAGATAACTTGCCCGTGATTATGTCATCTTTGACTGCAGAGAAGTATTTGAGAAAAGGGTATGAGGCTTATCTCATTTTTATGCTGAATACTTAAGTGTCTGAATCGAAGATTGAATCAGTACCAGTGGTTTGTGAGTTTATAGATGTGTTTCCTGAAGAGTTGCCCGGATTACCTCCAACTACGGAAGTTAAATTTGGTATCGAGTTGGTCCCTAGTACGGCACCTATCTTGATCGCTCCGTATGGCTTCGATGGAATTGAAAGAGTTGAAGATACAGTTGCAAGAGTTAACAGATAAGGGCTTTCCGAGACCAAGCTATTCACTGTGGGGTGCCCCGGTACATTTTGTGAAAAAGAAAGACAGGTCGATGAGGCTCTGTATTGACTATAGACAGCTCAATAAGATAACTGTGAAGAAAAAGTATCCTTTGCCAAGGATTGATGATTTGTTCGATCAATTGAAGGGAGCCACCGTGTTTTCTAAGATTGATTTGAGGTCTGGTTACTATCAGTTAAGAGTTGAAGAGTAAGATGTACCGAAGATTGTGTTCCAGACGAGGTACGGGCATTATGAGTTCCTCATCATGCCCTTTGGTTTGACTAATTCCCTGGAGGTGTTTATGGATTTGATGAACCGCATTTTTTGACCTTATTTGGATATGTTCGTAATGGTATTTATTGACGACATACTGATTTACTCGTGTGATGAGAGTGAGCATGAGGAGCATCTGAGGAAGGTTTTACAAACTTTGAGAGATAAATAATTATATGCCAAGTTCAGTAAGAGTGAATTTTGGCTTAAAGGGGTTGGATTCTTAGGACACATTGTGTCAGGAGATGGGATTAATGTTGACCCAAGCAAGATCTCGGCTATTGTTGACTGGAAACTGCCGAGGAATGTGACAGAGGATCGGAGCTTTTTAGGTTTGGTCGAATACTATAGACGGTTTGTAAACAGATTCTCCATGATAGCTGCTCTGATGACAAGGCTGCTACAAAAAGATGTTAAATTCGAATAGACAGAAAAGTGCCAACAGAGTTTCGAGAAATTAAAGGCTTTGTTGATCAAAGCACCAGTGTTAGTGCAACCGGAGTCGGGAAAAGAATTTGTGATATATATCGATGCCTCCTTGAATGGTTTGGGGTGTGTGCTTATACAATAAGGTAAGGTTATAGCTTAAACTTCGAGACAACTAAAGCCACATGAGAAAAATTACCTGACGCACGATCTGGAGTTGGCAGCCACCGTGTTCACGTTGAAAATATGGAGACGCCATTTGTATGGCGAGAAATGCCTAGTAATTACTGATCACAAAAGTCTCAAGTATTTTATGACTCAAAAGGAGTTGAATCTACGACAACGAAGGTGACTAGAGCTAATAAAGGATTATGAGCTGACGATTGACTATCACCCGGGTAATGCGAATGTTGTCGCTGACGCTTTAAGTAGAAAGTCATTGTTCGCCTTAAGAGCCATGAATACTCAGTTGACTGTGTCTAACGATGGTTCGGTTCTAGCAAAGTTGAGAGCTAGACCGACATTTCTACAAGAGATCCGTGAAGCTTAGAAAAGTGATAAGGAGTTGCAAGCTAAGACAGCTCAATGCGAGACAGGAAATGAATCCAAATTTCGTATTGATACCGATGGATGTATAATATTCAAAGATAGAATTTGTGTACCCAAGGACAATGAGCTTATTCAAAAGATTCTACGAGAGTCACATAGTGGTTGTTTGTCCATCTACCCGGGTAGTGTAAAAATGTACAATGACCTAAAGAAAATACACTGGTGGTCAAGAATGAAAGGAGACATTTTAGAGTTCATTTCCAAGTGCCTTGTGTGTCAGCAAGTGAAGGCCAAACACCAAGTACCTTCGGGTCTACTTCAGCCTATCACGGTCCCCAAGTGGAAGTGGGATCGAATTACTATGGATTTTGTAACGGGTTTGCCGGTAACCCCGAAGAAAAAGGATGTTGTTTGGGTTATTGTGGATAGGCTAACAAAGTCGGCACATTTTATACCAGTGCGTACTGACTACTCCCTTGAGAAACTGGCTGACTTGTATGTTTCCTAGATTGCGAGGCTTTTTGGAGTGCCTCTGTTGATTATTTCAGATAGAGACCTAGAGAGTAAAGGTGCACCTAGAGAGTCTGCTGTGAGACCCAAGGGTAGGGCACCTGCGAGGACCTATGCCATTCGCGCTCACGAAGAGGCCTCGTTTGTTGATGTAATTGCTGGTACATTTTCTATCTATGAAACTCCTATTGTTGCTTTGATTGATCTGGGGTCTACCCATTCGTATATTTGCATGAAGTTGTTGTCTGGTATGAACTTGTTTGTTGAACCTACGGAATTTGTAGTAAAGGTGTCAAACCCGTTAGGCAAGTATGTGTTAGTTGATAAAGTGTGTAAAAATTGCCCTTTAATGATTAGAGGTCATTGTTTCCTGGCTAATCATATTCTATTATCATTTGATGAATTTGATGTAATTCTTGGTATGGATTGGTTGACCACTCATGATGTGATAGTGAACTGTGGAAGAAAGTTTATCGAATGTAAATGTGAGAATAGCAATGTTCTTCAGGTTGAGCCAGATGAATTAAATGGCATGCCTACAGTGATTTCTTCCATGTATACTCAGAGATGTATAAGAAAGGGCTACGAAGCTTACCTCACCTTTATGCTGAACACTAAAGAGTCTGAGTTAAAGATTGAGTTGGTATTGGTAGTATATGAATATTCGGATGTGTTTCCGGAAGAATTGTCGGGGTTACCTCCTATTAGGGAAGTAGATATTGGCATTGATTTGACTCCTGGTACTGCACCTATTTCGATTGCCCCGTATAGGATGGCCCTAACAGAATTAAAAGAGTTGAAGGTTTAGTTACAGGAGTTAACTGATAAAGGTTTCGCGAGGCCGAGCTTTTCACCTTGGGGTGCTCTGTGTTATTTCTGAAAAAGAAAGATGGTTCGGTAAGGCTATGTATAGATTATCAATAGCTCAAAAAGGTGACATTAAAGAACAAGTATCCTTTGCCAAGGATTGATGATCTATTTGAGCAATTGAAGGGAGCCACAATATTATCAAAGATAGACTTGAGGTCTGGCTACTAGTTGCGGGTTAAAGAATCAGATGTGCCTAAGACTACTTTTAGAACGACATATAGCCATTACGAATTCCTCGTTATGCCATTTGGGTTAACAAATGCTCCTGTCGTGTTTATGGATTTAATGAATAGAATATTTCGGCCTTATTTGGATAAATTTGTTATGGTGTTCATCGACGATATTTTGATTTATTTAAGAGATGAGGTAGAGCATGCTGGGCACTTGAGAATTGTTTTGCAGACTTTGAGGGACAAACAGTTGTATGCCAAGTTCAGTAAAAGCGAATTTTGGCTTCGTGAAGTTAGGTTTTTGGGACATATTGATTTGGGAAACGGTATTAAAGTTGACCCGATTAAGATTTCAACCATTGTTGATTGGAAATCTCCGAAGAATGTGATAGAGGTCAAAAGCTTTTTAGGCTTGGCTGATTATTATAGACAGTTTGTTAAAGGATTTTCAATGATTTCCACTCCAATGACGAAGTTGTTATAAAAGGATGTTAAGTTCGAATCGACAGACAAGTGCCAAAAGAGTTTTGAGAAACTAAAAGCATTGTTGACTGAAGCTCCAATGTTAGTTCAACCTGAGTCGGGAATTGAGTTTCTGATCATCAATGATGCATCCTTGAATGGTTTAGGATGTGCGCTTATGCAGGATGGTAGAGTGATAGCCTATGCATCTAGACAATTGAAATCGCATGCGAAAAATTACCCGACACATTATTTAAAGCTAGCCGCTATTGTGTTTGCTTTAAAGATTTGGAGACACCATTTGTATGGTGAGACTTGCCGAATATTCACCGATTACAAGATTTTAAAATACCTGATAACCCAAAAGGATTTAAATCTTAGGCAACGAACATGGTTAGACTTGATAAAAGATTATGATTTAATAATTGACTATCATATGGGAAAGGCGAATGTGGTCGCCGATGCCTGAAGTAGAAAATCCTTGTTTGCTTAGAGACCCATGGATGCTCAGTTAGCCTTATCAGACGATGGTGCTATCATAGCGGAGTTGAGAGCTAGGCCGATGTTCCTTCAAGAAATTTATGAAGCTCAGAGTAACAACAATGAATTGCAAGCCAAGAGAAATCAGTGTGAGTCGGGTTTTAAATCTAATTTTCGGGTTCATTCCGATGGTTGCTTGATGTTCCGAGATAGAATTTTTGTTCCTAAAGACATCGAGTTGAGTTCATAAGATTTAGAATAAGGCACATAATGGTCATCTGTCAGTTCACCTTGGTAGTATTAAAATGTACTACGACTTGAAGAAAATATATTGGTGGAATGATATGAAGAGAGATATTTTTGAGTTTGTTACGAGATGCTTAATTTGTCAACAAGTAAAAGCTGAGCACCAAGTGCCTTCAGGATTACTACAGCCTATCATGGTTCTGGAGTGGAAATGGGACCGAATTACCATGGATTTTGTATCGGGCTTACCTTTGACACCGAGCATGAAAGATACGGTGTAGGTCGTTGTTGATCGATTGACGAAGTCAGCTTATTTCATCCTGGTACGTATTGACTGCTCGTTTGATAAACTGGCTGAGCTATTTATTTCTAAAATTGTGAGACTTCACGGAATACCCTTATCGATTATATCAGATAGAGATTCGAGGTTTACCTGACAATTTTGGAAAAGGTTGCAAGAAGCCTTGGGCATGAGGTTGAGTTTTAGTACTGCTTTCCATCGACAAACTGATGGCTAATCCGAGAGAGTGATTCAAACCTTGGAAGACATGTTGAGATGTTGGGTTCTAGAATTCCAAGGTAGTTTGGAAAAATACTTACCTTTGGTTGAGTTTTCCTATAACAATAGTTTTCAAATGAGTTTAAAAATGACACCCTATGAAGTGTTGTATGGCCGGAAGTGTCGAAGTCCTTTGTATTCAATAGAGCTTAAGGAAAGTAAATTGCACGAGGTTGACTTGGTTAAGGAAACTGAGGACAAAGTGAAAGTAATTAAAGATTGTTTAAGAGCGACATCGGATAGACAAAATTCTTAAGCGGATTTGAAAAGAAAAGAAATTGAGTTTCAAGTGGGTTATAAGGTATTTTTGAAAGTATCCCCGTGGAAAAAGGTTCTGAGATTCGACATAAAGTGCAAGTTAAGTCCTCGTTTCACAGGACCTTATGAAATCACCGAAAGGATAGGACTAGTAGCTTATCAGTTGGCTTTACCACCGGAATTAGAAAAGATCCAAGACGTATTCCACGTGTCTATGTTGCGCCATTATAGATCAGACCTCTTACATTTGATATCATCGCCATAAGTTGTTATTCGACCACTTATGGTGAAGAACCGATCAAGATCTTGGATCGGGATGTCAAACAGTTGAGATACAAGAATATAAGCTTAGTAAAAGTGTTGTGGCATAGGCATGGGATAGAGAAGGCTACATGGGAGCCCAAGGAAGCCATGAGAAATTAATACCCGCGCTTGTTTACCGGTAAGGTTTTCGGGGACTAAAATCTCTAAGGGGGGAAAATTGTAACATCCCGAATTAAGGCCTAGTTGGAATAGTGGTTTTGAGACCACAAATGTAATAGCCCGATTTTGGGCATAGTTAGAACAGTGGTTTCGAAACCACTATTTTGTGGTTGGATAAATTATTTTTAATGATATTTTATGTGTTATAGCATGATCATATGAGTGCATGAAAATTTTGGTGAAATAATTTTAGCGATTTCATGCTTAATTACGAAAAAAGGACTAAATCGCGTAAAAGGCAAAAGTTTTGTTTTGCTAGCTAAAGGTGTCAAATAGCTATAGAAAATTAAATTAGGTCTTTATTGAGTAAATAGACCTTAAATATGTTAGTGGCAAATCAAGGAGACAAAAAAAGGTTGAAAAGTCAAAGTTGGTGTGCATTAGGTGACATTTTTGGTAATAAAATAAAACAAAAAGAAAAGAATTGTTGTCATCTTTTCATCTTCTCTCTTCCCTACCGAAAGTTCCAAAAAAGTGGGGATTTTTAAGACTCAAAAATTTCAGCAACTTATATCCCTTACAAGTAAGTGATTTTGATGACTTTTCTTGATAATTTTTACATTTTTGGGACCTTTAATCATTAATCTAGCTATTGAGGGGACTATTTTGCAAAATGGTTGAGAGTTTAGGGTTCTGCCTTGAAATCATGTGTGTTTTTAACTGAATTTTTATGGAAGAAAATGAGTCTTGGTTGTGTAATAAACAACTTTTGTGAAAGGATTTTCATGGAAAACACCTAAAAGGGTCATTTTGTAAAAGTTATAAAATAGGTTGTAATTGTGTGAAATAGTTGAAATTTGGGGTTGTCATAAGAGTAATAATTGGTCTCTTAGGCTTGGATAATAAGGAAATTCGATAAAAATTGATTTTCGGGCCTAAGGGTAAAATGGTCATTTTGTGAAAGTCTAGGGGCAAAATGGTCATTTTGCCAAAAATGTGAATTTTTATTGTCCAATTTTATTTAGTGATTAAATGAGTGAATTTCATCATGTTAGATTAAGAAAATCGAGATTTGGGCTTAAATCGAGAAAGTGTGTGGTTAAATACAAAAAGAAAATAATTAGCAGAAATTGCATTTGAGGTAAGTTCGTGTGATTAAATGAGCATGATATTTATGCCATTGTTATTATACTTGAAAATTTATCTTTCCATGATTGTGTTTAAGTTTATGTTGATGATATTGTATATGAGAAAGTGATGTCAAATGTAAATAACATTTATGTGTTGTTGATTGTATAGAAATGATTATGTATGATGAATATTGAGATAGTAGAATTCCCATTTGAACCTTAAGAAATAATTCGGATATTTATGCCATGACATTCGGGTTATTTGTGTGCTAGTGTAAGACATGTCTGGGACATGCATCCGCCTCAAGGTGTAAGCCAATGTAAGACATGACTGGGACATGCATCGACTATGAGAATGTGTCAGTGTAAGACCATGTCTGGGACATGGCATTGGCACGGAGTTTTTCCAAACATTTAAGCATGTTAATACCATGAAATAGATCATTTATTAAACTAATCTTTAAAACTTAATGAATGTGTTATCTTAGTGACCAAATATTCACAACTATATATATAAACTTCATACTTATCAAAGAACAAAAATCTTAACCGAATTTCCAATACCCATATTTTAAATCATTTTATCTTATAAGCACATAATTCAAATGATACATCAAACCACTTGAATACATGCCTAATCACAAATGTCGAACCATATATAGCTCAAAAAGAAATATTCATAACTTCTATCTCATAACCGAATGACTTTAATTCATTTACAGTCATATAACTAACATATATACTTATATTAATAGTAGAAATATTGCCATATCAAATAATAACCATATCATGACAAGATTATTTCATGTTCGAACATAATAATCAACCTGTAATTACCGAAACAAATATAATTCATTGACTTAATACAACCACCTCAATCACATATAACCTATTCTATGAATACCTTAACCTAGTCACTCATACATTCATTCAAAATCATTAACCATTTCCAAAACATAAAAATACCTATCATGAACAACATCACTTCATAACACTTAGCAATATAACCAAAATGGTTTCAAGCCATATCCAAACATAACCGAAATCAAACATAGAAATTAAGCCATTTTCGCATGGCCTTTATTCAAAACCAAAATGAACATCTCAAAAGTATGTTCCAGCCTACACATGCCATAGTTAAGGTTTAACTATATAATTACCGAAATAGTGGATAGTGTGATGAACTTTGCTGACGATCCCCGAGCTCGTAACTTGATCCAAAATCTGTAAAACGGAAACACACATATACACAGAGTAAGCTTTTAGAGCTTAGTAAGTCATAAGCAAATAAACAATCCAAAATATATAATCAATTCATTTTAAAGTAACCAAATTATAATAACATTATCATTCCTTAAATTCAAACTACAAATTTCATATATAATATGTTTCATACTCAATTTTCCACCTTGACCGAATGCTCAAGTAATCAAATTTAACAAATGTTATTCAATTTTCATAGTCAAAATGTCATTAAATGACCTAATATACATATGCTCAAATACAATAACTCAAGGATCAATGTATAACATCTTGTACATATATTACATATTTGGTTGAATATACATACTATAATCACATATGTCTTTCAATTGCATCAAATGTAATTTATAAGAAATAATCAAGTTATTCACTTACCTTAAATCAAATAAGTAACAAGCTAGCTCATACCTGGCCAATTAGCTCGTTTTACACATTCGATCACAATTATTGTTGCCCAATGAACCATTCGAAATTGGATAAGACACTCGGATAATCATACATATCGTACAATGCCAACGTCCCAGACATGGTCTTACATGTAATTACATATCGATGCCACTATCCCAGACAGGGTCTTACTCGTACACATAAATTAGAATCACATATCGATGCCATGGTCTTACTCGCACACATAAGTCAGAATCCTATGTCATGACATATGTATTCTAACTATTCCTAAGGTTCATACGAGGCTTACGGACGTCGTAACTCGATCGAAATGAACACGTGAACATGGTTACCAAGCTTATATACATTCGGCATTTGCAATCAAATATTATTGCATTTCATTTCAGCATATATAATTTGCATCTAATTAAAATTAATTACATCTATTTTCTTACAAACTTACCTCGAACGATGAAAAACTGGTACTGATCGGCTAGTCGACAACTTTAGTTTTCCCCCGATCTAAATTCGATTTTCTCTTTTCTTGATCTTAATTAATATAATTTAAACTTATTAAATCAATTATTCAATCAAATCCATCCAAAAACACATAAATGGGAAAATTACACTTTTACCCCTAATATTTAACATTTTTCACAATTTAGTCCCTATTGCAGAAAACACAAAATATGCAAAATGTCACAACAACATAGTTAGCCTGAACCTTCCTTATATACATACAAGTCCTTGAATTTAATTTATTTCACATTTTAGTTCCTCAAATTATTATTTTTGCCAGTTAACCCTAATTACTCAAATTCTTCAAAAATTCCAATACAAAACATATTAATCTAATTCATCATCAAACATCACAAAACACAAATATTCATCAATGGCATAACTCAAAATATTCATCAAAATCAGAAATTCTAGCATGGGTCGGAATAGTATTCGAAGCAACGATCTCAAAAATGTAAAAATTATTAAAAACTGAAACCAAACTAACATTGAATTTGAATCAGCAATGGCCGAATACCTAACTTGTCTTTCTTCTCTTTTATTTTTGGCAAGAACAAATATAAACACTAATATATGACTTTGTTTTATGATATGTTTATAATATAATAACTTATTAACTAATTTACCTAATTAACCTTTGATTTAAAATATAAAATCATGTTATATTAAGGCCATTTCTGTCCATTGCATGTTATCATGGGCTAATTACCACATAAATGCCTCCATTTACAAAGACAAACACATTTTAGACCTTACACATTAAACCATTAAATTTTCACTTTATGCGATTAAGTTCTTTTATTTAATTGAGCACCTAAATGACAAAATTAAATCACAAAAATTCCACGAATATAAATTCATACAAAATAAACACATAAAATAATTTTTAAATATTTTTCTAACTCAAATTTGTGGTCCCGAAACCACTGTTTCGATTAGGGTCTAAATCGGGCTGTTACACAGTGTAAGACCATGTTTGGGACATGGCATCGACATTTTACCCGACGTTTGAGGCTTATTACATATCCGATAGTGTTCCGAATGGTTCAATGGTGGGAGTTACAGTTTAAGCTAAATGAGAAAAGTTATGACCATATTATGAGTGGTACAAGTACTTATATGAAATTGATGAGATGTGAATTCAATTCATGTTAAATGATTAGTAAGGAATGAATATGAGTATGTTGAGTAACACAGGTATGTATGCCAAGCTCATGAGAAATGATTTTAGTTTATAATGCACATTTGGTGAAGATGTAAATAGGTAATTCATGCTTATGAGAATAATTTTATGATGACCTTGTGATTATAGGACTATACTTATGATGTATGAATATTTAACCTTACCAGTGTGGTGAAAATGAATTAATATGGTGTGATAAATGTAGTATTGTTAATTTACACTAAAACAGTTTTGGACAGCAGTCATAGTCTGAATTTAAAAATCCACCAAAAAATTTGAAAATTGATTTAGAGGCTAAATAAAATATGAAATTAAAGCCTAATGAGTATAATTTCACATAGAAGAAATAGTGTAAGCAAAAGAGTTTCATATTATGAAATATTTTAATTATTGTGAGACAGAGTCAGAATGACTGCGAAATCCCCTGTTCTAATTTGAGAAAATCACTGAAAATTGTACAAAACTATTTATGAGTAATAATTTATATGCTTAGAATTATTAATAAGTCTAATTTTAAGATAAATAGACAGAAACATCATCTGAGTCTCGTATGATGAGATAATTAATTTTTAGTGAAGAGGGGTCAGAACTGTTAGGCAGCAAAAAAGGGTAAATTTAAGGAATAAACTCTACTAATTGGATGAACCAAAAATTCTGAAAATTTTCTGGTAAGAAGATATGTAAGTCTAGTGTTAGAGAAAATTAGTGGAACTTAATTTGGTGTTCTGTAGCTCTAGATATAAATAATTTAATGACTATGACTCGAGAAAACAACTTGACTGGAACATGAGTAAAAATGAAAATAGGGTTATATTACCATGAGAAGCAAGTTGATAAATTGCTTATTATTTTCATACGGTCTTACTAAACTATAAAGCTCACTCCCTTCCCTCACTTTCCTTTAGTTTTTTTACGTTAGTTCGAGGTTGGAGATCGTCAGAGACAGCATCACACTATCAAGTCGCTACCTTTGGAATAATGAAGCATATATTAGAAATTTCAAGTGAGTGGCATGTATAGGGATCTAGTTGATTGACATGTATTATTTTGCCTTGGCCAAATGTGTTGGCTTATATTGAGTTATATGTATATGGCCATGAGATGTGGCTCATATTGATTTTGGCTTGTAAGCCTAGCTATTCATGTCATGTCTAATGTTTATAAGGTGATTATGTTTTTTTGCCATGCATAGTTGGTAATATGACATATGTGTTAGATGTATGCTCTATGACGAATTCAGTTGGTCATAGCCATGTAGTAATCGCATGTTATAAACACAACGTGATAATGAATGAACTTGAGTGCTTGATGGATAAGTTGGTAACCATAGTATAATGGTAAAAGTGGTCTTCAAAATGACAAGTCTTATGAATGTAAAATAAGGAATCTAGACTTGGTATTGTATGAGTAGATGCATTACTTATAAGAGGACATGTTAGTGTTAAGGATATGTCTTAATAAAGAATGTTAAGGATATGCCATGATTTGCGATTTTGATGTGCATAAGGTTGTAAAAGATTATGGGTAACATGAAGGCTTGGAAAATAGCCTAAGTGTTGGCCATACGGGCTAAGACACGACTATGTGTCTCAACCATGTGAGGGAAATGGTCTGGAGACCCAGTCATGTGTCTCGGCCGTGTGGTTAGATGTGCATTCTGACGCCATAAATAGAGAGTTACACAGCTTGAGGACACGGGCATGCCAAAGGCACACGGATGTGTCCCTATGTTCACACGAGTGTGTGACCCTATTTCATGGGAAAACTTTCTAAGTTTTCCTGAAACTTCTCAAAGTTCTTGGTTTAGTCCTGAATCAATTTCGATGAATGGTTTGGGCTTCGTAGACCCAAATAAGGGGCAACATGCATGTGTTTGAAAGGTTTTGAATTAAAAGAGACTTTATGGCCCGATTTTTGCATGAATGTGTATGTTTAAGTCCAATAATACCTCGTACCCTGTTCCGGCGTCGGACATGGGTAAAGGGTGTTACAAAAAATCTGAGATAGAAATAATTATTTTATGGATGTTATGAGGTCCATGATATATATGCACGCCTGTGTGAAAATATCAATGATAAATTTTACCGATAAGGTGTCCAATTGAGTTATTTGGACTAAATTGCAATAAGTGAAAAACATGTGTTCTAGTTTATTTAAGGGCTTAATTGTGATGAGATTTGAAGTCCTTATTTGGCAATTAGACCATTATATGTCATTATGGACAAAAATAGACATAGGAGGGATAAAAAATCAAAGTTATAATAGAAGGGCATTTTGGTCTATTGGTTAATAAAGGAATTAAAAGGGAAAAATAGTCAAAATTTGTGTCCATCTTCATCCTCCTTGGCCGAATTTCACAAGAAGCCATAGCTAGGGTTTCTTTCATCTTTCAAGCTCAAAGTAAGTGCATTCTAGCCCCGTTCTTAATGTTCATTATATTTTTGAAATCCTTATAGCTCGATTTAGCTATTTCTACCTTTAATTTGAGCTAGGGTTCATGTTCAAAAACATACCCATGTATGACATGCTTGTGCTTTGTTGTCTAATGGAAGAATATGGAGGTTTGAGCTGTGAAAAACAACGTTTACTAGGTGGTTTTTGGTGAAATTGATAAAAAGGACCTAGTTATAAAAGTTATAGAAACTATGTGTAAATGTGTGAATAAATGAAAAATGTGGGTTGGTATAAGAAGGAAAATGATTCGGCTAGGCTTGAATAATAAGAAAAATGGGTACTTTTCTTTTTACGAGCCTAGGGGAAATTTTGTAATTTCGTAAAATTTTATGGGAAAAATTATAATTTTTTCATATCATGATTTTTGGACTGAAATAAATAATGCATTTATTAAATATGGTAAATATGGTATTATAGATCAAGAGGGACGAGGGATAGACCTTGATCGAGGAAAAGGCAAGGTTGAGGACTAAATAAAAAATTTACCATATTTTGCACCGAGGTAAGCTGTGTGTAAGTAATTCAACAACTCCAATATTATGTATATAATATTTGACATTATATGATACATGTATGTATGCCTTAATGAAATTGACTTGTGTTGATCCAATAGAGGTTTAGTGATAGTCTCGTGTCTCGGAAGCCCGGGTGACCCAAAAGAATACTTAGGGCTTGGATGTCGTGACACCGTGCTAAATGTGCCTGTGTAAGACCATGTTTGGGACCTGGCATCGACGATAATATATGTGCTTGTGTAAGACAATGTCTGGGACATGGCATCGGTGGTGATATGTGTGCCAGTGTAAGACCATGTCTAGGACATGGCATCGGTGATGATATGTGGATTCATGTAAGACCATGTCGCGGACATGGCATTGGTACTTTATTTGGTATATGAGAATCCTGAGTGTCCTTTAGTATTCCGGTGGTTCAATGGGCCATTCAAGATGTTGGGTTAAGAAGTGGAGTGATATGAGTAAGAATGTACGGTACAAGTATATACGTAAACCTCATGAGTATTGAACTCTATTCATGATGGTAAATTTAGCATGTGTAACGCCCCAATTTTCGGGAATTCTGTGTATGTTGGAAAATTTTAAAATTTCTGTGTTCAGTTTATTTGGCGTAGGTTTAATTATGTTAGTGGGCCTCTAGAAGGCCCAAGCTTGGGTTAAAACTCGGTAATTTTAGTTAATTTTAGTTCCATAAGAAAAAAAAGGGTTCTGGTTAACTTGCCTTTTAAGTATTAATTGGGCAAAATAAAACACAAGGAAGCAGGTGGCAAAGTGGCATGTGACGCCACTGGGAAGGCTATAAAAGTGACGTGTTGATGTTAGGGAGAACCAAGGTTCAAGTCACAATGGGAGCATATTAAGGGAATTATTTTTATGTTTAGAAAGGGTAAGTAATGGAATTCAAGTAAAAGACTGTCAGGAGGAGTTTTAGTTGCTCAATGGATTGAGTAAGGAGGGGATAAGGGAGAGGATTTAGGAGCTGATTAGGGAGAGCAGTGTTGGCCGAATGGTGGACTCTTGAGGAGCAAGAGTTGGCCGGCCAAGGGTTTTTTTAGGGGGCAAGTTTCGGCTAGGTCGAATGCCAAGTATAAGTTCGGCATTAGGGGTAAGTTGTGCCGTTTCCTGACCATTCTTCCTTTTTTGTTTTTCTTCTTTTTTTTTCTCTTCATCAACTTCTTTTTTTCTTCTTGTCTGCCGAATCTCTCTACCATTTTGCTCATCTTCATTTTTTTATCAGTTGTTTTTAAGCCTATAGTCGATTACCTCAAAAAGCCGAAATCCCGAAAACCTGATTTCTCTTGTGCCATTTTCTTCTAGTCAAAACCCTCTTATTTTCCCTCATATTCTTGACCGATTCTCTAGTCCTCTGAACCCCAAGTTGCTGTCGACAAAGCCACTACAAAACCCTCATCTTTTCTTCACTGTTACAAAAAGCTGAAAACGCATAGCCATAGGGGCATAGCTGAATTCTAAGATCACTAAAGGCTCGACTTTCGTTATCATTTGAGGGGTTAGATCTGCATCAAAATCGAGTAAGAATTAATTGGAATCATTGACTGAAGGAACCGGTGGTAAGTTTTTGAATTTAATCTTTATTTTAGGTTTTAGAAAAAGCCGAAACCCCTAAAGGTTAGGGAGGCTGTCGATTTGGGCTTGTAGCTTTAAGGGTTGTTATAAGTATTTTATTTTGATAATAGTGGGATCTAAAGGCTACTGATCGAAGGCTTGGAGAAGTGGAACGACTGGATCTAGACATAATCGCTAATTTCGGCAAAGCTAGGATCGCTAGTGCCTAATGTGCTATTGGCCGGTTATGTTAAGGGGTTAATACATAGTTCATTTTTGATAGTCAGATTAACGTGTTAGTAATCTAATTGTAGGCAGTCCGTGTGTGGATCTCGTCAGAATATCATCGCAAACAGGTGTGTAACTGACACCCTCTTATAGACTAGATCAGAAAATGCCGAAAAGTCGAAATGCTGAAAAGTCGGTATTTTGAGAACTTGCGAGTGTACGAATGCTCGTGAGATTAATAGTTTGATGTATATGGTAAATTACAGTGATAAGATTGCAAAGTGCACGATTCCGTGCATTGCGATGTTTTTGGGCTTAATGGGCCAAAATCGGGATAACGGGCCAACGGGTCCAAGTCGGTAAGAAAATGCGGCAAGTGTTTCTGGTCATACGTAAATGGCTATGCTATGCATGAAAACATTAAGAATAGTGAAATTACTTGAATACCCCTATGTATGGAAGTTACTGATATACCCCTAGGTACAAAATTACCATTATACCCCTAGGGTTAGTTTTGACTGAAAAGCATGACGATCTGATTCTGTATGATGTATGCCATGATTGTATATCTGTTGCATGGGGACATGGGTTATATTATGAAGGAAGCGTCCTGGTGGATATGCCACAATTATCTGATCTGGTGGCTCTGCCATATATATCTGTTCTGGTGGCTCTGCCAAGATTATCTGTATCTGGTGACTCTGTCACATTATCTGTTCTGGCAGCCATGCTGCATATTTTTGTGGCGTGTAGTGGTTAGGTGGGTCGCGTAGTCTCCCTACATGGTGAAAGGTTGGTATGGGGGTGCATATGGTTGGATATGGGTTGGGTTTTGCATAAGCATGTAATATCTATTCTGATCTGTTATGGGCCTATGGGCTTTATTCTAAATTCTGTTCTGGGCTAAGGCCAACTCGTTCTGTTTTCTGTGGTTTGAACCGATATAGACTATGGTTGGGTTAATTCACACACTGAGTTTCCCCAAACTCACCCCTTTATTTTCATCCATGCAAGTAATCCCCAACCATAGTGGGCTTCGAGCTGTGAGGGATTCGATGTGGCCACACATTTTGCAAGTTGATTTTCTTCTGGTGAACTGGACATCCTTTTATTTACGCTTAAGGTTTTGGGTTTTTAAATGTAATAAGGCCGCTTAATTTTTCTTGATGGCTTTAATATGTTTTGTTAAGATAGGTATTACTTATATTTAACTATTGAAATTGGATAGCTCTGGGGCGCGTTTTCAAGAGCAGTAATTGATTTCAAAATAACACGACAGCAAGCAAAGCTTCCACAATGAAAATATTTTCCAAAATTAATCACTTTTCCTAAAAAGGACTTAATCAAATTGGTTTCCTGAAAATATACATGACGTTGACGTGTGGCAATGGCGGTGTGCATGTCTAGGATTAGATCCGAAGGGAGCTTGGTACTTAAGGAGTCCGATGGACTCACCTCCTCTTTTTCCGGTTTCCTACCTGATGCACAGCTTCCATTCACTTTAACCTACAATGAAATTATCTTTTAAAACACTAAGTAAGTTCTTCTAGATCAACAATACTAAAATGTTTTGAAACACTTCGATGTGGCATGTCGGATCTGGCCATAACGTCTGGGCCAGGTTTGGGGTGTTACATTTAGTGGTATCAGAGCCAAGTTGTAACAACTCAGCTGTGGAATGGGTTTACAAAAACAAAGATTTTCAGAAAAAAACTCAGTTTTCAAAATTTAGATCTTTAGAATGTGGCATTTCGAATCTCCAGCCCAAGCCTATAAGTATTACTCTGAACTTTTCTAAATATTTTCCTGAATTATCTGTCTGTACTGAAACCCTTCTAGGATAGGATGATACTAAAGCCATAGGAAAATTTGATAAGAGACTGAAACTGTAGCTAGACTTCGATTCTGCGAAAACAAACTTTGAATTACTGTCTGATTCGTAAAACATCTGTAATAAACACTGGAATATTGAATTAATGCATGAAATTTGTAATTAGATAATACGATATGAGTACAAAAGCCGCTCGTGGAAGAGGCCGTCGACAGGGCAGAGGAAGTGCTCGAGCGAGATCTTCGTCTTCGGGACATATGCCGGCGGCAGATGCACCAGTACCACCGGCAACAGAGGTGGAGTCTCATGACCGCGATGCCGGGGATGATGCCCTGTCACAGGCAATGCTTCGTGTTCTGGAAAGGGTTTTCGAGGCAAGTACGGGCAACTGAATTTGGGGATCTATTTCTGAATGACTTCGGGCTAACGGAGCGGAGATCTTTAAGGGCGTGTCTGGTGTAGCCCCGAATGTGGCGAAATATTGGTTGGAGGCCACAGAACGGATTATGGATGACTTGGACTACTCTGTGGAGCAGAAGTTGAAGGGAGTCGTATCGTTGCTACAGGACGAGGCCTATCAGTGGTGGCTCACTGTGAGAGAAGGTACCCCGACTGATAGGGTAACTTGGGAACTGTTTAAGACGGCCTTTAAAGGGAAGTATGTTGGGGCGAGTTATGTGGATGCCCGTAGAAAGGAATTCTTAAATCTGGTGCAAGGAGGTAAAATAGTTGCTGAGTACGAGGCCAAGTTTCTGAGGCTGAGCCGGTATGCTGTGGGCATAGTCGCTACGGAATATGAGTAAAGTGTGCGCTTCGAGGATGGACTGGGATGACCTTAGGGTGTTGATTGCTCTGCAGAGGGAGCTGGACTTTACGGTCTTGATGGAGAAGGCAAAGATAGCTGAGGAGGTTAAGCGTACTGAAAAGCAGAATTGGGAGAAGGATCAGAACCGTTTTCGGAGGGATTCAGGACCCTCGGGTGGTGCTAATAGAAATGTTAAGAGAGCAAAAGTGGAAGAACCAGTTCGAGCAATGCCGATGAATGTTGTTAGACCACCAATCTGTGGAGACTGTGGTAAGGTACATTTGGGTGAGTGTAGGAAATGTTCCGGTGCTTGTTTCCGATGCGGATCTATGGAGCATAGAGTTAAGGACTGTCCTCAGAGAGCTGATCAGGCTCAAGTTGTTGTACAGAGGGTTGCTCAACCACCGAGAGGACGTGGACAAGGTAGGGGCAGAAATAGAAATGGTTGAGGTCAAAGGGCACCTAGCAGGGGTGCCGAAAATACTGAAGCTCGACAGGCAGCATTGGTGTATGCAGCTCGTCATCGAGAGGAGGGCGACGCACCTAACATCATAACCGGTACATTTTTGGTTTCTAGCATGCCGTATACTGCTTTGGTGGATATTGGATCTACTCATTCCTATGTTGCATGTGCCAAATCTAGGTCGTTGGGTGTGCACTTTGAGTAGATTGTGAGTGGGGTATCTGTGCTAAGTCCTTTGGGTCACTCAGTTAGGGTAGACAAACTGTATAGGGGTGTACCCTTAGCAACTCAAGGTAGGATTTTCCCTGGAGATCTGATAGAGTTACCATTCGGAGAGTTTGATCTCATTTTGGGAATGGACTACCTTGTTAAGCATAAGGCGACTTTGGATTGTGCTACTAAATGAATGGTGTTAAGGACCACAAAGGATGAGGAGGTTATGGTGATAGCTGAGCGAAGGGATTATTTGTCCAATGTGGTGTCGGCATTAAGAGCCGAAAAGTGGATTCAAAAGGTTGTGAGGCCTATTTGGTATTTGTAAGTCAGTCGGAAAAGGAGGGTCTGACAGTGGATAAGGTTAAGACCATAAAGAAGTTCCAACATGTTTTTCCGGAGGAGCTTCCAGGATTGCCTCCGAACCGAGAAGTTGAGTTTAGAATCGACTTGTTGCCTGGAATGGTGCCCGTGTCCATCGCACCGTATAGGATGGCACCGAAGGAGTTAGTGGAGTTAAAGGCAGAAATTCAAGAGTTGTTTGATAGGGGCTTCATTAGGTCAAGCGTGTCTCCATGGGGAGCACCGGTGCTATTCGTGAAAAAGAAGGATGGTACGATGCGGATGTGCATTGATTATCGCCAGTTGAACAAATTGATGATTAAGAATAAGTATCCACTACCAAGGATTGATGATCTATTTGACCAGCTTAGAGGAGCTTTTGTAATTTCCAAGATCGACCTTCGATCTGGATATCATCAGTTAAGGGTCAAGGAGGCAGATATCCATAAGACGGCATTCAGGACTCGGTATGCTCATTACGAGTTTCTGGTTATGCCATTTGGACTGACGGATGCTCCTGCAGCATTTATGGATCTGATGAATCATGTGTTCCAACCATTTTTGGATCGGTTCGTAGTTGTCTTTATTGACGATATCCTGGTATATTCTGAAACGGAAGCGAAGCATGATGAGCATTTCCGTATAGTGCTGCAAGTGTTAAGGGAGAAGGAACTTTATGCATAGTTTAGCAAGTGCGAATTTTGGTTGATGGAGGTAACCTTCTTAGGTCATGTGGTCTCTGCAGAGGGGATTAAGGTGGACCCTCGAAAAATTGAAGCGATTTTGGAGTGGAAGCCGCCTAGGTTAGTGTCAGAAATACGGAGTTTCCTAGGATTGGCAGGATACTACAGAAGGTTTGTGGAAGGTTTTTCTGTAATGGCAGCACCTCTGACAAAACTCATAAGGAAAGGAGTACCATTTGTATGGACTGAGAAGTAGCAGGAAGCTTTTGAGAAGTTGAAGAAAGTTCTGACTGAAGCACCTGTGTTAATTCAGCCTGAGTCTGGGAAGGATTTTATTGTGTACAGTGATGCATTACATGTAGGTTTGGGCTGTGTGTTAATGCAAGAGGGTAAGGTGGTTGCATATGCATCACGACAGCTTAAGCCTCACGAGGGGAACTGTCGTACTCATGATTTGGAGTTGGCAGCAGTGATATTTGCACTTAAGATTTGGAGACATTACTTGTACGGAGAAAGGTACATTATATTCACAGACCATAAGAGTCTTAAGTATTTGTTGAATCAGAAGGAGCTGAACCTTAGGCAAAGGAGATGGATTGAGTTGCTTAAGAATTATGACTGTTCGATCGAGTATCACCCGGGCAAGGCTAATGTGGTAGCCGATGCTCTAAGTCGTAGAACTGTATCTGATCTGAGAGCAATGTTTGCTCATCTGAGTCCGTATGATGATGGAAGTCTGTTGGCGGAGTTGCAAGTGAGGCCAACCTAGGTGGATCAGATTAAGGAAAAGCAGTTGAACGATGAGTCATTGGTCGCTCATTTTCAACAAGTTAATGAAGGGGAAACTTCTGAGTTTCGGATAAATGACGAATGAGTTCTGTGCTTCTGAGGAAGAATTTATGTTCCGAAGGACTCTGATTTGAGGAAGACAATATTGAAGAAAGCTTATGGGGGACTTTGTGCCATGCATCCTAGAGGGAACAAGTTGTATCACGACTTGCGAGAATTGTACTGGTGGCCTGGACTTAAACGAGAAGTAACGGAGTTTGTAGGGAAATGTCTGACATGCCAGCAAGTGAAAGCTGAGCATCAATTACCTTCTGGACTTTTGCAGCCAGTGAAGATACCACTTTGAAAGTGGGAGAGGGTAACCATGGACTTTGTGAGTGGGCTGCCCTTAACACCATCAAAGAAAAACTCGGTGTGGGTGATTGTGGATAGGTTGACCAAATCAGCCCATTTCATACCTGTACATACTAACTTTTCACTTCAAAAGTTAGCCAAGTTGTATGTGGCAGAGATTGTACGACTTCATGGAGTCCCAATTTCGATTATCTCTGACCGGGATCCCATATTCACATCTTAGTTTTGGTAAAAGTTTCATGAGGTGTTGGGGACACGATTGAACTTTAGTACGACTTTCCATCCCCAAACTGATGGTCAGTCGAAAAGGGTTGTTCAGATTCTGGAGGACATGTTGAGGGGATGCGTGATTGACTTTCGAGGTAGTTGGGAGGATTACTAGCTGTTGGCAGAATTTACGTACAATAACAGTTACCAGGCGAGTATTCAAATGACACTGTATCAAGCACTGTATGGACGAAGGTGTTGTACACCTAGTTGTTGGACGGAGCTAGGAGAGCGACAAGTTCTTGGACCAGAGTTGGTAGCTGATACTGAGGATAAGGTCAGAATAATTAGGGATCAGTTAAAAGAAGCATCTGATAGGCAAAAGTTGTATGCAGATTTGAAGCGTAAGGAGATTGAGTACTCAGTAGGTGATATGGTCTTCTTAAAGGTTTCTCCTTGGAAGAAGATATTAAGGTTTGGTAAGAAGGGCAAGTTGAGTCCGCGGTTCATTGGGCCTTATCGGGTTTTGAAGCGAGTAGGCCCAGTAGCTTATCAATTGGAGTTGCCTCCAGAGTTAGATAGGATTCACGATGTTTTTCACTTCTCCATGTTAAGGCGTTATCGTTCTGACCCTGCTCATGTCGTGCCAGTTGCAGAAATTGAAGTTCAGACTGATTTGACCTTTGAGGAGGAGCCTGTGCAGATATTGGCTCGAGATGTTAAGATTCTCAGAAGGAAATCCGTCCCGTTAGTGAAAGTGCTTTGGCGTAATCATGGCAGAGAGGAAGCCACTTGGGAGTCAGAAGAGGCGATGCAACATCAATACCCTCATCTGTTTGGATCAGGTAAATTTCGAGGACGAAATTTCTTTAAGGAGGGTAGAGTTGTAACGCCCCAATTTTTGGGAATTCTGTGTATGTTTGCAAAATTTAAAATTTCTGTGTTCTATCTGTTTGGCATAGGTTTAATTATGTTAGTAGGCCTCTAGAAGGCCAAAGCTTGGGTTAAAACTTAGTAATTTTAGTTATTTTTTGTTCCATAAGAAAAAAAAGGGTTTCTGGTTAACTGGGCTTTTAAGTATTAATTGGGCAAAATAAAACACAAGGAAGAAGGTGGAAAAGTGGCATGTGATGCCACTGGGAAGGCTACAAAAGTGGCGTGTGGATGCTAGGGAGAACCAAGGTTCAAGTCACAATGGGAGCATATTAAGGGAATTATTTTTATGTTTAGAAAGGGTAAGTAATGGAACTCAAGTAAAAGACTGTAAGGAGGAGTTTGAGTTGCTCAGGGGATTGAGTAAGGAGGGGATAAGGGAGAGATTTAGGAGATGATTAGGGAGAGCAGTGTTGGCCGAATGGTGGACTCTTGAGGAGGAAGAGTTGGCCGACCAAGGGTTTTCTTTAGGGGGCAAGTTTCAGCTAGGTCAAATGCCAAGTATAAGTTCGGCATTAGGGGTAAGTTGTGTCGTTTCCTGACCATTCTTCCTTTTTCTTTTTTCTTCTTTTTTTTTCTCTTCATCAACTTCTTTTCTTCTTCTTGTCTGCTGAATCTCTCTACCATTCTGCTCATCTTCATTTTTTTATCTGTTGTTTTTAAGCCTATAGTCGATTACCTCAAAAAGCTAACATCCTGAAAGCCTGATTTCTTTTGTGCCATTTTCTTCTAGTCAAAACCCTCTTATTTTCCCTCATATTCTTGACCGATTCTCTAGTCCTCTGAACCCCAAGTTGCTCTCGACAAAGCCACTACAAAACCCTCATCTTTTCTTCACTGTTACAAAAAGCCAAAAACTCATAGCCATAAAGGCATAGCTGAATTCTAAGATCACTAAAGGCTCGAATTTTGTTATCATTTGAGGGGTTAGATCTGTATCAAAATCGAGTAGGAGTTCATTGGAATCATTGACTGAAGGAACCGATGGTAAGTTTTTGAACTTAATCTTTATTTCAGGTTTTAGAAAAAGCCGAAACCCCTAAAGGTTAGGGAGGCTATCGATTTGGGCTTATAGCTCTGAGCGTTATTATAACTATTTTATTTTGATAATAGTTGGATCTAGAGGCTGCTGATCGAAGGCTAGGACAAGTGGAACGACTGGATCTAGACATAATCGCTAATTTTGGCAAAGGTAGGATCGCTAGTGCCTAATGTGCTATTGGCCGATTATGGTAAGGGGTTAATACGTAGTTTATTTTCGATAGTCAGATTAAAGTGTTAGTAATCCAATTGTAGGTAGTTCGTGTGTGGATCTCGTAAGCATATCGTCACAAACAGGTGTGTAACTGACACCCTCTTATAGACTAGATCGGCAAAAGCCGAAAAGCCGAAATGCCGAAAAGCTGGTATTTTGAGAACTTGCGAGTGTGCGAATGCTCGTGAGATTAATAGTCTGATGTATATGGTAAATTAAAGTGATAAGATTGAAAAGTGCACGATTCCGTGCATTTCGATATTTTTGGGCTTAATGGGCCAAAATCGGGATAACGGGCCAACAGGCCCAATTCGGTAAGAAAACGCGGTAAGTGTTTCTGGTCGTACGTAAATGGCTATGCTATGCATGAAAACCTTAAGAATACTGAAATTACTAGAATACCCTGTGTATGGAAGTTACTGATATACCCCTAGGTGCAAAATTACCATTATACCCCTAGGGTTAGTTTTGACTGAAAAGCATGACGATCTGATTCTGTATGATGTATGCCATGATTGTATATCTGTTGCATGGGGGCATTGGTTATATTATGGGGGAAGCGTCCTGGTGGCTATGCCACAATTATCTGATCTGGTGGCTCTGCCACATATATCTGTTCTGGTGGCTCTGCCACGATTATCTGTATCTGGTGACTTTGTCACATTATCTGTTCTGGTAGCCATGCTGCATATTTCTGTGGCATGTAGCGGTTGGGTGGGTCGAGTAGTCTCCCCACATGGTGAAAGGTTGGTATGGGGGTGCATATGGTTGGATATGGGTTGGGTTTTGCATAAGCATGTAATATCTGTTCTGATCTGTTATGGGCCTATGGGCATTATTCTGAATTCTATTCTGGGCTAAGGCCAACTCGTTCTGTTTTCTGTGGTTTGAACCGATATAGGCTATGGTTGGGTTAATTTACACACTAAGTTTCCCTAAACTCACCCCTTTATTTTCATCCACGTAGGTAATCCCCAACCATAGTGGGCTTGGATCTGTGAGGGATTCGGAGTGGCCACACGTTCTGCAAGTTGATTTTCTTCTGGCGAACTGGACATCCTTTTATTTACGCTTAAGGTTTTCGGTTTTTAAATGTAATAAGGCCGCTTAATTTTTCTTGATGGCTTTAATATGTTTTGTTAAGATAGGTATTACTTATATTTAACTGTTGAAATTGGATAGCTCTGGGCCGCGCTTTCAAGAATAGTAATTGATTTCAAAATAACACGACAACAAGCAAAGCTTCCACAATGAAAATATTTTCCAAAATTAATCAGTTTTCCTAAAAAGGACTTAATCAAATTGGTTTCCTGAAAATATACATGACGTTGAGGTGTGGAAATGGCGGTGTGCATGTCTAGGATTGGATCCAAAGGGAGCTTGGTACTTAAGCAGTCCGATGGACTCACCTCCTCTTTTTCCGGTTTCCTACCTGGTGCACAGCTTCCATTCACCTCAACCTACAATGAAATTATCTTTTAAAACACTAAGTAAGTTCTTCTAGATCAATAATACTAAAATGTTTTGAAACGCTTCGATGTGGCATGTCGGATCCGGCAATAACGTCTGGGGCGGGTTTGTGGTGTTACAGCATGAGTAGAAAGAAGTAAGATAAACTTGATGTTTAATGACATTTAATGTCAATTTTGACTACGTTAATGTGTGTAGTATGATATTGTGGTGATAATTGATAATATGATTAATCTATGAATATCTTGACTTATGTTGTTTATTACTTACATGCAACTTACTAAGTCTTGTGCTTACCTTTCTCTCCTTTCCCTTTTCTTTTAGTATCATCAAGCTAGCTCGAGGATCGTGGACATTGGAGCTTGAGTCACACCATCAACAAATCTTTTGGGGTATAATTAGTTTACTACATTTAAGTATGCCATGTATAGATGTGTCATATTTGTTAGCCAAAGTGATGGCTCCTTTTGGTATATTATTCCATTTTGTATATGGTCATGAAATATGGCTCATATTGATTATTGGGTTGAAATCCTTAAATATTGTTACATGCATGAGATGTGTTATTACTTTTGTGGTGTGTGCCAAATGGTTGATAAAATGTGGAATTTATGCTTGATGTATAAATGATGCCAATTGGTATGGTGATACGATCATGCCCCGAGCAAACTCTCAGACTAACTCCCCAAACATGGCTTACACTACCTGGCGAGTTGAATTAGCTCGATTCTAGCTTGTTGAGCTCAATTTGGCTCATTTCCAACTCAATGAGCTTGTTTTCTCAATCTATGAGATAAATCCAACACAATTAAGCTCGTTTTGAGCTCAACTTTACCTTTTAATTCTTGCGTTTAGTTGCTGGAATAAATTTTAGTTAATTTAATTTAAGTTGTTTTGTGACAGCCCTAAATTAACCCTAGTTGGAAAGCGGTTTCGGGACCGCCAAACCGAATCACCGAAGTATTTGAATATAATATTTATTGTCTAAAATATGTGGATATGAATGTGTGAAAGTTTTAAGCTTCGATTTAGTCGATTGCATGTGAATTTAGTTAATAGGACTTAGGTGTGACACTTTTGAAATGTGATAGGTTAATCTATAAGGATCTAATAGTGCATGATGTCAAAAAAAGTGTACTTGCATGTCAAATTAGCCAAATCTTGGGTAGTGGCCGGCCATGGTATGGGCTATTAATGGTAATATGTATTTTACTATTAACATTTTTTTAGTTACAAAATAAAATAATGAATTAAGAATAATAAAACATGAGGTGAGTGGGAGGAGAAACCAAAGTTGTTTCATCCTTGCTCCTCCATTGCCGTGACTTGAGGGAGGAAGAAGAAAAGAATTCTCTTACTTCATGTTCGGTTGGTTGATGATTAAGAAGAGGTAAGTTTGATGTTATTCCATGAAATTCATGCATATTTTTAGTTGTTAGTTTGAATTCTACCTAGCCCATGGTTTAAATCTTTGCTATTTGATGGAGATGATACTCGACCATGGATGTTGTCTTTCTTGGTTGGTGTTTGATGTTGTGTTGATGAGGTATGAAGATGATAGAGTTTGAGTGCTTAACAAAAAGGATTGGATGTGAGTGTGTGTGAGAATTTGAAAAGGATGGGTCTTAGCAACTTCATGAAGTGTTCGGCCATGGTGCTAAAATGTTGTATTGTGTTTAAACTTATAATTTTTAGTTATATGGTTAGTATAGGTATGGATAACCGAATATGAGAGCATGAATAGATGAAGAGTTTTGTAATTATAAAAAAAATGGGTTAATTGATATGTGGTAAATGTTAAGTGTTAAATGAAATGGAAATGATATCATATTGGAAAATGTATACTCGACCACATGAATGAATACATAGATTGGTGTTGCATGTATTCGGGTATAGGTAAGCATATTGATGATTCTATCTTGACTTAGATAATCGGCTAAAGGAGAATATTAGCTAATATGTTGAATTTGATTCATGATTTCATATATATTACTCTAATGTCTAATATATATGGGCTAAGTACCTTGAATTTCTCTTGATGTTCAAGATGATTAAATCAATTTATTTGTTAAATTAAGCTTAAGAGCAAAGGGGAACTAAATCCGATAAAGGAAAGGAAAAAGTAATTGAATAGCCGTTGAAGTCGTTCGACAGCATCCGAGGTAAGTCTTCGAGTAATGGAACTTAGTTTATGATTTGTTTAAGTCATGACACATAAGCATAACAAATAAACGGTGATATAATGATGCTACTTGAGTTATATATTGAGGTAATTAGTTTATACTTATGACGGGTAGCTGAATGTGTATAGAGAACATGTTATGAAGTAAATCAAAATCATGCTCTTTGTATGTGGCTATTGAGCCGAAAATGGTAATGGTTGATAAGTGTCTTGTGTTTGAGTTCTAGTAATGAATATGAAATATAGATGTGTTATGATTTATTGATATATGTGCATGATTATTCGAATGATAACCGGACTAAGATCCGAAGGCATTTGTGCTAGTGATTATATCCGGGCTAAGTCCCGAAGGCATTTGTGCTAGTGACTATATCCGGGCTAAGTCCCGAAGGCATTTGTGCTAGTGACTATGTCCGGGCTAAGTCCTGAAGGCATTCGTGCGAGTTGCTATATCCGGCTAAATTCCGAAGGTACTTGGGTTTGGAAATGAGTGATCTTGCTGTAATAATTTCAATTAATACGCTCATAAAATCCAAACGATAAGGTATGTTTCGTATATGCGTCGGAAAAGTTGATTCCTTTTTTATAGTATTCTC
Organism: Gossypium hirsutum; assembly: GCF_007990345.1. Taxonomy (NCBI): domain Eukaryota; kingdom Viridiplantae; phylum Streptophyta; class Magnoliopsida; order Malvales; family Malvaceae; genus Gossypium; species Gossypium hirsutum. The sequence goes on along the minus strand of NC_053428.1, from coordinate 90,203,856 downwards.
TCAATTGATTAACGATCTTCCAGCCTTTAGATAGGTTTGATTCCCTGTGTATGAATATAATGGTTGAAGCGTGAAGTAAGTATGATTTTGAGAATATGCATATATGCAATTATTCATTTGGTCATATGAATGCTATACTTTAGTCGTAAATAATTTCATCACTCAAAACTTACTATGCATTAAATGCTTATTCTGTTTCTTTAATTCTCTGTTTCATAGATTTTGTTCGTCAGCTATCGGACTCGGGATTGTCAAAGTCGAAGTCGTCCACACTATCTAAGCCCTTTTGGTACTCTTTTAGTTGAACTTCGATAGTGGCATGTATAGGACTGACCTTTGTTGTTAATTAAGTACCTTTTGGTAATGTATACATTCGGATAGCCATGCGAAAATGGCTTATATATTTTGAGCATAGCATTATAATCATTTTGTATATATGGTTATTGAGTGGTATGGAAATGCTTGGTAATGACTAGCCATTGGAATGGTTAATCATGATCATATTTTGTGCTATGTATGTCAAGTGGCTAGTTGAATCATGGAAACTATGAAATAGGTGAGATTTACCTTAAAGTAGATGCTGACAACAGCAGTGATGTGAGTTTGAAAAATCACTAAAAATAGTAGAAATGTAATTAAATAATGAATAAATTATGTAATCGAATCTTGATGAGTCTATTTTCATATAAAAGAAACGAAACGACCATATGAGCTGTATTTTATGAGATGTTTAAGTTTTTGTGAAACAGGGCTAGAGAGATTTCTGGATCCCTTGTTCTAACTTTGGAAATTCACCATATATTAACCAGAGATAACTAGAAGTCATGCTTTATATGTACAGATTCCTTTTTGAGTCTAGTTTCATTAGAAACAAACGGCATAAGTATTGAATCCCTGTACAGGGAGATATCTAAGTCGTAATGCATGAAGGTCAGAGTAGTCAAACCCTAAAACAGGGGAGAATTTAACTAATAAAATGTACTAATTGGCCCGACCAAAAATTTTAGAAAACAATTTGTAGATTGATTTATGAGTTTAGTTTCAGGGAAAATTTACAGAATCAGTTTTCGTGTTTTGGAACTCGAGATATGATTTTTAAAGTGACTGTGATGCAGTTAACCAGCTTGTCTGGAAATTTTAAAATGAACTGTGTAAATAAAGGAATTAAGTTTGTTAACACCTTGTGTTCGACTCCGGCAACGGTCTCGGGTACGGGGCATTACAATTGTATTGGTATCAGAGCCACGGTTTAGTCGATTCTAGGACTACCGTAATACGTCCGGGTCTATCTATACATGCCATTATGTGTTTATTTGATAGTGTGGAGATTTCTGACAGTTAAAAATGTGTTTATTTATAGTAATGGATCCTGATCCCAACCGAGCGGTAGCTGATGATCTTGAGAGTGTAGCGCCTGCTCCCGCACAAGGGACAGCACCGGGGGACTCTCAAGCTATTGCTAGTAATCAGAATGATGAAGCTAGACAGGCTTTTTATAGCGTGATGAATGATTGGTTCAATCAGTATATTCGAACTAATACGGCTATTCCACAACCTCCATTCCCGACTAATACAGCCCCCACACCGGCGATACCTCCGGTAACTGACCGGATAAGGTTAAATAAGCCCCCAGTTGACAGAATCCGAAAACACGGGGCTACTGAATTTAAAGCTACAGATAGCGACGATGCCGAGCAAGCTGAATTTTGGATGGACAACACTATTTGGGTACTTGATGAACTATCTTGCACACCCGATGAATGCCTAAAGTGTACGATCTCCTTGCTGCGTGATTCCGCCTACTATTGGTGGAATACGTTGATTTCTGTTGTGCCCAGAGAGCAAGTAACTTGGGAGTTTTTCCAAATCGAGTTTCGAAAAAAGTATATCAGCCAAAGATTCATTGATCAAAAACGGAAAGAATTTCTTGAACTTAAAAAAGGTTCCATGTCGGTTACTGACTATGAACGAAAGTTTGTAAGGCTTAGCCAGTACGCGTGAGAATGCATTTCTTCAGAAGCTGTGATGTGCAAACGTTTCGAAGATGGACTGAACGATGATATAAAGCTGTATGTTGGCATTTTAGAAATCAGAAAATTTGTGGTACTTGTCGAGCGAGCTTGCAAAGCCGAAGAGCTCAGTAAGGAGAAAAGAAAAGCTAATATGGGAGCAAAGGAGTTTCGTAAGAGATCTTCGGGAAAGCCCTTTCAACAGTCATCGAAGAAATTTAGAGATGATTTAGGCCGATCTAAAGACACTTCGGGCTTTTCTAGATGAGATCGTGATCGACCCCCTGTGAGTACACGAGTCACTTCGGTTGCCAGTGTTGGAAATGATCGTCGAGACAGAACAGAGTGCCAGTATTGTGGTAAATGGCATTCGGGGAGTTGTAGATTCCATGACCGCTCCTGTTATAAGTGCGGATCAGCTGACCACTTTATTAAGGATTGCCCGAGACTGTCTGAACAAAATGTAAATCAGAGTGGGAAACCAAGTGCTACTACTGCTCGGGGTAGACCATCTAGAAATACGGGGAATGCTAGTGGTGGTCAGAGAGGATCTAGAGATGCTACAACCAGATCTGAGGCTCGTGCTCCTGCTAGAGCTTATGCTATACGCGCACGCGAGGATGCTTCCTCGCCAGATGTTATTACCGGTACTTTCACTCTCTTTGATACTAATGTGATTGCTTTGATTGACCCTGGTTCTACTCATTCATATGTATGTGAGACCTTAGCATCCAGTAAGACTTTACCTGTTGAGTCTACTGAGTTTGTAATTCGAGTGTCGAATCCCTTGGGTCGTTATGTGCTTGTCGATAAGGTGTGTAAGAAATGCCCCCTAGTAATCAGAGGTTCCTGCTTTCCGGCCGATTTGATGCTTTTACCGTTTGATGAATTTGATGTTATTCTCGGTTTGGATTGGTTGACCGTACATGATGCAATTGTGAATTGCAAAAGTAAGACTATTGATTTGAGGTGTGCAAATAATGAGATAATCCGAGTTGAGTCTACTGTTTTGAATGGATTGCCAAAATAATATCCTCGATGTTAGCTCAAAAATATGTGAGAAAAGGGTGTGAAGCATACCTTGCATACGTACTTGATAATAAAGAGTCAGAAAAGAAACTTGAATCGGTACCAGTGGTTTGTGAATATTTTTCCCGAAGAATTACCGGGGTTACCACCTGTTCGGGAAGTAGAGTTTGGCATCAAACTTGTACCTGGGACTACACCGATTTCGATAGCTCCGTATCGTATGGCACCAACGGAATTAAAGGAATTGAAAGCTCAGTTGCAAGAGTTTATGGATAGAGGTTTCGCTCGACCGAGTTTCTCACCTTGGGGTGCACCAGTATTGTTTGTGAAAAAGAAGGACGGAACCATGAGGTTGTGCATCGACTATCGTCAGCTGAATAAAGTGACAATAAAGAATAAATATACGTTACCGCGTATTGATGATTTGTTTGATCAACTAAAGGGAGCCTCAGTGTTTTCAAAGATAGATTTGAGATCGGGTTATTATCAATTGCGAGTTCGAGACTCAGATATACCCAAAACTGCTTTCAGAACGAGATACGGTCACTACGAGTTTTTAGTGATGCCGTTTGGGCTCACTAATGCCCCGGCAGTATTTATGGATTTGATGAATCGGATCTTCAGACCGTATTTGGATCGATTTGTAGTCGTGTTTATCGATGATATCTTGGTCTATTCGAGAAATGAAACCGATCATGCTGAACACCTGGGCCATGTGGTATCTGCATCGGGTATTCGAGTTGATCCGAGCAAAATTTCGGCCATACTTAACTGGAAGCCTCCAAGAAATATTACTGAAGTTCGGAGCTTTTTGGGACTTGCCGGTTACTACAGACGCTTTGTAAAGGGTTTCTCGATGATAGCCACACCAATAACAAAACTACTTCAGAAAGATGTTAAGTTTGAATGGATAGAAAAGTGTCAGGAAAGTTTCGATCAACTGAAAACTTATTTGACTGAAGCTCCAGTACTAGTGCAGCCCGAATCAGGCAAGGAGTTTGTCATTTACAGTGATGCATCCTTACTTGGGTTGGGTTGTGTATTGATGCCAGAAGGTCGAGTTGTAGCTTACGCGTCGAGACAATTGAAGCCACATGAGAAAAATTATCCAACCCATGATCTCGAACTAGCTGCCATTGTATTCGCTTTGAAAACATGGTGACATTACTTATTTGGTGAGAAGTGCCATGTATATTCGGATCACAAAAGTCTCAAATATTTGATGACTCAAGAGACTTGAATCTGTGACAAAGACGTTGGCTTGAGTTATTAAAAGATTATGAGCTTGTCATTGACTATCACCTGGGAAAGGCTAATGTGGTTGCGGATGCTATAAGTCGTAAATCACTATTTTCTTTACGAGCGATGAATGTACACTTGTCTGTTCTATCCGACAATGTGTTAGTAGCTGAATTAAAGGCCAAACCCTTGTTGATTCATCAAATTCGTGAAGCTCAGAAAGTCGATGATGAATTGGTTGCAAAACGGGCTGAATGTGTTTCGAACGTGGAATCAGAGTTTCAAATTGACGATGACGATTGTTTGAGGTTCAGAAGTCGTTTGTGTGTCCCAAGAAATTTAGAACTTATTTCGATGATTCTGAACGAAGCTCACTGTAGCCGAATGTCAATTCACCCGGGGAGTACGAAAATGTACAATGATCTGAGACGTCAGTTTTGGTGGCATGGTATGAAACAAGACATTTCCGATTTTGTTTCAAAGTGTTTAATATGTCAACAAGTGAAAGCGGAACATCAAGTGCCTACAGGTTTACTTCAGCCGATCATGATACCTGAATGGAAATGGGAACGAATCACGATGGATTTTGTATCTGGGTTGCCATTTTCGGCAAGTAAGAAAGATGCGATTTGGGTTGTTGTTGATAGACTGACTAAGTCGACTCATTTTATTCGCATACGTACGGATTATTCACTGGATAAACTAGCTGAATTGTATGTTTCTCAGATTGTGAGATTACACGGGGTACCTATTTCTATTGTGTCGGATAGAGATCCGAGCTTCATCTCGCGATTTTGGAAGAAATTGCAAGAAGCTTTGGGTACCAAGTTGCATTTTAGCACCACTTTTCATCCATAGACTGATGGTCAATTCGAGCGGATAATTCAGATACTCGAGGATATGTTGAGATGTTGCATCCTTGAGTTTAGTGGTTCATGGGAGTGGTATTTACCTTTGATTGAATTCGCTTACAACAATAGTTTTCAATCAAGTATTAGGATGCCACCTTACGAGGCTTTGTACGGTCGTAAATGCCGTACACCATTGTTCTGGACCGAGCTCGGTGAAAGTAAAATTTTCAGAGTTGATTTGATTAAAGATGCTGAGCAGAAAGTAAAAATAATTCGTGAAAGTCAGAAGGCAGCATCAGATCGTCAGAAGTCGTACGCGGATTTAAAACGAAGAGATATTGAGTATCAGGTGGGAGACTAAGTGTTTCTTAAAGTTTCACCTTGGAAAAAGATATTCAGATTTGGCCGTAAGGGCAAACTGAGTCCGAGGTTCATAGGGCCGTATGAAATATCCGAACGAGTTGGTCCAGTGGCATATAGATTGATTTTACCCTCTGATCTCGAAAAGATTCACAACGTTTTTCATGTTTTGATGCTTCGACGTTACAGATCCGATCCTTCGCATGTAATAAATCCATCCGAGGTCGAAATTCAAGCCGATATGAGTTATGAAGAAGAACCGATTCGTATCCTAGCCCGTGGAGTGAAAGAGTTGCGAAACAAAAAGGTTCTGTTAGTAAAGGTGTTATGGCTCAAACACGGGGTCGAAGAAGCTACTTGGGAAACTGAGAACTCTATGAAAGAACGATACCCAAACCTATTTACCGGTAAGATTTTTGGGGACGAAAATTTCTTAAGTGGGGGAGAGTTGTGACAGCCCTAAATTGACCCTAGTCAGAAAGCGGATTCGGGACCGCTAAACCGAATCACCGAAGTATTTGAATATAATATTTATTGTCTAAAATATGTGGATATGAATGTGTGAAAGTTTTAAGCTTTGATTTAGTCGATTGCATGTGAATTTAGTTAATAGGACTTAGGTGTGACACTTTTGAAATGTGATAGGTTAATTTATAAGGATCTAATAGTGCATGATGTCAAAAAAAGTGTACTTGCATGTCAAATTAGCCAAATCTTGGATAGTGACCGGCCATGGTATGGGCTATTAATGGTAATATGTATTTTTCTATTAACATTTTTTTTAGTTACAAAATAAAATAATGAATTAAGAATAATAAAACATGAGGTGAGTTGGAGGAGAAACCAAAGTTGTTTCATCCTTGCTCCTCCATTGCCGTGACTTGAGGGAAGAAGAAGAAAAGAATTCTCTTGCTTCATGTTCGGTTGGTTGATGATTAGGAAGAGGTAAGTTTGATGTTTTTCCATGAAATTCATGCATATTTTTAGTTGTTAGTTTGAATTCTACCTAGCCCATGGTTTAAATCTTTGCTATTTGATGGAGATGGTACTCGGCCATGGATGTTGTCTTTCGTGGAGATGGTACTCGCCCATGGTTTAAATGTTGTATTGTGTTTAAACTTAGAATTTTTAGTTATATGGTTAGTATAGGTATGGATAACCGAATATGAGAGCATGAATAGATGAAGAGTTTTGTAATTATAAAAAAAATGGGTTAATTGATATGTGGTAAATGTTAAGTGTTAAATGAAATGGAAATGATATCATATTGGAAAATGTATACTCGACCACATGAATGAATACATAGATTGGTGTTGCATGTATTCGGCTATAGGTAAGCATATTGATGATTCTATCTTGACTTAGATAATCGGCTAAAGGAGAATATTAGCTAATATGTTGAATTTGATTCATGATTTCATATATATGACTCTAATGTCTAATATATATGGGCTAAGTACCTTGAATTTCTCTTGATGTTCAAGATGATTAAATCAATTTATTTGTTAAATTAAGCTCAAGAGCAAAGGGGAACTAAATTCGATAAAGGAAAGGAAAAAGTAATTGAATAGCCGTTGAAGTCGTTCGACAACATCCGAGGTAAGTCTTCGAGTAATGGAACTTAGTTTATGATTTGTTTAAGTCATGAAACATAAGCATAACAAATAAACGGTGATATAATGATGCTACTTGAGTTATATATTGAGGTAATTAGTTTATACTTATGACGGGCAGCTGAATGTGTATAGAGATCATGTTATGAAGTAAATCAAAATCATGCTCTTTGTATGTGGCTATTGAGCCGAAAATGGTAATGGTTGATAAGTGTCTTGTGTTTGAGTTCTAGTAATGAAAATGAAATATAGATGTGTTATGATTTATTGATATATGCGCATGATTATTCGAATGATAAACGGACTAAGATCCGAAGGCATTTGTGCTAGTGATTATATCCGGGCTAAGTCCCGAAGGCATTTGTGCTAGTGACTATATCCGGGCTAAGTCCCGAAGGCATTTGTGCTAGTGACTATGTCCGGGCTAAGTCCTGAAGGCATTTGTGCTAGTGACTATGTCCGGGCTAAGTCCCGAAGGCATTCGTGCGAGTTGCTATATCCGGCTAAATTCCGAAGGTACTTGGGTTTGGAAATGAGCGATCTTGCTGTAATAATTTCAATTAATACGCTCATAAAATCCAAACAATAAGGTATGTTTCGTATATGCATCGGAAAAGTTGATTCCCTTTTTATAGTATTCGCTCAATTGATTAACGATCTTCCAGCCTTTAGATAGGTTTGATTCCCTGTGTATGAATATAATGGTTGAAGCGTGAAGTAAGTATGATTTTGAGAATATGCATATATGCAATTATTCATTTGGTCATATGAACGCTATACTTTAGTCGTAAATAATTTCATTACTCAAAACTTACTAAGCATTAAATGCTTATTCTGTTTCTTTAATTCTCTGTTTCATAGATTTTGTTCGTCAGCTATCGGACTCGGGATTGTCAAAGTCGAAGTCGTCCACACTATCTAAGCCCTTTTGGTACTCTTTTAGTTGAACTTCGATAGTGGCATGTATAGGACTGACCTTTGTTGTTAATTAAGTACCTTTTGGTAATGTATACATTTGGATAGCCATGCGAAAATGGCTTATATATTTTGAGCATAGCATTATAATCATTTTGTATATATGGTTATTGAGTGGTATGGAAATGCTTGGTAATGACTAGCCATTGGAATGGTTAATTATGATCATATTTGGTGCTATGTATGTCAAGTGGCTAGTTGAATCATGGAAACTATGAAATAGGTGAGATTTACCTTAAAGTAAATGCTGACTGCAGCAGTGATGTGAGTTTGAAAAATCACTAAAAATATTAGAAATGTAATTAAATAATGAATAAATTATGTAATCGAATCTTGATGAGTCTATTTTCATATGAAAGAAACGAAACGACCATATGAGCCGTATTTTATGAGATGTTTAAGTTTTCGTGAAACAGGGCCAGGGCGATTTCTGGATCCCCTGTTCTAACTTTGTAAATTCACCATATATTAACCAGAGATAATTAGAAGTCATGCTTTATATGAACAGATTCCTTTTTGAGTCTGGTTTCATTAGAAACAAATAGCATAAGTATTGAAGCCCTGTACAGGGAGATATCTAAGTCGTAATGCATGAAGGTCAGAGTAGTCGAACCCTGAAACAGGGGATACTTTAACTAATAAACTGTACTAATTGGCCTGAGCAAAAATTCTAGAAAAACATTTGTAGATGGATATATGAGTGTAGTTTCAGGGAAAATTTACGGAATTAGTTTTCGATTTTTGGAACTCGATATATGATTTTTAAAGTGACTGTGATGCAGTTAACCAGCTTGTCTGGAAATTTTAAAATGAACTGTGTAAATAAAGGAATTAAGTCTGTTAACACCTCGTGTTCGACTCCGGTAACGATCTCGGGTATGGGGCGTTACATGTTTAATTAATCTAGCTAAGTGTTAAATGTGTTTTTAGGCTAATTAATTTGTCTCAAACATTTTTGGCATTAATATGTTAAGTCATTTAATTTTTCTAAATTCCTACAGCAATTTAAAGTTGTCTTTAGCTCATTTAATTTGTCTTAGTTAGAACATGATTTTTAAGTTGTCTTAATACATGATTTTAATGTGTTTTAGCCGAGTTAATGTGCAGGAGTTAACGTGTCCTAGCTTAGACATGTTTTAAAAGTTTCATGATTCTAGTCAAATTTAATTGACTTAATGTGTTCTAGGCTGCTGCTAATTTAATGTTTCCTAGGCTGTTTTAATTTGTTGAGTTCATTGTGCAGCTAACATGCATGGACGGCTTTAATTATGCAGCTGAAGCCCTAAAGAAAAGCAAGCATGGACAGCATTAATGATGCTGCTGATGTAACACCCTAAATTTTGGGCTTAGAAGAATTGGGCCTTGGGTTTGGAGCGCCTAAAATTCTTGAGAGCAAGAAAACGGCATAATTGCATGTTAGTCTTGTTGGGTTAGTGATTTTGGATGATGGGGGGTCTTTATGAAGTGCCAGTTCAAGCCTTTGCATAGCAAAAATTTTGGTTTTTAGCATTAAGGGAACCCTGACGCTAGGTTGAATGCTTCTTAAATTTTGAATGGTAAAATTTAACAAAAGAAGCATGGTGGTTTAGGTCGTAAGTGACGCCTCATAAGGGAGTGAGGATTGGGATTCGAGGCTTGAAAGGAGCATTGGATGTTTTATTTTTCTTCAAGGACGTGTAAATCGTAGAGTTTGATCAAAACTCTACAGGATAAATGATGAATGAGTCTTAGAGGGATATGAGGAGGAGGTTAAGGGATAGAGTTGATTGCTGGAAGAAATCAAGGAGGATTTGAATTAGGAGGAAGTCTAGCCGAATGGGGACTGTTGGGTGCACAAGAATTCGGCAAAGGGGGATTTGGTTCATTTTCGACATTTGGGGTATTGTTTAGGTATAGCCGAATCTTGCTACAAGAATTCTTGGTGTTTTATTTTACTTTGTTCACTCGTTTTGGTACCTTTGCCTTTCGTTTTCAAGACTCTCTGGCTCCGGGTTGTCCGCTATTTTGTTTTAGCCGAAAGTGCATTACCATTTAGGCAATCTGTTAGCCGATTTCTTCCCCATTTCTCATCTTCTAGTCCTCTCCCTTCTTTTCTAATCCTTTCACCTCTCTTCATTCCTTCTAGCTTGAGTCGAATTCTAACCCTCTTCCTTTTCTAAATCATGGCCTTTCGCTTCTATTTTCCCTCTAGTCTCTTATAGCTGAAATCCCTCTTCTCTCAACCATCTTCTTCTGAGCCGGATTCCTTTGCCGCAACACTATTTTCTTGGATCTTAAGGTGTGTAAAGTTGAATACTTGTAATATCCTGAATTAGGGCTTAATCGGAATAGTGGTTTCGTGACCACAAATCCGAGATAGAAATAATTATTTTATAATTATTTTGATGATTATGATATGATTGCATGATTGTGTGAAAATTTCGTGATGAAATTCTATGCCTAAAGTGCTTAAATTGAAAGTGGGGACTAAATCGAATAAGTTGCAAAACTTGCATTCTAGAAGTTTTTAGTATGAAATTGTTTTGGAATATTAATGAGGAGGTCTTAAATAGCAATTTGACCAATTTTAAGTTCATGGACAAAATTAGGACATGGAAGGAATTTTTGGAAAGTTTAGTAGTAAGGGTATTTTGGTCATTTAGTTATTAAAATGAATTAAAAACAAAAATTAAAAGCCAATTTTTGTCCATCTTCTTCATTAGGCCGAAATTTCAAGGGTTCTCCATAGCTAGGGTTTGTTTCAAGCTTCCAAGCTCCATAGTAAGTGATTCCAAGCCCCGTTTTTAATGTTCTTTACGTTTTTGGAATCCCGGAAGCTCGATTAAGCTTATGCTAGCAATAATTCAACCTAGGGTTTATATTTGGAAAAATACCCATAGGTGAAATTTGTGTATTTTGATGTTTTATGATAGAATATGGGGTTTTAAATTATGTTAGACAACTTGTGCTACTCGGTTTTGAGTGAAAACGAGGAAAAGGGCTTAATCGACAAAAATACCTAATAGTCACAAGTATATGTTAGAGAGAGAATTTGATGTTGCCATAGAATGGAAAAGTGATCAGCATGTTACAAAACATAAGAATAAGGAATAAAGTTTAATTCCCGAGCCTAGGGGCAAAAGTGTAATTATGCAAAAGTTTAGGGGCAAAAGTGTAATTTTTTTAAAGTTCGTATTAAATGCTGTTTTGATAAATGTATGTATTAAATAAGATTAATTTGGTATTATAGATCAAGAAAAATGAGATTCAAGTCGTGATCGAGGAAAAAAAAAGATTGTGGACTAAATTGCAAAATCTTTATATTTTGGTACCAAGGTAAGTTCATGTGTAAATAATGTAGCATAATTGTTATTTTTAAGTTATTAATGTTAATTATATGATATGCTGATTTTTAATCGTGAAATATTATGCTTTGTGGTTAATGTTGAGTAATATGCAAATTATGTTTACTACTTGATAAATATGAATTGCTACCGAGTATCGGTTCCGATATTCCATGGAAGACGGCAAATGTGAGATCGAGGGAAAAGGCCCGTTTGAACCTTAGGAATAGATTAGGATACAAGTGACATGTCACTAGGATGGTTGAGCATCCGAACTCGTTGAGTTGAGTCCGAGTTCACTTATGGATGCGAATGTCCGAACTCGTTGAGTTGAGTCCGAGTTCGTGAGATGTAAGTAGGCATCCGAACTCGTTGAGTTGAGTCCGAGTTCACTTATAGATGCGAACGCCCGAGCTCATTGAGTTGAGTCCGAGTTCACTTAGGGGCGGGTTACATGATTTCTTGATTACATATGAGGCACTTATGTGCAAATTATCCGTGTATCCGAGTTGTATTCCGATGTGTTCAACGGGTGAAATTTCTAGTGAAATGGAAGAACACTTAAGATGCAAGTGACGTTTTGGTAAGTTTTGTGAAATGGACACTTTGGACAGGTATGTTCTTAACCCTCGGGTTGAAAATAGATACAACAACGATAAGGTGGTAAGATGATGAATGATGTTTAGAAATATGACATATGTTTTGGTGATACCATGCTAAAGTTGTTTGGTATATTTGTATTGTTATGTTACTTGTTATATACATATGAACTTACTAAGCACTTATGCTTACTCCCTCCTCTTTATTTACTATAGTTTTGAACAAGCCAGCTCGGGAATCAGGACGGGTCGAAGGTTCGATCACACTATCCAAAGGACTTTTATCTTGGTAAATGGCTTGTAAAACTTAAGTATGGCATGTATAGCAATATACTTATTTTGTGTAAATAATTTTATGATATGGCCATGATTGGTTGAGAAAATGTTTGATATTGATAAGTCATGGTGATGGTTAAATTTAGATCATGTTTGATATAATGGAAGTTTAATAGGTTATCTAGTTCATAACAACTCATGAAAAGATGAAATTTGCCTTAAAACAGAATATTGCTGCAGCAATGACATGAATTTGAAAAATCACTAAAAATAGTATAAATGGAAATAAATGATGAGTAAGTTATGAAATTGAAGATTAATGAGTCTATTTTCATATGGATTGAACAAAACAGGAATATAAATTATATTTTATGAGATATTTAAACTTTTACGAAATAGGGCCAGAGTGATTTCTGGATCCCCTGTTCTGACTTTAAAAATTTATAATAAATTTTACTAAAATAATTAGAAGTTTTTATTTATATGTACAGATTCCTTATTGAGTCTAGTTTTAATATAAACAAACCTCATAGTCATTGAAATTTTGTATAGAGATATATCTGATTCGTAATACACAGAGGTCAGAGCAGTCGAACTCTGAAACAGGGGAGACTTTAACTAATAAACTGTACTAATTGGCCCAACCAAAAATTCTAGAAAAAAAATTAGTAAATATATATATGAGTCTAGATTTAGGAAAAATTTACGGATCTTGATTTCAAGTTTCGTAACTCGAGATATGATTTTTCTTGTAACTGTGACGCGGGTAGTTAGAAAGCTGTGAATGTAGAAACAAATGATTTGAAGTTCTTAATTTGATAAATTATGTTCGGTAACCCTTCAAGCTCGACTCCGGCAACGGTTTCGGGCGTGGGGGCATTACATATATTATATATTTTTGTTATTATTTCATTAAGGCTATTTAAGTAATTTAGTTAATAAACATATATTAGTTAACAATAAAGTTGTCAAAATTATTTAGTTTCATTTGTTCTTCATTTTCGAAATTTAAAACAAGAAAAAAGAAAGAAACCAAGCTAGGGTTCGGTTGGTTCTAAGCTCAATCGAGGTAAGTGTTCATCTCAATTTTTGATAATTTTTACGTTTTTGAGATCGTTGCTTCGAGTACTACAAAACCCATGCTTGAATTTTTGATTTTGATGAATATTTTGAGTTATGACATTGATGAGAGTTTATGATTTTTGTTGTTTGATGATGAAAAATGAAAGATATGTTTTAGATTAACATGTTTTGTATTGGAGTATTTGATGATTTCAAGTAATTAGGACTAAATTGCAAAAATAATAATTTGAGGGACTAAAATGTGAAATAAATGAAATATATGGGCTTGTATAAGAATGGGTAAAATTCGGCCCAACATGAGTATAGGGAATTTTTGTGTATTTTGTGTTTTGTGCAATAGGGACTAAATTGTAAAAAATGTAAATGTTAGGGGTAAAATGGTAATTTGCCCATTTATGTGTTTTTGGACTAAATGGAATGAAAATATGTTTGAATGAGCTTAATTTGAATATATTTAGATCAAGAACCAAAGAAATCATGTAACACCCCTAACCCTTATCCGTCGCCGAATTAGGGTTACAGGGTATCACCAATCAAAAACACATTTTCAGATAATCACATACACACACACTTATAATAACTAAAAAAAAACAATCGTTAAATAATTTCATACTCTATTTAATTACTAGTACTAAAGAGCTGAATATACTTTTAATTCAAACTCATAATACATGCAGATATACAGACCCCATTACACTTTAATCGCACACTGTAACCATATACAATTACATGACACAAATGTACCACTATTTTTTTTTATAAAATGTATCAAATTCAGTATACATTTAATATTAAGCTAAACACTTATTCACCACACCAACACATATAATTATTATAATTTATTATTCATCTAGTCATTCTTTCATGCATTTAGCTAAACCAAATTTGATTTTAACTATTACTCATTCACGGTTCAAATCAATTGACTTATAAATATATATATACTTCAATTGCCTAAATCATTATACTTATTCTATAATATAATATTACAACATTTAATATGCTACAGTTGGATGCAAATTTACTATAACTACCTATATTAATTACATTTACCAAAATATGGTACAATATAAATTAATGATTTCATATAATAATCCCAACTTAATGATTTCATATAATAATCCCAACTTGTCATTATTAGATCAAGACATTGATTAGCTTCCACAACCGAATTTAAACATCTTATACCCATCCAAAAACATGCATGCATAGTTCAACTAGTTAATCGAAAATACTTAATAACTAAAAGAGATTATTCCTGAAATTTCAAAATATTAATCACGCATATAGACATATACAGAACGTAATTATTACATACTTTATAACAAATTTATCAAGTCAAATTATCATATACAAAAATATTCATAGAATCAATGCCAAGCCACAAATAAACCAAAATTTTCTTATTCAATGCATCTTATAACTGAATATACCGATATACTATTGAGTTAGTTTCAAACTAATTTATGTATGTCTTACCTGTTTAAAACCTTGACCAAATCAATTTAACATGCTATGAAAATGCATACACACAATGATCATTACACCATCCATTTTAAGTTTACCAACCATTGTCAAACCATTACTAACACATATAGAGTCTATCATGTGAATTATTCTTGCATAGCATATAGTATTTAAGCAAAAGTGAGCTCAAACCACAATCCAAAAATACAACCAGAATTATCAATAACCAAGACCATAAGACATTATAACAAATCCCACATAAAGTCAAACTTAAACATAAATAGGAAGGCGTTTTCACATGGCTAATATACAAACACATTCAAAATAATTAATCCCAAAACCAGTCAATACATGCCATAATTTAAGTTTAGCTATAAGGTACCAAAACAGTAAATAGTGTGATGAGCTTGGCGACAGTTCCCGAGCTTGTAGCTTGACTCCGAATCTATAAAATAAAGACAAATATACACACAGTAAGCTACTAAAGCTTAGTAAGTCATAAGCAATTAAACTAGCTGATAATATAATTAATTTAATTTAATTTAACCAAATTTTAATATCATTAACAAGCTTACTCTCAACTTATATCTTCAATAATAATATACCAACCACATATATTTATTACCTTTAACGGATATTCACAAGTTAAGTAATAAAACCACTGCTCAATTTTCAAAAGCCAAAATGTCATAATTAATAACCACTGCACAATTATAAAAGTCCAAGAACCTTAATTCAATATTATGTACATATAACTCTTATGAGACCAATTATTTATGATCACTTATATATGCATAACCAAAAATCAATTCCATAATATACTTACCATTTGTACAAAGCCGAATACACTTATTTAATTCATGTATATATTTAACCTTACGTCACATATAATTTATCAATGATCAAGTCACATACATACCTTATTATTGATAGCTAACAAGCTAAATCATACCTTGCCTTTTAGCTCATTTTACACATTCAATCAAGATTTACCCTTGCCTAATGAACCATTCAGAATTGGATAGGACACTTGGATAATCACATAAATCGTACAATGCCAACGTCCCAGACGTGGTCTTACATGTAGCCACAAATCGATGCCACTATCCCAAACAGGGTCTTACACGTAAACACATATCGGAGCCACATATTGATGCCATGGTCTTACTCGCACACATATATCGGAATCCTATGTCATGACATATGTATCCTAACTATTTCTAAGGTTCATTCGAGGCTTTTGGACGTCGTAACTCGGTCGAATCGAACTCGGAAGCGTAGTAGTCAAATTTAATCACGTTCGATCATAACATATTTAAATTCTAATATTTCATAACAGCATATAAATATAACATTAAATTTCCAAATAAACACATCTATTTGCTTATAAACTTACCTCGAACGGTACAAAACGGAATTGGGCGGCTAGTTGACAACTTTCGTTTTTCCCCGATCCAAATTCGATTTCTTTAGTTCCTGATCTAAAAATATTCAAATTAAGCTCATTCAAACATATTTTCATTCAATTTAGTCCAAAACACATAACTAGGCAAATTACCATTTTACCCCTAACATTTATAATTTTTACAATTTAGTCCCTATTGCACAAAACACAAAATACACAAAATTTCCAATTACCCATGTTTAGCTAAAACTTACCCATTACTATACGAGTCCATATATTTCATTAATTTCACATTTTAGTCCCTCAAATTATTATTTTTGCAATTAAGTCCTAATTACTCAAAATTATCAAAAATTCCAAAACAAAATATGTTAAGCTAAAACATATCTTTCATTTTTCATCATCAAACCACAAAAATCACAAGCTATCAACAATGGTACAACTAAAAATATTCATCAAAATCAAAAATTCAAGCATGGGTTTTGTAGTACTTGAAGCAACAATCTCAAAAACGTAAAAATTATCAAAAACTGAACAAAAACGAACCTTGTATGGGCTTGACTATTGACCGAACCCTAGCTTGCTTTCTTTTCTTTTTCTTTTGTTTAGTTTTGGCTACCAAGAACATATGAACACTCAAATATGGCCTTGTTTATTTTATGTTTTATATTATAATATAACATATATAATATAATATTTAATTTACTTATATATCTTTAGTAATATAATAGAAAAACCATGTAACTTATATCTTATGCCGTCCCACTTACTTATTAATGGGATATTTACAACATAAATGTCCCAACTTAGAAAGCCACTAACAATTTGGCCCTCATGCTTTAAACTATCAAGTTTTTAATTTATGCGTTTAAGTCATTTTATTTAATCAGACACCTAAACGACAAAATTAAATCACGAAAATTTCATAGATATAAATTCAGACAAAATAAACATGAAAAATAATTTAAAAATTATTTTTTGACTCGAATTCGTGGTCCCGAAACCACCGTTCCGATTAGGGTCTAAATCAGGCTGTTACAAATTAGATTTGGATCGGGGGAAAATGAAAGTCGTCGACTAGCTGCCCTGTTCCGTTTACAACGTCCGAGGTAAGTTTATAAGCAAATAGACATGCTTAATTTTAATCTAAAGTAAATAATATATGCTAATATGAAATATATGACTTAATATGTGCTAATGCCGAATGTGTAAGCATGGTAACTTGTTCATGAAATTGTTTCGATCGAGTTACGACGTCCGAAAGCCCCTTATGAACCTTAGGAATAGTTAGGATACATATGTCATGACATAGGATTCCGATATAAGTGTACGTGTAAGACCATGGCATCAATAAGTGATTTTGATATGTGTGTATGAGTAAGACCCTGTCTGGGACAGTGGCATCGATATGTGGCTACATGTAAGACCACGTCTAGGACGTTGGCATTATACGATTTATGTGATTATCCAAGTGTCCTATCCGATTCCGAATGGTTCATCGGGCAAAGATAAACTATGATTGAATATGTAAAACGAGCTATATGCCAGGTATGGATTAACTTGTTACCTATTCAAGGTAAGGTAAGTAAGTATTTAATGTTTGATACAAATGACGTATGAGGCAAACATGGAATGTGTAGTTATAAAAGTGTAATCGATCTTGATAATATATATTGTGATTGTCTTCGAAATGATATGAGATATGTTTATTGATGTAACCATGTGTATTCGGCCATTTAGGTAATGTGTACATGATGATATATTAAGATGCTTGAGTTGGTGTTTATGAGTATAAGTATATTTGATTGTCTAATGATATATTGGCTTTGTAAGTGAAATGTTAATTACTCATATTGGTTATATAGGCATTCGACCAAAGTAGGAATTTTGTATAAAAATGAAAATATCATGTATGAAATTGGTAGGTTGAGACTAAGCATACTTATACTATTATAATTTGGTTAAGTTAAAAATGAGTTGGTTATATCACTAGATTGTTTATTTGCTTATGGCTTACTAAGCTATGATAGCTTACTCTGCGTGTTATGTTACTCTGTTTTATAGATTTTGGAGTCAAGCTACGAGCTCGGGGACTAGCAAATAAACAATCTAGTGATATAACCAACTCATTTTAAACTTAACCGAATTATACTAGTATTAGTATGCTTAGCCTCAACCTACCAATTTCACACATGATATTTTTGTTTTTATACAAAATTCCCACTTTGGCCGAATGCCTATATAACCAATATGAGTAATTCACATTTCACTTACAAAGCCAATATATCATTAGATAATCAAATATACTTATACTCATAAACACCAACCCAAACATCTTAATATATCATCATGTACACATTACCTAAATGGCCGAATACACATGGTTACATGAATAAACATATCTCATATCATTTCGAAGACAATTACAATATATATATCTTATCAAGATCGATTACACTTTTATAATTACTCATTCCATATTCACCTCATAAGTCATTTGTATCTAACATTAAATATTTACTTACCTTACCTTGAATAAGTAACAAGTTAATCCATACCTGGCATATAGTGTAACACCCCTTACCCGTACCCGAGATCGGGATAGGGTATGAAGGCATTACCGGACAAACATACAAACATCCAACTAAAATACAGGCTATAAAATTTCATTTTTATTTCGAAACATTCATTCACATGAACATGGTCCCTTATTTAGGTCTACGAAGCCCAAAACATACTTTAGAAAGGTTTCAAGACTAAATCGAGAACTTTGGAAAGTTTTAGGAAAACATAGAAAAATTTACCATTAAAACAGAGTCACGCGCCCGTGTGTGTTTGACACGCATGTGTCCTCAGGCTGTGTAACTCTCTGTTTATGACATCAGCACACAAATTGAACCATACGGCCAGGCTACACACCTGTGTCTCCAGGCCTTGTCCCTCACACGGTTGAGACACACGGCCGTGTCTCAACCCGTGTAATTAACTCTTAGGCTATTTTCCAAGCCTTTCTGTCACCCTACATGCACCTATATGGTTTCAATAACATTTAACATCCTTTTTTTATACAAATATATCATTTGCCTACCATCATGCATGTAATACACATTCTTACATTAACCAGAACTAGATATACCAGATCTTGTTCTCATTTTATACCAAGCCTAGACATACCATCCATTCACATATATAGAACAACGTGCTTGACTAAGACGTTCCACGCCAATTTCATGTTTAACAACAGTATTACTTATTCTTACCTTACACCTTTACATTAATAATATGGTCACATATATTGATCATAATCTATTCACCACATAAGCATGACATATGATACATTTGACCGTATCAAGACATCACCACGCACATATCATAAAGCAATGGATCAAGCATGCATAATCAATTAGACTTGCAACCCAATAATCGAATATAAACCATATCACATGGCTATATATGATTTAACCATAATACGCCAATACGTTTGGCCAAATCATACTAACAACTGTCATACAGACTAAACCTCTATACATGCCACTCACTTGAAAACACTTGAAGTTTATCGACACTTCACTTCAACGTTCTGGTAGTGTGATGCTGCCTCCGACGATCTCTAACCCCGAGCTGACCTACCAATACTAAAACAAATGGAGAGGGGGTTACGCTTAGTAAGTCCATGTGAAATTAATAAGCAATTTACTAATATGTTTCCTTAGGTAAAACAACTATAATTGCACTTTTATTCATATTCTGGTCAATCTGTCTACTCGAGATATAGTTGGTAATTTATTTATAACTTGAGCTACAGGACTAAAAATTAAGATCCATTAATTTTACCAGAAACTAGACTCACATATATTCTTACCATAAAATTTTAGAATTTTTGGTTTAGCCAATTAGTATAGTTTATTCATTAAAGTTTCCCATGTTTCGCTGTCTAACAGTTTGACCTCTCTTCACTAAAAATTATTTATCTCATAATACAGAACTCGGATAATACTCCCATCTATCTTTATATAAAGTCTACTCAATAAAAATTTTAATAATATAAATTATAACTTACAGTTATTTTTTTACAATTTTTAGTTATTTTCTAAAGATAAGACAGGGGAGTCTGGAATCACTCCGACTTTTTCTCACAAGAACTCAAATATCTCATAATACAAACTTATTATGCTTACACCGTTTCCCTTATGTGAAACTAGACTCATTAATCTTTAATTTCATATATTATTCAGCCTCTAATTCAACTTCCACTATTTATGGTGATTTTTCAAAGTCAAGCTACTGCTGCTGTTCAACACTATTTCGGTGCAAAATCACAATAGCTATCATAAAATTCATTGTTACTTTATACTCATAGGCATGATTTAATATCATACATGTATCTTTCCACAAACGCTCATACTTTAATCAAACCATATAAAATTACCGTTCATACATAATACACAAGGATATATATATCGCCATGAATCATCATAGTCATACGAGCACATAATGGCAAATACATACTTTTGCTTTCTTTCACATATACATGTAAACGTACCTGAATCGAATCCAATTTCACAAAATCATTTACTTTCTCGAAATGCCCGTTTGAACCATTTGAAAACATAAGGATACGCAGATGGCTCGGAAAGCATAAACAATGCCAACATCCCAGACGTGGTCTTACATGTAATCAAACATGGATGCCACTATCCCAGATAGGGTCTTACACGAAATCAGATACGATGTCAATGTCCCAAACATGGTCTTACACGTAAAACAAAAGTCAATGCCAAAGTCCTAGACGTGGTCTTACACGATATCACATATCGAAAATCCTATTTCATGACATATGTATCCTAAGTATTCCTAAGGTTTAGACGGGGCTTTTTGGATGTCGGAACTTTGTCGATACTTTTTCGGATGTCTCATTTTATTCAACTCATATATTCATTCATCATAGTTCAATGGAAAATAAACATAAATAAACCATTTCAAATACATTTATTTGTATATAGACTTACATCTCATATATTATCAAAGCAATAACATTAAAATACACATTACATTATTAAAAATCATATGAACTTACCTCGTACACGAAAATGGCCAATTTTACCATTTAAGTCCACTACTTGGTATTTTCTCGATTTTAGCCCGAATCTCGATTTCCTTGATCTAACATTACAAATATAGTTCATTTATTACTCACATTATTCAAATGAGTACATAAATCATATTTTTACAAATTTCCATTTTGACCCCTAAACTTCTGCATATTTTCACTTTTGCTCCAAGTTCGGAAATTAAACTTCATCCTATTTTCTTATGTTTTATGACATGCTGATCATTTTTCCCTTCTATGACAACATCAAATTCTCACTCTGACATGTACTTATGAACATTAGGTATTTTTACCGATTATGTCGTTTTACTCGTTTTCACGTAAAATAGCTTAGCAAAAGTTGTTTTTCTAACACCAAACACTCATTTTATACCATTAGACATCAAAATGCATGCATGTCACATATGGTTCAATTTTTAAACATGAACCCTAGCTCAATTTAATGGTAGAAATGGGTAAATCGAGCTGCGAGGATTTCAAAAATGCAAAGAACATTAAAAATAGGGCAAAGATGGACTTACAATCAAGCTTAGAAGTTTTACAAACCCTAGCCGTGTCTTTCATCTCCATATACTGTTATGGAATGAGAAAAATGAAGAAGATCACATCTTTTTCTTAGTTATTTTGGCTTTATTCTCCAAATTACTAAAATACCCTTAATGAAAAATAAATAAAAACATACCATGCCATGTCCATTTTTGTCCACTAATTACAAAATGGCTATTTACCATTTAAGGATATCCAATCTAAAAACCCATTACTCACAAGTACTTAGTACCTTTGTGAACTACAACACACATTTTGCAACCTTTTACAATTTAGTCCTTTCGACTAAATTGAGTGCCCAAACGTCAAAATTTTCGAACGAAATTTTCACGGAATTATTCCGTGAAATCGTAGACCATAAAAATATAATAAAAACAAAATTTTCTTCGTCGGATTTGTGGTCCCGAAACCACCGTTCTGACTAGGCCCAAAATCGAGATGTTACATATAGCTCGTTTTACACATTCAATCATAGCTTACCTTTGCTCGATGAACCATTTGGAATCGGATAGGACACTTGGATAATCACATAAATCGTACAACGCCAACGTCCCAGACGTGGTCTTACATGTAACCACATATCGTTGCCACTATCCCATATAGGGTCTTACTCGTACACACATATCGGAATCATATATCGATGCCATGGCATTACTCGCACACATATATCGAAATCCTATGTCATGACAAATGTATCCTAACTATTCCTAAGATTCATACGAGGCTTTCGGACGTCGTAACTCGGTCGAAACGTTTTCATGAACATAGTTACCATGCTTACACATTCAAAATTAGCACATATTAATTCATATATTTCATATCAGCATATATTCTTTACATTAGATTAAAATTAAGTACGTCTATTTGCTTATAAACTTACCTCGGACGTTATAAACGGAACAGGGCCGCTAGTCGACGACTTTCGTTTTCCCTCGATCCAAATCTAATTTCTTTGGTTCTTGATCTAAACATATTCAAATTAAGCTCATTCAAACATATTTTCATTCAATTTAGTCCAAAAACACATAAATGGGCAAATTACCATTTTACCCCTAACATTTACATTTTTTTACAATTTAGTCTCTATTGCACAAAACACAAAATACACAAAATTTCCCTATACTCATGTTGGGCCAAATTTTACCCATGCTTATACAAGTCCATATATTTCATTTATTTCATATTTTAGTCCCTCAAATTATTATTTTTTCAATTTAGTCCTAATTACTCAAAATCATCAAAAACTCCAATACAAAATATTTTAATCTAAAACATATGTTTCATTTTTCATCATCAAACAACAAAAATAATAAGCTCTCATCAATGGCATAACTCAAAATATTCATCAAAATCAAAAATTGAAGCATTGGTTTTGTACTAATTGAAGCAACGATCTCAAAAACGTAAAAATTATCTAAAACCGAGCTGAACACTTACTTTGATTGAGCTTAGAACCAACTGAACCCTAGCTTGGTTTCTTTCTTTTTTCTTGTTTTAACTTTCGGCAATGAAGAACAAATGAAACTAAATAATTTTGACAACTTTATTATTAAATAATACATGTTTATTAACTAAATTACTTAAATAACCTTAATGAAATAATAACAAAACTATATAATATATGTCTTTACCGTCCACTTATTATGTCAATGGGCTATTCAAAACTTATGTACTTCCATTTAATAAGCCAATAACAATTCCTCCCTTTATGCTATTAAATACCAAATTTTCAATTTACGCGATTAAGTTCTTTTCCTTAACCTAAACAACAAAATTAAATCACGAAAATTTCACATATATAAATTCACACAAAATAAACAAAGAATATAATTTTTAAATATTTTTCTGACTCGAATTTGTGGTCCCAAAACCACCATTTCGATTAGGGTCTAAATCAGGCTGTTACAACTCTCCCCCCTTAGGGATTTTCGTCCCCGAAAATCTTACCAGTGAAAAGGTTCAGATAGCGTTCTCTCATTGCATCTTCTGGCTCCCATGTTGCTTCCTCAACCATGTGTTTACACTACAGTACTTTAATTAACGAAAATTTCTTATTTCGCAACTCTTTAATCTTACAAGCCAGAATACGAATCGGTTCTTCCTCGTACGTCAATCGGGTTTAATCTCAATCTCAGACAGACTAATCACATGCGAAGGATTAGATCGATATCTACGAAGCATCGAGACATGAAATACATTGTGGATCTTTTCTAACTTAGGTGGCAACAATAGTCTGTAAGCAATTGGCCCGATAGGCTCTATAATTTCATACGACCCAATAAATCTCGGACTAAATTTGCCTTTACGACCAAATCTGAGTATTTTCTTCCACGGTGAGACTTTCAAGAAGACTTTATCTCCAATCTGAAATTCTGTCTTAACGTTTCAAGTCCGCATATGATTTCTGATGGTCCGGTGCTATTTTTAGACTTTCATAGATTACTTTCACTTTCTGTTCAGTTTCTCTGATCAAGTCAACCCTGTGTATCTTATTTTCACTGAGCTTAGTCCAGTATAATGGCGTACGACATTTACGACCATACAAATCCTTATAAGGTGCCATTTTGATACTCGATTGAAAGTTGTTATTATACGCAAATTCAATCAGAGGTAGGTACCGTTCCCACGTACATTCAAACTCGAGAATGCAACATCTCAACATATCATCAAGTATCTAAATGATTTGCTTAGATTGGCCATCTGTTTGCGGATGGGAAGTAGTACTAAAATGTTGTAACACCCCTATCCCGTATCCGTCGCCGAAATAGGTAAAGGGGCATTACCGGACTTGAAACTCATATCAGAACAGTAAAAATTTTGAATTTTTTTTGAAATAAAGAACATTCCTTTAGATAAATACTAAAGACAGCCAGGGATACAATTTAAACTTCTATAAGTACACATTTAAAAGATGCCATTTTCGCATGGCTTATATATATATTAACCAAAATATTCTTCTGCCACTGGTCTATTCTACACATGCCATAAAATAACCCAAAACATAATAGTACCGAGTAGTGGATAGTGATAGTGTAACAAGTTGCTGAAGATCCCCGAGTCTGTAGCTTCCAAATGAGATCTATAAAACAGAGGAAACAAGGTAAACGGAGTAAGCATTACAATGCTTAGTAAGTTTTAAGCAGTGTCAACAGATAACAATCAAATCATAACATGGTTGTTCGTATTTTTATTTCACTCTTCCTTTGGGTATATCATCCCTTTACCGAATATGCACATCTCATCATATACAATAGGCAGATAAACTTTCACATAAAAGTGAGCTCATGTAACATAGATATATTGTATAATTTCACATAACCTTTCACACTAATCCGATGCCACATAATCATAGGAATAGTCTCATAGATTGCTCACGTATGCATCACATAACTACCTTATGATTTAGTTCAAATCAAGCTCACATATAAACTCGGAGTACATACCTGTTTAACCTTTCGCATTGAATATATTTATAAGCAATTCTTATTGCGAAGTCTTATAGCTTTAAGCTCTACTCGGATTATCGGTGAGACCTTTAGCTCAGATGAAATCTCCAGACGAAGTCAGCGGGTCTTAACCCAGACATAGTCACCACATATAGTCATCGGGTCTTAAATCCCAGATTTACATCACAAAGTTTCATGCATATTTATTCACATGTTACAGCATTCACATCGACTATCATATTTGTAATTCATTTGCCTCATCAAATATCTAATAAAACACACCTTTCACAGTTTGTCATTTGGCCACAATATATATATACACTTTCACGTTCATCACATTGGCCATTCGGCCTTATCTCATATATACACATTCACATTCATCACATAAAATTCTGAATCAAAATATAAATTTTCATATATTCACATCACAATTATCCAAATATACTTCATATACCACATAAACTTTCATGTATACACTTTGTCTTGGCTGAATCTACATCTATCATTTTCCAATGAATAATTCAATTTCAAGCCATACTATCATTTCATATTCGAATACTTATAAACTTACAATTTCACAATTTTAATATCAAAGATCCATCTAACACTCATATATCATTTTATAATGTCACAAATTAGAATTCACGTATGGGTTTAATCAATAGCTTATGAGCAACTAAAACAAGTTTTATCAATGTTTACAATATAATCACATATTCTCTACAAGCTGTTTTCCTGAGCAACAGTCGTTAAATTATTTTTAACTGGAGCTACGAAACTCCAAATGATGTGCCGTTAATTTTCCATGAAAATAGACTCGTATATCTTCTATCCACAAAATTTTCAGAATTTTTGGTTTGGCTAATCAATACCAGATTTTTCTTAAAGTTTCCCCTATTTTACTGCTTGACTATTCTGACTACTCTTCACTAAGAATTGAATTTCTCATTGTACAGAATTCAAAATATGTTTTCGTTTATTTTTTTTGAAACTAGACTCATTAAGGAGTCTAAGCATATAAATCTTATCTTATAATTATTTTTTTACGATTTATAATGATTTTCCAAATACTGGACAGGGGATTTCGGAACCATTCTGACTCTGTCTCACACAACAAAAAAAATCTCATTATCGTCAACCCCTTTTACTTACACGATTTCTTTTATACGAAACTAGATGCATCAAGCTTTAATTACATAATCTATTCAGCCTTTAACTCAATTCCCACAATTTATGGTAATTTTTCCAAAACACACTACTGCTGCTGTCCCAAGCAGATTTATACAAATTTACTCTGTAAAGTTCTCATTCACATATTTGAAACATAATATCATATATGCCATCATTTAGAAAAGTCATTGACCTTAACGTATATACTTAATTCATATTCATCTCATTTAAAAACCTAAAACTTACAAAGGAATCAAACTCAAATACTTAAGAACTTACCTCGGAATTTGTCGAACGATTACAGATTGACTATTCGGTTAGGTAGCTTTTTGTCTTATCCGAAATTGTCCCTATGTGCTCTTAAGCTTAATTGAGTAAATTAAGTATATCAACTTCATATACTTCACTTAATCAAAGCAAGAAATACAATTATCCTCACTATCTCACACATATACGTTCAGTCAATCATTACATGTTACAAGTCAAGCCTAGCTTAGGCTAGATCGAACATATATAATCTTTTAACTCAATTTACGAATCAAGACATATTAGTTATCAAAGGTTGACCATGATACACATAGTGAGCTCCATTTTCTTTAACTCACATTCGGCACATAAAAACATACACAAAATTTTCCACACAAGCTAGTATTTTAGCAATTAATATGATACGAGTTAAACCAAAAGTTTACAATAAAATTACAAGGTACATACATAGGGTCCATATACATGTTTATTTTTAAACACCACCTTTAAACCCTCTAGCTCTACTTACAAAAGACTCTCATAACTAAAATCCATAAGTAAGTCATCCAATTCCACCATTTCAATAAGTATTTTATACCAAATCTAATAACTAAATGTTATTAATGAGATTCATACCAAGACAGAATATTCATTAACAACCAAAGCATATATTCAACAATTTAACAATGTGTTTAACCTCTATGGCCGAATAGATCCTTTCTATTCCATTTGACTACCATAAATTTAAAGTATTTAAATCAAGTTCATGAGTTTCTAATTTCGTTACTTCAACCATTCAAAGCCTATCTAATTTCTCAAATAGATTTCTAATACAAGAATTAAGCCAACCTACTAACCTTAACACCCACATTCGGCAGGTGACCACACACACACTCTCATAACCGAATTTCCATATTACTAAAATCCTCAATACACATATTCCCCTTATTCAACTTCAATTTAAGCTCCCAACTCATTAAACATAAGGAATAGAAATCATCTTCTAAGTTTCCTACCTTAACCGAATGCCCAAATCACCACAAGGATCAAAATTCACACATGGGCTCAATCAAAGACCTATCCATCAACTAAAATTTCATAAAATCTCAAAGAATTTACCTAAAACTTACCTTAATTAAGCAAGTAGAAGACCGAATGCCTAGCTTCTTTTCCCCCCTTTTTTCTTCCTTTAGTTCACGGCAAGAAGAACAAAAACATAACCAAAATTTTTTTCTTTCTTTTATATAAAGTAATAACCATTTAACTAAAATTTAATACATATTTTAATATATGCCATCATCATGGCCGGCCACTATTAACAAAAAGGGGTATTTGACATGCAAAACCATTATTTTCAATACATGCTTTAATAGACCCTTATAGATTAACCTATCACATTTCAAAAATGACACACATAAGTCCTATTAACTAAATTCACATGCAATTTACTAAATCGAAGCTTAAAACTTTCACACATTCATATTCACATATAATAAACATAAAATATGACGGCTAATTATTTTTATGACTCGATTTTGTGGTCCCGAAACCACTTTTCGACTAGGGTCAAATTAGGGGTGTCACAAATGTAATTTTGTACCTAGGGCATCTTGCAGTTTCTTCCAGAACCGCGATGTAAACCTCAAATCTCTATCCGAAACAATAGATATAGGCACACCATGTAATCTCACAATCTGAGAAATGTATAATTCTGCTAGCTTATCAAGCGAGTAATCTGTATGTATCGGGACGAAATAAGCCGTCTTAGTTAATCTATCCACAATAACCCAGATTGTATCTTTCTTGCTCGGTGTCAATGGTAAACCAGATACAAAATCCATAGTAACTCTGTCCCATTTCCCCTTAGGTATCATAATCGGCTAGAGCAATCCAGAAGGTACTTGATGCTCTGCTTTTACCTATTGATAGATTAAACATCTCGCAACAAAGTCAAAAATGTCTCGTTTCATGCCATGCCACCAATAAAGCTATTTCAGATCGTTATACATCTTCGTACTACCTAGGTGAACAGATAATCGACTGCTGTGAGCTTCATTCAAAATCATCTAAATCAACTCTAAATTCCTCAAAACACATATTCAATCTCTGAATCTCAAACAGTCATCAGCATCAACTCTAAATTCTGAATCAGCATCCGTCTCACATTAAACTCGTTTTGCGATCAACTCATTATCAACCTTCTGGGCATCACAAATTTGTTGAACAAATAACGGTCTTACTTTCAATTCAACTATTATTGAACAATCCTCAAACATAGCCATATGTGCATTCATTGCATGCAAAGCAAACAGTGATTTTCGGCTTAAAGCATCAGCAACAACATTAGCCTTTCCCGTGTGATAGTCAATCACAAGCTAGTAGTCTTTTAGCAATTCTAACCATCGGCGTCGTCTCAAGTTTAGATCTTACTTTTTCATCAACTATTTCAGGCTTTTGTGATCCGAATAAACTTGAAACTTCTCACGAAACAGATAGTGCGCCAGATTTTCAACGCAAATACAATAGCTGCCAATTCTAGGTCATGCGTCGGATAGTTCTTTTCATGTGGCTTTAACTGTCTTGAGGCATAAGCTATAACTTTGCCCTCCTGCATCAATACACAGCCCAAACCATTTAAAGATGCATCACTATAAATAACAAATTCTTTACCCGATTCTGGCTAAACTAGCACTAGAGCTTCGGTCAAAAGGGCTTTCAACTGATCAAAACTTTTCTGGCATTTCTCTGACCACTCGAACTTAACATCTTTCTGTAATAGCTTCGTCATCGGAGCTACAATCATAGAGAAACCTTTCACAACCGTCTATAATAACCAGCAAGTCCCAGAAAGCTTCGGGCTTCAAAAACATTTTTCAGAGGTTTCCAATCAAGTATAGCTGAAATTTTGCTTGGATCAACTCGAATACCTGATGCTAATACTACATGGCCCAGAAAACTGACTTCACTTAACCAGAACTCACATTTACTAAAATTTGCGTACAACTGCTTATCTCGCAAAGTCTACAACACAAGTCTCAAATGTTCGACATGTTCAGCTTCATCACGAGAGTATATCAAAATGTCATCTATAAACACAACCACAAACAATTCCAGATACGGTCTAAAGATATGATTCATCAAATCCATGAAAATAACAGGTTCGTTAGTGAGTCTGAATGCCATAACCAAAAACTCTTAATGTCCGTACCTCGTTCGGAAAGCAGTATTTGCTACATCGGAGTCTTTAACTTACAACTGATAATAGGCTGACCTCAAATCTATCTTTGAGAACACTGTAGCCCCTTTCAGTTTGTCAAACAGATCGTCAATTAGTGGAAATGGATACTTATTCTTTATAGTTACCTTATTAAGCTGCCTATAATCGATGCACATTCTTATAGTTTTGTCTTTCTTTTTCACAAAAAACACAGGTGCACCCCACAGAGAAAAACTCGGTCGTGCGAAACATCTATCTGTCAATTCTTGCAACTGAGCTTTCAATTCTTTTAATTCTTTAGCTGCCATTCTGTATGGAGCTATGGATATCAGAGTCGTCTCAAGCATTAACTCAAGACCAAACTCTACCTCTCGAATAAGTGGCAAACCCGGTAATTCTTCAGGAAACACATCGGGATACTCACATATAATAGGTACTGATTCAATGTTTCTTTCAGCCACTTTACTATCAAGCACATATGCAAAGTAACCTTCGCAGCCCTTTCTTACAAATTTCTGAGCTAACATCGAAGAAATCACTGCTAGTAACCCTTTCAAATCACTAGATTCAATCCAAATAATCTCATCATTCTGGCTCCGTAAATCAATAGTCTTTCTCTTGCAGTTTACAACAGCATCGTGCAAAGTTAACCAATCCATACCCAAAATTATGTCGAACTCATCAAATGGCAACAGCATCAAATCAGCTTGAAAGCTCGAATCTTGAACCATCAAAGGACAACTCTTACACACTCTATCAACTATAACACACTAACCCAAAGGGTCTAGCACTCTAATCACAAACTCATTAGACTCAATAGGCAGAGTCTTGATGAATACTGAATCTCACAGACATAAGAATAAGTAGAACCAGGATCAATCAATGTAATTACATTAGTATCATAAAGAGTAAATGTACCAGTAATAACATCTGGGGATGAAGCCTCCTCTCGCGTGCGAATAGCATAGGCTCTGGCAGGTGCACGAGCCTCAGATCTGACTGCTATATCTTTATTTCCTCTCTGACTGCCACTCACATTACCTGCGCTACAGTATTACCCGATCTCGTGTTTTTCACTGGATTTTCTTCAGCTAACCCATGGCAATCTCGAATATAATGATCTATCGATCTATATTTAAAACAGGCCGGATCATGTAATCTGCAACTGCCGGGATGTCGTTTACCATAGTGTTTACACTCGGGTTAATTTGATCTGACATTCCCCACACTTGCTACTAAGGTAGCTCTCAAGCTTATAGGTGTTCTATTCTGATCCCGTCGAGAATAACCCAAAGTGGCTTTTAAAAGGCTGAAATCATCTCAGAACTTATTTGGTACCGACTGGATTGACTTACTGAATGATCTCGTACGCGAGTCTCTAGTTTCAAAATCAACTTTTCTATTCTCTTTCCCGAGCTCTTCAGCTTTGCAGGCTCGCTCAACTAGTACTACAAACTCTTTTATCTCAAGTATGCCAAATAACAGTTTAATTTTTTTATTCGATCCATCTTCAAATCTTTTACACATTATAGTTTCGGTAGAAACACACTCTCGGGCATACCGACTGAGTCTCATAAATTTTCGCTCATACACTGTCACAGTCATTCGACCCTGTTTCAGCTCCAGAAATTCTTTTCACTTCTGATCAATAAATCTCTGGCTGATATATTTCTTGCAGAACTCAGTTTGAAAGAATTCCCAAGTCACCCGTTCTCTCGGAACCACTGATGATGGCAAAGATATGGCACCAGTGTTATGCTGTGTCTTGAAGCAAAGATATGGCACATTTTAAACATTCATCTGGGGTACAGGACAGCTCATCAAATACATGGATAGTATTATTAAGCCAGAACTCAGCCTGCTCAGCATCATCATCAGTAGCTTTAAACTCTTCAGCCCCATGTTTTCTGATTTTATCAACAAGTGGCTTATTTAATCTTAGCGGATCACTTATTTGAGGTACAACAGGTATCAAAGATGTATTAGTTGGGGGTGGAGGTTGTTGTGCAGCCGGGTTAGTCCAACTATACTGAGTCAACTAGTCATTCATCATTTGGTAAAACGCTTGTCTAGCCTCTCCTTCCTGATTACTTGAAATTAGTCGAGAATCAACCGGTGTTGTCCCTTGTGCGGGAGCAGGCGCTACACTCTCAACATCATCAGCTACAACTCTGTTGGGGCCGATTTACTATATGAAAACACATATCAAATGTTAGAAGTCAACACACTATCGTAGTATATAATTATGGCATGTATAGCTGAACTCACACATGCTACGTTAGTCCTAGAATCGACTAAACTTGGCTCTGATACCAATAAAATGTAACACCCCTAACCCCAATCTGGCAACGGATACGGGCTAAAAGTATTGCAGAATTATTCGATGTTTGGGGTATCAACTTTCTCGGTCTTTTCCCTCCATTTTTGGTCACAAGTACATATTAGTAGTAGTAGACTACATGTGCTCACAAGGTTTGGAACCCCAAGAGCTATCATTAGTGATGAAGGGTCCTATTTTGTGAACAAATGGTTGAAATGGTTACTCAACAAACATGGAGTGAAGCACAAGGTTTCCATAACTTACCATTCGTAGACAAATGGGCAAGCTGAACTGACAACAAAGAGATCAAAGACAAACTCGAGAAGGTAGTTTGCCTGAATCGATGAGATTTGTCCAAAATACTGGATGATGCTTTATGGGCCTACAGGACAGCATACAAGACATCTTTAGGGATGTCACCTTATAGGTTGGTCCTTGGGAAAGCCTGTCATCTACCCTTGGAGTTAGAGCACAAAGCTTTCTGGGCTTTCTAACAACTCAACTTGGATTTTAAGCTTGCTAAAAAGAAACGGATGCTTCAACTCAGTGAGTTAGAAGAATCCCAAATGTTCTCATACGAGAATGCCAAATTATTCAAGGAAAGACTTAAGAGATGGCATGACAAACACATTCTAGTTCGAGAATTTGAAGCAGGTCAGCAAGTCTTGTTATTCATTTCTAGATTAAGGTTCTTTCTAGGTAAGTTAAAATCATGTTGGTCCGGTCCATTTACGATTCAGCAAGTCTATCCGAACAGAGTTGTCAAACTTCAAAGTAAGGGAGGTAATTTTTGAGTCAATGCTCAGCACTTAAAACATTACTAGGGAGATAAAATTGAATGGGATCAAATCTTGTTCATTTTATCAGATATTTATTTTTTCTTGTTTTCATTTTTAAATAAATGATTTAGGGTATATTTTCGGGATTAGTATGTTTAAATAAAGTTTGTATAGGAGATTGGAACTTAAGTGGGACTGCTTGTGACCCCTCCAATCTTTCCTAGGAATTGATTTTAACATAATCTTCTGAGAAATTATTCCCTAAATGACAAAATAACTTTTGAGTTTTCAAATAAAAGGGTCAATTTTGATCCAAGTTTTAAATTGCAACTCAATTTGAAATTTTCTTTAAGTCTAGGTACTTAATTGAACTATTTTCAAATTTTGGTTGCTCTTTTTGTAAATATTAAAAATTAGATGCCTATTTATTTTTGTAAATATTTTCAAAAGGCATCTAGAATAAATGTTTTTAATTTAATTTAATAAATAAAATTATAATAATTAACATATAATTATATCAATTATAATATATATTAATTATTATCAACTTTGCATAGAATTAGGATTAGTTTAAATTTGATCATATTTTATTTAATAAGTTTTTATTTTAATAAATTAATAGCAAATAATAATTTAATATGCATTATATTAATTATTAATTGTTGTTAACTCTATGTAGAATTAGAACTTAGAATATTTTAATTATTAATGTATTTTAAGAATTCTAATTAAACTCCTACTCCCTTCATTATAAATTCCACCCACCTTTTCACTTTTTCATGTCACCTCAAACTAGCCACACCAATAGCCACCTTCGGCACCAGTAGCCCCAACGCACACCGTGCATGCCAACAACCCAGCAGCTTGCTCCTTATCGTTGCACCTACCCGTTCGTCGAGCTCCAACAGCCTCCGCACCAGCTTGCTAAGCCTGCTCGACACACCTGCCTGCTGCCCACTCTCTCGTATCCACAAAGAACACGTATGTCCTGCTGGTCACGCACGGATTCGCACATTGCTGCTACCTCTATCGTCCCATGCCACGCCTAGCGCATTGCTGCTCCCTAGTGTGCCACTGCCACCTTGCTACTCGTATCAACACTCTTGCCTATCGCACCACATATCAAGTCACCCTACAACCATCCCTAAACTGACCTCTTTTGCTTTATATTTATTTATTTTTTAGTTCTTAACTTTTATAAAAAGTTGGTAAGACAAATTTTTCTCCTAAATTTCAATTTTATTTTATTATTTAATTATTGAATTTATTGAATTATTAATATTTTATACTAATGAAATTTTCGAGAAAATATTTGTTCTATCTTATGATCAGGTTAATCATACCTCGCAAAAGAACTCATGCCTCTTCTTAAATTGACGAATCAAAAAACAAATCTCACTGTGAAGATGCCAAAGCGAGATACGAAAGCGTTTTCAAGAATCAACAAATGTACCCAGAGAAAGGCTTTACACTGAAAGAAAGCAACTATATTGATTTCATGGCGCACATTTGACAAATTGCTAAAGCTCTCAATTGGGAGTTATTTTGTGAGAAAATACCTAGTTCAAATGAGGAGTTATTTTGTGAATTTTATCCAAATTTGACCTCAAACGAAGTAATGGAAGTTTTCGTTCGAGGAATCGAGGTACCAATAACCTCAAACATGTAACAGTCCGGTTTAGACCCTAGTCGGAATAGTGGTTTCGAGACCAAATATCCACATCAAAAAAATATTTAAATATTATTTTTAATGTTTAAGATATGTGTATGAGCATGTGTGAAAGTCTCGTATGGAAATTTGAATGTTTGTGTGCTTAATTTTTGAAAAAGGACCTAATCGCGTAAAACGTAAAAGTTGCCTGTTGTCTATTGAAAGTGCTTATTTGAAATGTATTTATAATTGGAAGGTCCTTATGTTGCAATTCAACCATTAACATGGTTAATGGACTTTTATGGACAACCATTATAAGTTATTATTATTATTTCATTAAGGGCAAAATTGAAATTTGTTTAATTAAATTAATATTAAGTAAATAAAAAATAAAATTTGGCCATTTCATGTTCATCTTGCCGAAATTATAAAGAAAATAAAAGAGAAAAAGAGCTTTCTAGGGTTCGGTTATTGAATTCCTTGATTAAGGTATGGTTTTTGTTTAGTTTTTGATAATTTCTTCGTTTTTGTAATCGTATACTAACAAACCCATGCCTCAATTTCTGATTTTGATGATGATTTTGAAATGTTCCATGGATGAATTCATGAGCTTTATGTTGTTAATTGATGAAATATGAAAGTTTGATGTTGGATTTATATGTTTTGTCCTTGGATTTTTGATGATTTTGAGTAAAATGGGCTAAATTGTGAAATTTGTAAATTGAGGGACTAAAATGTGAAATAAATGAAATGAGTGGACTTGAATAAGAGCTATGAATATTCGTCCAAGCATAAGTATATGCAAATTATGTGTATTTTGTGATTTTGTAAATTAGGGACTAAAGTGTAAAAATGTCAAAATGTGAGGGCTAGTTTGCAAGTTGCCCTAAATATGTATCCATGGATTGTTTTGAAAGAATTTATGATTGAATAAGTTAAATTTGAATTTATATAGATCAAGAATTAAAGAAAATGGAGTTAGATTGGGAAAAGTCGAAAGTTGTCGAGTAACCGATTTCAGCCATCCGAATCTGTACGAGGTAAGTCAATATACAATAAATGTGTTTGAATTGAATTATTATTGTTCATATGATATTGAATTTGTGATGAATGAATGTTCAAACTTAATATAGGCTGTTTGAGAAAGTATCGACAAAGTTCCGACGTCTAAAAAGCCCCGTACGAACCATAGGAATAGTTAGGATACATATGTCATGACATATGATTTCGTTATGTGATTTTGTGTAAGACCATGTCTGGGACATTGGCATTGACTTTTGTTTTACGTGTAAGACCATGTCTAGGACATCGGCATCGTATCTGATTTCGTGAAAGATCCTGTCTGGGACAGTGGCATCGATGTTTGATTACATGTAAGACCACGTATGGGACGTTGGCATTTTTTATGTTCTCTAAGCTATCCGCATATTCTTACATTTTTGAATGGTTCAACGGGCATTCCAAGGAAATGAATGAATAAGTGAATATATATATGATTCAGGTACGTTCGAATTGTGTACTATATTTGAAAATGAAAGGTAAGTATATGTGCAAATGATGATCTATGATCCAAGTATATGAATATGAGGTTGTGTTGGTAATTGGCTCCAAAGTATAAGTAATTTGATGATTTTTATATGCTTTAAATGATAAGTTTAATTGTATATGGCTTAGTAAGCTTTTGAAAGCTTACTTGCGTGTGTTTGCATTATTTTATAGATATCGAAACTACTGTGAGCTCGGCGATCATCAAGGGTCGTCACCATACTATCGAACCTTATTTTGGTACTTTGAAAAATATATATATTGAAGTATGGCATGTATAGGCTAGAAGTGTTTAAATTATGTTTTGTGATGTATATATATTGGCCATGTGATATGGCTTGGTGGGATGAGTTTATGATATTGTTTTGGTATATGAATTATGAGGCAATATGATATATTTGGTGTGTTTATGTATGAGTATAAGAAATGGTAAGATTGGTAAGCTTTTGGTATGTGTTAGCTATGGTAATTGATAAGTTTTGATCATGAAATTGAAACGTGTGTTTGGTATGATTATATTCTAGATTTTTTATGTTTTGGTTGATGTATTGAGATAGAAATTTGGTTGGCAATGATATGTCATGAATGGCTTATGTTTTGGTTGTGAATTGGTTGTAAATTGGTGTACGAATATGTTTGTTTTATTTTTTGTAGGTTTGACCCAGTAGGGGTGGCAAGTTGGCTATTCAAATGGCCTATTTTTGTCCACACGGGCAGGGACACAGGCGTGTGTCTCAGCCGTGTATGACACACAGCTATGTTGCACGGTCGTGTACCCCCTTAGGTACCCTACAATTGTAAGTCAGGCTCGAGCACGACCAAGGCACACGGGCAAGTCTTATGGCCATGTGAACAAGCCAGTATGTATGCCCTATTTTGACACATCCTAGACACACGGGCGTGTCTAATGCCGTGTAAGGCACACGACCTGATTACACGGGCGTGTGACCTGTACTTGTTTGAATAATTTTTAAAAAATGAAAAAAATTTGTATGTCTTCGGTTTAGTCCTGACTCTTTTATGATGCATGTTTAAGGTCTCGAAGACCAATATAAGGGACTCTATATTGATGTTGATCTCTAATTATTGGATGATTATGAAATGAAAGTTAAATGTTCCGATTCATCTGGTAATTACCTCAACCCTAGTCCGGTGATGGATACGGGTTAAGGGTGTTACATTTGATTGGTATCAAAGCTATCGTTTAGTCGATTCTAGGACTACCATAGCGTATGCGAGTCTAGTTATACATGCCATATTTATGAACTGCGATAGTGTGATGAATCCTAACATTGAAATGTGGTTTTATATAGCAAATGGATCCCGATTGAGCCATAGCGGATGATGTGGAAAGCAACGTCCCTGTTCCTGCGCAAGGGACGGTGCCATCCAATTCTATACCGGTTACGAGTAGTCGTGATGATGAGGCTAGACAAGCCTTCTATTAGATGATGAATGATTTGTTTAGTCAATATATTAGAACCAATCTAGCTATTCAACAACCCACACCCCCGGTCAATTCTTCGCAAGCTCTTGCTATACCATCAATGAATCTGGTTTAGTTAAATAAGCATCCGGTGGATAAGATTAGAAAGTTTGGGGTTGAAGAATTTCGAGCTACAACAAATTATGATGCTGAAACGGTCAAGTTCTGGTTAGGGAACACGATAAGAGTGATTTATGAATTATCTTTGAATCCCGAGGAATGTATAAAATGTGCCGTCTCACTTCTGAGAGATACGGCGTACCATTGGTGGAAAACTTTGATACCAGTAGTGCCGAATGAACAAGTCACTTGAGATTTCTTCCAAGCTGAGTTTTGAAAGAAATACATTAGTCAGAGATTCATCGACCAAAAATGTAAAGAGTTTCTTGAGCTTAAACAAGTCCATATGTCTGTCACAAAATGCGAGCGGGAATTTGTAAGACTGAGTTAGTATCCTCGTGAATGTGTATCTACGGAAGCAATAATGTGCAAAAGATTTGAAGATTGTTTGAACGAGGATATTTGTTTGTTAGTCATAATTCTCAAGATAAAAGAATTTGTTGTGCTTGTTGAACGAGCATATAAAGCTGAAGATCTCAGAAAAGAGAAACGAAAAGTTGATTATGAAGCTAGAGAAGTGCGAAAGAGATCATCGGGCAAGTTATTTCAATCTGCATCAAAGAAATTCAGAGATGATAATAGCCGTTCAAAGGCTAATATGGGGCATTCGAATAAAGATCGTGCTAGATCGTAGTCCAGCTACATCCATTGCCAGTGCCGGAAATGCTAAATCTGATCGCCTTGAGTGCAAGCATTGTGGTAAAAGACATCCTGGTAATTGTAGACTGTATGATCGAGCTTTTTTCAGATGTGGATTTTTAGAACATTTTATCCGTGATTGCTCTTAATCTATCGAGAAAGAAATTGTACAAAATCTGAGGCCAAGTGGCAACGCATCTCATGGTAGACCCTCCAGAAATACGGGAAATATAAGTGGTAGTCAGAGAGGGACAAAAGACACAACTGTCAGATCCAAGGCTCGTGCACCTACTAGAGCCTATGTTATCTGAGCTCGTGAGGAAACTCTATCGCTAGACGTGATTATGGGTATATTTACTCTTTATAATACTTCTGTGATTGCTCTGATAGATCCTGGATCAACATATTCGTATATATGCATGAACTTAGTGAACAATAAGACTTTGCCTGTAGAGTCTACTGAATTTGTAATTAGAGTTTCGAACCCCCTAAGCAGATGTATTTTGGTTGATAAAGTCTACAAGAAGTGTCCCTTAATGTTTCGAGACAATTGTTTTCCGGCTGATCTGATGCTGTTGCCCTTTGATGAATTTGATATAATTCTGGGTATGGACTGGTTAACCTTGCATGATGCTGTTGTGAACTGCAAACAAAAAATTATTAATTTGAGATGCAAGAAAGATGAAATAGTCAGAATTGAATTTAGTGATTTGAATGGATTGTCTGCTATGATATTTTTGATGAAAGCTTTGAGTATTGTAAGAAAGGGTTGTGAAGCCTACTTTGCTTATGTAATTGACTTGAAAGTGTCAGAAAAGAAAGTTGAATCAGTGCCTATTATATATGAGTTTCCTAATGTGTTTTCTGAAGAACATTCTGGTTTACCTCTAGTTAGAGAAGTTGAATTTGGCATTGAGTTAGTATCTAGTACTACTCTAATTTCGATAGCTCCATATAGAATGGCTCTGACCGAATTGAAAGAATTAAAGCTTCAGTTGTAAGAATTGACCGATAGAGGGTTTGCTAGATCGGGTTTCTCACCATGGGGTGCTCCGATTCTATTTGTGAAAAAGAAAAATGGTACGATGAGAATGTGTTTCAATTATCGTCACTTGAACAAAGTAACTATCAAGAATAAGTATCCTCTGCCCTGAATTGATGACTTGTTTGATCAATTGAAAGGAGCTGCTGTGTTTTCAAAAATAGATTTGAGATCTGACTATTATCAGTTGTGAGTAAAAGATTCAGATATTCTAAAAACTACTTTCCGAATGAGATACGGCCACTATGAATTCTTAGTTATGCCTTTTAGATTAACTAATGCACCTACTATCTTTATGGATTTGATGAACAAAATTTTCAGACCGTATTTAGATCGATTTGTTGTCGTATTCATTTCACGAGATGAAACTGAACATGCCAAGCATCTAAGAATAGTGCTACAGACTCTGCAAGATAAACAGTTGTATGCGAAGTTTAGCAAATGTGAATTCTGGCTGCGTGAAGTTGGTTTTCTAGGTCATATTGTATCAACATCTGATATCTGAGTTAATCCAAGCAAAATTTTAGCTATTCTGGATTGGAAACCTCCGAGGAATGTATCTGAAGTTCGCAGTTTTCTAGGACTTGCCGGTTACTATAGACGATTTGTAAAAGGCTTTTCTATGATTGCAAATCCGTTAACGAAGTTAATTTAGAAAGTTGTAAAGTTTGAATGGTCTGAAAAGTGTCAAAATAGCTTTGATCAGTTCAAAACTTTGTTGATTGAAGCTTCGGTATTGGTACAGCCTAAATGGGTAAAGAATTTGTTATCTACAGTGATGCTTCATTGACTGGTCTGGGATGTGTTTTGATGCAAGCAGGTAAAGTCATTGCTTATGCTTCGAGACAACTGAAGCCGCATGAAAAGAACTATCCAACACATGACCTTGAGTTAGCTACGATTGTGTTTGCTTTAAAGATTTGGCACCACTATCTAGTTGGTGAGAAATGTCACCTATATTCTAATCATAAAGTTTGAAATATCTGATGAATCGGAAAGATTTGAATCTGCGACAAAGAAGATGGCTTGAATTACTAAAAGACTATGACCTTGTGATTGATTATCATTCAGGAAAAGCAAATGTTGTTGCTGATGCTTTGAGTCGAAAATCATTATTTGCTTTGCATGCGATGAATGCTCATGTAACACCCTGATTTTGGGCCTAGTCGGAACAGTGGTTTCGGGACCACAAATCCGACGATGAAAATTTTATTTTTCATTATATTTTTATGGTCTACGATTTCACGAAAGAAATTCATGAAAGTTTCGTTCGAAAATTTTGACGTTCGGGGACGTAATTTAGTCAAAAGGACTAAATCATAAAAAGTGCAAAAGTTGAGTTCTACATACTAAAGGTGTCCAATTGTTATGAAATTTTAAATTGAGGGTCCTTAAATGTTAATTAGACCATTGGTTAATTGCTGGACAAAAATAGACATGAAATGGGTGTAATAAAATATTTTTAAATTAGGGGTATTTTGGTAAACTAATAATTAAAAGAATTAAAAAGGGAAATAAGCCAAATTAGCTATCATCTTCTTCGTTCAACCATTTCTACTAGCAACAGCCATGGTTAAGGTTTGTTCAAACTCCCAAGCTCAATTATAAGTGCTCCCTAGCCCCGTTTTTAAAGTTATTTACATTTTTGAAATCCCGGTAACTTGGTTAAGCTTATTCTAGGAATAATTTAACCTAGGGTTTATATTTGGAAAAAAATACCCATAGGTGAAATGTGTTTATTTTGATGTTTTATGGTAGAATATGAAGCTTGAAATTGTGTTAAACAACTTTTACTAAGCGATTTTACGTGAAAACGAGTAAAACAACATAATCGGTAAAAATACCTAATGTTCATAAGTACATGTTAGAGTGTGAATTTGATGTTGCTATAGAAGGGAAAAATAATCAGCATGTCATAAAACATTAGGAAATAGGATGAAGTTTAATTTACGAGCCTAGGGCAAAAATGTAATTTTGAGAAAGTTTAGGGGCAAAATTGTAATTTTTCCAAAATATGATTTTGGGTTAAGTTAAATAATGCGAGTCCTAATTAGGCTATATTTGAAATGATAGAGCAAGGAAAAATCAAAATTCGGGCTAAAATTAGAAAATATCAAGTTGTGGACAAAATAGTTAAAATGGCCATTTTCGCATACGAGGTAAGTTCATATGATTTTTAATAATGCAATGTGTAATTCAATGTTATTGCCTTGATATTAAATAAGATGTAAGTTCATGTGCAAATGTAGTAACATAATTGTTATTTTAAGTAATTTAATGTTATTTATATGATATTATGATTATTATCATGAAATATTGTGCTTTGTGGATTATTATTTAGTAATATGCAAATTTTGTGAGCTACTTAATAAATATGAAATGCTACCAAGTATTGGTTCTGACATTCCGTGGAAGACGGCAAAGATGTGTGATTGAGGAAAATCCTGTTTGAACCTTGGGAGTAGATTAGGATACAAGTGACATGTCACTAGGATATTTGAGTTCTGAACTCGTTGAGTTGAGTCCGAGTTCGTGAGATGTAGCTACGCATCTGAACTCGTTGAGTTGAATCTGAGTTCAC
The DNA here is from genome assembly GCF_007990345.1 of Gossypium hirsutum. Classification (NCBI taxonomy): domain Eukaryota; kingdom Viridiplantae; phylum Streptophyta; class Magnoliopsida; order Malvales; family Malvaceae; genus Gossypium; species Gossypium hirsutum. The sequence goes on along the minus strand of NC_053428.1, from coordinate 90,161,729 downwards.
TTATAGATGCGCACACCTGAGCTCGTTGAGTTGAGTTTGAGTTCACTTATGGGTGGGTTACATGGTAGCTTGGTTACACATATATTCCATAGGCTATTGAGTTTGTCTAGTTGTGGGCATGACACTTATGTGCATGCATTCTGTGTATCCGATTATATTTTGAGTGTTCAACGGGTAATTTGGTGAAGTATTCGTTGATGATCCCAATGAGATAAGCCATTGGTGAGTATGTCTGTGAGTTATGTTACAAGCTGTACAGGTATGTACACTAAACTTATGTGTGATGCCTTTACATGTGATGATCTATGATGTATATAGTATTTGGTGAATATTATGAAAATGACATGATTTGGAATAAGTCCTTGATACTTGATGACATTGAGATTATGGATTTATGCTTATGAAGCATAATTATGTGTTCTTACCATTATGAATGAAATGATATTGTATGGATTTGGTGAATTATAGTAATGAAAAAGTAACTTTAGCCTTGGCAGTTTTGGGTTACTGCAGTGGTGTAACTTTGGAAATTCACCATAAATTGTGGAAATTGAATTAGGGGCTGAATAAAATATTAGGCTAAATCCCAATGAGTCTAGTTTCACATAGAAGAAACGGTATATGTAATCAAAATTTATATTATGAGATAATTAAATTGTTATGAGACAGAGTCTGAATGAATTCGTAATCCCCTATTTCGATGTGAGAAAATCATTAAAAATTGTATGAAAATAATTATGGGTTTTAATTTATATTATTAAAATTCTTAATGAGTATATTCTCTAGAAAGATAGATGAGAGCATTATCTGAATTCTGTACTATGTGAAAAATAATTTTTAGTGAAGAGAGGTCAGAACTGTTGGACAGCAAAACAGGGGAAAATTTAATGAATAAAATTTATTAATTGGCTAAACCAAAAATTATGGAAATTTTATGGGAGAAAGGTACATGAGTCTAGTTTCAAGGAAAATTAATAAAACTTAATTTGGAGTCTCGTAGTTCTAGATATAAATGAATTTGTAACTATAACTTGATAAAATAGCCTAACCTAAACAAGAGTAAATTGTACAATTATGATGTTTTACCTTAAAAAAACATGTGGGTAATTGCTTATTAACTTCATATGGACTTACTAAGCGTAAAGCTTACCCCTCCTCTCTACTTCTTTAGTTTTGGCAGGTCGGCTCGGGGTTGGAGAGCGTCGGAGGTAAAATCACACTATTAAGCTATCATTTTTGGGAGAATTAATTCAAATATTAGAAATATCAAGTGAGTGGCGTGTATAGGAAGTTGGTTTGTTATATGTATTATTGTTATGACTTTGACCATACGCATCGGTCTGCATTGAGTTATCGTATATGATCATGAGATGTGGTCCTTATCCATTATGGTTTGTAAGTTTAATTAATCATGCCATGTCCTATGTTTTGATGTGATGATATAGTTTGCTTTGTTTGTTATGCATGATTGGTAATACATCAGGTAAGTTAAATGTAGGCCAGTGGATCATGAATTAAATGGAAATGAGTAATGTTACCTTGAATATGGATGTTTAATGGACAAATTGGTAACTATATTATGATGGTATAAAATGAGAATAAGATTTAGCATGTCTAGTTCTAGTTAATGTAAGAATGTATATTGTATACAGGATGGTAGGCAAATATGTTTAAAGTGAATGACATGTTATTGCATGATTATGGATGTGTAAGTGCTCATTTATGCAACGTTATATATCTTTAAATATGAGTCTATGCATGTGTTCAAAAAGTTTTGAATTAAATGAAATTTTATGGCCCGATTTTCATCTATGTGTATGGTTAAGTCTGGTAATGCCTCATACCCTGTTCTGGCCTTGGTTACGGGTAAGGGGTGTTACAGCTCATTTGGTTTTGTCTGATGATGGTTCAGTTTTAGATGAATTGAAAGAAAGACCATTATTCTTACAACAAATTATCGAAGCTCAGAAGATTGATAATGAGATTTTAGCTAAATGAGCTCAGTGTAAATTAGAGTCTAATTCAGAATTCAGAGTTGATAAAGATGATTGTTTAAGATTCTGAGATAGAATTTGTGTTCTGGGAAATCTAGAGTTAATTCAGATGATTTTGAATGAAGCTCACAGCAGTTGGTTATCTGTTTACTTGGGTAGTACGAAAATGTATAATGATCTGAAACAGCTTTATTGGTGGCATAGTGTGAAACGAGACATTTCTGACTTTGTTCCGAAATGTTTAGTCTGTCAGTAAATTAAATGCCAAGCATCAGGTATCTTTTGTGTTTCTTCAACCGATCATGATACCTGAGTGGAATTGGGACAAAGTCACTATGGATTTTGTATCTGGTTTACCGTTGGCACCAAAAAAGAAAGATGCAATCTGGGTTACTGTGGATAGATTGACTAAATCGGCTCAGTTTGTTCCAGTTCGTATAGATTATTCGCTTGACAAGCTTGCTGAGTTATATGTTTCTCAAATTGTGAGATTACATGGTGTACCTATTTTTATTGTTTTGAATAGAGATTCGAGGTTTACATCGCGACTTTGGAAGAAACTGCAAGACGCACTAGGTACTAAATTACACTTTAGCACTACTTTCTATCCGTAAATAGATGGTTAGTCTGAGTGAATCATTCAGATGCTTGAGGATATGTTGAGATGCTGCATTCGAGAGTTTGAAGGTACATGGCAACATTATTTGCCTTTGATTGAATTCACTTATAATAGCAGTTTTCAATCGAGCATTAAAACGGCACCATACAAAGCTTTATATGGTCGTAAATGCTGTACACCTTTGTATTGCACTAAGCTCAGTGAAAATAAGATTCCCGGAATTGATTTGATAAAAGAAACCAAACAGAAAGTAAAATTGATCTGAGATAGTTTGAAAGTAGCTTCCGATCGTCAGAAATCTTATGTGGATTTGAAAAGAAAAGTCATTGAATTTGAAATCAATGATAAAGTGTTTTTAAAAGTATCTCGGTGGAAGAAAGTGCTTCGGTTCGGTAGAAAAGGCAAATTGTGTCTGAGGTTCATCGGGCCGTTTGAGATTACCGAGTGTATTGGGCCAATAGCATATAGATTATTGTTGCCACTAGAGTTAGAAAAGATTCATGATGTGTTTCACGTATCGATGCTTTGATGATACAGATCCGATCCTTCACATGTGATTCCTCCGTTTGAGATTGAAATTCAGTCTGATATGACTTATGAAGAAAAGTCGATCCATGTCTTAGCTCGAGAGATTAAAGAGCTAGGAAATAAGATAATTCCATTAGTAAAAGTGATGTGGCATCGACACGGTACTGAAGATGCCACGTGGGAACCTGAAGATGCTATGAGACAGCAATATCCGAATCTGTTCAATGGTAAGATTTTTGGGGACGAAAATCGCTAAAGGGGGAGAACTGTAACAGTCCGGCTTAGACCCTAGTCAGAACAGTGGTTTCAAGACCATATATCTGAATCAAAAAATATTTAAATATTAATTTTATTGTTTATGATATGTGAATGAGCATGCGTGAAAGTATTATATGGAAATTTGAATGTTTGTGTGCTTAATTTTTGAAAAGGGTCCTAATCCCGTAAAACGTAAAAGTTCTCTTCTATTTGTTAAAAGTGCTTATTTGAAATGTCTTTATAATTGGAAGGTCCTTATGTCGCAATTGGACCATTAACATGGCTAATGGAATTTTATTGACAACCATTATAAGTTTTATTATTATTTCATTAAGGGCAAAATTAGAATTTGTTTAATTAAGTTAATATTAAGTAAATAAAACATAAAATTTGGCCATTTCATGTTCATCTTGCCAAAAATATAAAGAAAATAAAAGAGAAAAAAAGCTTCCTAGGGTTCGGCCATTAAATTCTTTGATTAAGGTAAGGATTTTGTTTGGTTTTTGATATTTTCTACGTTTTTGTAATCGTTGTTTCGTATACTAACAAGCATGTGCCTCAATTTCTAATTTTTATGATGATTTTGAAATGTGCCATGGATGAATTCATGAGCTTTATATTGTTAATTGATGAAATATGAAAGTTTGATGTTGGGTTTATATGTTTTGTCTTTGGATTTTTGATGATTTTGAGTAAAATGGGCTAAATTGTGAAATTTGTAAATTGAGGGACTAAAATATGAAATAAATGAAATGTGTGGACTTGAATAACAACTATGAATATTCGGCCAAGCATAAGTATATACAAATTATGTGTATTTTGTGATTTTGTAAATTAGGGACTAAAGTGTCAAAATGTGAAAATGTGAGGGCTAGTTTGCAAGTTTCCCTAAATATGTATCTATGGATTGTATTGAATGAATTTATGATTGAATAAGTTAAATTTGAATTTATATAGATCAAGAATTAAAGAAAACTGAGTTAGATCGGGGAAAGTCGAAAGTTGTCGAGCAACCAATTTCATCCATCTAAATCTGTACGAGGTAAGTCAATATACAATAAATGTGTTTGAATTGAATTATTATTGTTCATATGATATTGAATTTGTGATGAATTAATATTCAAACTTAATATGTGCTATTCGAGAAAGTATCGACAAAGTTCCGACGTCTAAAAAGCCCTGTACGAACCATAAGAATAGTTAAGATACATATATCATGACATAGGATTTCGTTATGTGATTTTGTGTAAGACCACATCTGTGATGTTGGCATCGACTTCTGTTTTATGTGTAAGAACATGTCTGGGACATCGGCATCATATCTGATTTCGTGTAAGACCCTATCTAGGACAGTGGCATCGATGTTTGATTTCATGTAAGGTCACGTCTGGGACATTGGCATTGTATATGTTCTCTGAGCTATCTGCATGTCCTTACATTTTCGAATGGTTTAAATGGAATTCCAAGGAAATGAATGAATAAGTAAATATATATCCGATTCAGGTATGTTTGAATTGTGTACTATGTTTGAAAATGATAGGTAAGTATATGTCCAAATGTGATCTATGATCCAAGTATAAGAATATGAGCTTTGTGTTGGTAATTGGCTCCAAAGTATAAGTAATTTGATGATGTTTATATGCTTTAAATGATAAGTTTAATTGTATATGGCTTACTAAGCTTTTGAAAGCTTACTTGTGTGTGTTGTATTGTTTTATAGATATTGAAGCTATTGTGAGCTCGGGGATCATCAAGGATCGTCACCATTCTATCGAACCTTATTTTGGTACTTTTAAATATATATATATTGAAGTATGGAATGTATAGGCTAAAAGTGTTTAAATTATGTTTTGTGAAGCATATATATTTAGCCATGTGATATGGCTTGGTAAGGATGTGTTTATGATATCGTTTTGGTATATGAATTATGAGGCAATATGATATATTTGGTGTGTTTATGTATAAGTATAAGAAATGGTAAGATTGGTAAGATTGGTAATCTTTTGGTATGTGTTAGCTATGGTAATTAATAAGTTTTGATCATGAAATTCAAGCATATGTTTGGTATGATTATATTTTAGATTTGTTATGTTTTGGTTGATGTATTGAGATAGAAATTTGGTTTGCAATGGTATGTCATGAATTGTAACATCCTGATTTTCGGGTTTTTCGCGATTCTTGATATTTTAAGTAAGTTTCTAAAATTTGGTATGTGATTATGGAATTCATAATTTGGGTATGTAAATGGGCTTATGGAAGGCCCATGAGTTGGCCAAAACCCGGTAGAATTTTTAAATTTTGGACTTAGGAGTAAGGGGTTCTGGCTAGGTGCCCTTATATAAAGTTGTGGTTAAAATGTATCACAAAAAGAGCTTTAATAAAGTGGCAAGGGTGACGCCACTAAGCTCCTAAAAAGGTGGCGTGTGGAGAATAAGGGAAGACATGGGATCGAGTCCCTGTGTTGGCAAATAAGAGTATTTATTTTTATGTGCAGGAAGGGTAAGTGTTGGAACCCAAGTGGATTCTGTAAGAGGAGAGTTGGATCAAGTCAAATGCATAGATTAAGGAGGGATAAGGGGAGAGATTTTAGGGATTTGATATGAGGATAGAGTTGGCCGAAAAAGGGAGATTGGAGGGGGGATTTTCGGCAAAGGGGTTTTAGTTAGGGATTTTCGACACTTAGGTATTGGTGTGCCGTTTTCTCCCTGGAGGATTAGTCTTTTTCTCTCTTTTTCTTTTGCAGCCGAATCTACCATCTCTTCTTCCATCTTTTCTTCCTTCTCCTTCTTTCAAACCAGCCCACTATTCCCTCCACTCACCCATTGTTTCTTTCCTTTATCTCTACTTCTGCCGAAATACCGCAAGAAGCCAAAATCAGTGAAGATAGGGGGTGCCGATTCTTTGTGACCAGCAACCTTTTCTTTCCTTTTCAATTGTTGGCATTCAATTCCTTTACCTTTTAGGCGTATGGATTCAAGAGAAGAAAGACTGTGGTAAGTGCTCGAACTCTAAACGATTCCTAGAGTAACTTTTGGCCAAAAGCCGAAACCCCTCTAGTTTAGGGAGGTGGCCGAATATGGGTATAGGCCTTATGAGGTCTTCTTTTAATATTTTTGTGGTTTATTTAGTGGAGGGGCAGCAAGGTGTAGTGTCGAATTGGAGTAGCTTGGATCACCAGAGTGGCTAGACCTAGTCATCAATCGTGGCAAGGTAAGATTCCTAAGGACACTATAGATGGTGGCCAAATGTGTAAGTATTAATATTAGATGATTCTTGTTTTGGGTCAATTAATGGAAGCTGATTTATTAACGGTGGAATATAGGAGAAATCGTGTAGGAGATCTCGTCGAGGAATATCGCCAAACAGGTGTGTAACGAACCCTTTTTCATAGCTTAAAGCGATAAATGCCGAAAAGCCGAAATGCCGAAATTCTGGCATATCGAGGACTTGTGAGCAAGTGAATGCTCACTAGTTTGTTAGAATCGATGAGATGATGTTCGAGAACAATGGAAACGGTAAGAATGTGATTTTTTGCATTCTCGGTAAGTTGGGCCTCGAGGGGCTGAAACAGGGCCCAATGGGCATTCGGGCCCATTTGAGTAAAATTGGTAGAATATGTAAACTTGTTAAATTACGCATCGAGACTGATAAAACCGTTATGGAATATAGGCTGAATAGGCCTAGATGACAAAATCGGCTAAGTTGGGCCATTAGGGGTTTTTAGGCCCAATAACTCGATTTCGCTAAAAATGGGCCAGAATCACTGCTTGCACCCATGAATTGTTAGTAACCGTTAATGAACATGGAAACCCTAATTTTCGGTAAAAATTACAGAATTACCCTTATAATATGAAAATGACCGTTTTGCCCCTAGGTAAAAATGACGATTATACCCCTAGGGTTTAAATATGAATTTAATACATGGGATTTTGATAAACATGGTATGTATGATATGCACATGACATGTATGATATGCACATGATATGTATGATATGCACATGGTGTATTCATAAATGCATTGGGTTGGGTTTATATGGATGGAGGAAGTGCAAAAGGGCTTATGCCCCAGTTATTAAAGGGCTTATGCCCCAGTTATTAAAGGGCTTATGCCCCAGTTATTAAAAGGGCTTTTGCCCCAGTTATTAAAAGAGGCTAGGCCTCCAGTTATATGATCAAGCAGCTATGCTGCCAGTGGAGAGTTATGGCAGGGTGGGTCAAGTTAATCCCTACATGGTGTGTTGGTTGGTACGGGTGGAGAGTAGCGGATGGTGGGTTGAGTAGTCTCCCCAAATGGGCTTCCATTCTCTCATTGGCATTACATGTGATACTGAAATGGGCCTATGGGCCATACCGTTTACAGTAAAGGCTTCGGCCCAATAATGTGAAATATGAAAAGGCTTTGGCCCAGTGTTATGAAATATGAAATATGAAAAGGGCTACGACCCAGTACATGTTGAGATTGGATTTGGGCTTAGGCGCAACAGGCTATTATTGTTTTGGGCTCTAAAAGGGGCTTGTTGTACACTGAGTTTCCAAACTCACCCCTTTCCTTAACCTTGCAGGTGAGCCTTGATGTGGGGACTTGGGCCGGAGGGGATTCAGAGTAGCCACGGTGATCGTCTTTGGGATTTTAAATAAGCGTTGGTTTTCATTAAATTTCCTTTAATTATTATTTATTTTTGGGTTGTAATAAGGCCATTTTAACTTTCCTTTTATTTCTTTTCGGGATTATTTTATTTTTAATAACTTTAAACCTGGTTGATAATTATTCAAATGGGCTAGACTTAGGACGTGTTTTCAAAACGATACTTGTTTTCAAAATATCTCAACGCCACGATTAATCGATTTATCAAAGACGTCCACTTAAATGAATTTAAACACGATATAACAAAGTGTGGCTATGGTTGTGGGCATGTCTAGGATTGGATCGAATCAAAGAACTTGGTACTTAAGCAGCCTTCATGGCTCACCTCCTCTGTCTCGGATACCTACCTGGTGCCCAGCTTCCATACACTTTGTTAACTCAACAAAATATATGGTTTTTAAAACACTAGGATGGAATGTGGGTTTTCAACTCCAATGTGGCACGTCAGATTCGGCCATAACGTCTGGGTCGGGTTTGGGGTGTTACATGAATGGCTTATGTTTTGGTTTTGAATTGGTCGTAAATTGGTGTACAAATATGTTTGTTTTATTGTTTGTAGGTTTGACCCAATTGGGGTGGCAAGTTGGCTACTCAAATGGCCTATTTTTGTCCTCACGGGCGTGTGTCTCGGTCGTGTGCGACACACGGCTATATTGCACGGTCGTGTGTCCCCTGGGGTATCCTACAATTGTAATTCAGGCTCGAGCACGGCCAAGGCACACGGGCGTGTTGCTAGCCGTATGGCCCATGTTAGTCTCGACCACGACCACACGAGTATTTCTTGTGGCCGTGTGAGCAAGTCAGTATGTATGCCCTATTTTGACACGGCCTAGACACACGGGCGTGTCTAATGCCGTGTAAGGCACACGACCTGATTACACGGGTGTGTGACTTGTACTTGTTTGAAAAATGTTTATGTTTTGGAAAAATTTTGTATGTCTTCGGTTTAGTCCCAACTATTTTCTTATGCATGTTTAAGGTCTCGAAGAGCTATATAAGGGACTCTATATTGATGTTGATCTTTGATGCTTTGATGATTATGAAATGAAAGTTAAATGTTTCGATTTGTCTGGTAATGCCTTTAACCCTAGTCCGACGACGGATACGGGTTAGGGTTGTTACAAAACACTATTAATGAATTCTTTGAATCACCTGATTTGAAAGACGGCGAATATTCTTCCTTGATAAGAAATATTGAGTCTGAAAATCTGCAAGAAATTCTTGAAGAACTTGTCACAGAGAATATTTGACACCACTAGTAAAGGTATTGTTTTATTTTATTCGATTCAGGCTTATGCCTATTTCACATAGGACTACAATTTCATTAGAAGGAATGGTCTTATTATACTTGATTTTAACTAGAAAGACCATTGATGTGGGAAAAATCATCCTGAGAGAATTGCGAAATTGTGCCGCTAGACGTTCTGGCCCAGCTTACTTTCCCTTTACGAAAACAATTTTGTGCTTGAAAGCTAAAATTCTTACAAACATAAAGAAGACAGGTTATAGCCAGGGCACAATCACAAATTGGGACCTTTACCGAATAGCCAGAGATTTTGTTCTATAACAACGAGTTGAAGAAAGCGAGGATCTTGAAAAAGAGGAAGAAGATGATCCCATAGAGATCGAGCCGTTACAATCAGCTGAAATCCTTAATAAGGTAGAACCAATGGAACCAGTAATCGAACCTGACATCGTAACTTCAATGTTTGGGACTCAATCACCTTGCCCAGATCTTCAAGATGAGCTGTCCAAGTTTATAGACATAATGCAACATATGCAATGGCAACAACAAGCTTACTAGAGATATTAAAAAATACAGGATGACTCAATGAAATGTGCTTTTATGAAAATATTCAATGATCGATTTATTTTTGTGCCTAAGTTTCCATATTTTATATTTGAACCATGGAGTCCACTATCGAAGAGGGAGCGATGCGATTCATGTAAAAACAAAGATTATGGAGCAAAAGATGAGTCAAATTCGGAGGGATCAACAAATAAATAAAAAGGGGGATCTTAACTTTATCTTATTTTCATTCTTAGGTTATTTAATGTTTTAGGATTAGATTTCATTAGGATTTTTTTTCTCATAATAAAACAAAAGTTGGAAATTATAAATAAAAATGAACAAGTTGCAAAGTACAAAGTGTGACAATAGATATATACATGTCTCGGATTGGATCTAGAGAGAGCTTGGTACTTAAGCAGTCAAATTGAATCACCTCCTCTTTTGTAGAATACTACCTGGTGTATCATATCTATTAACTTTTAACAATGAGGACATTTTTCATCATAAGTAAGGGGACCAAAAAATTGAAATTATTTCCTCTCAAAATAAAATTTTCTTTTAATTGTGATTAAGATATATTTTGTTCAAAAATATGAAATTTTGTTAAGTATGCTAAACTTCAGTATAAATCAAGTTCAATTATTTCAATAATTGTTATGTTAGCTGAATTATGATATATATGTATTCTTAATAAAGCATGCAAATCATACCATATAATTTTTAGTTCTTTAGGAAAGTTATGCCTGCATGAAAGATTAAGTCTTTGGAATCAACTTAGTAGTTTCTTGAGGCGAAATCCTAGGAAGCATGGAATGTTGAAAATGATTTAGGCAACTTTTGCTTGGACCGTTTGAGCCTTTTCACGCCAACCATAATGAAATTTTATCCCTTGAAACCCAACTTTGAGACTATATGGCCTAATTTTATTTGAGCCCTTGCAATATTTAGCCATCAGTTTTCTCTTAATTATCTTTAAATTGTCCCAAACACTAGACTCAATACTATTTAGAATGTTCTTTGAAAATAAGTTTAGAGCAGTTGAAAAGAAGTATCAGATGCTCAAAAAATTATAGTCTATACAACAAAATGCTCGTATAAAGAAAAAGAAAAAAAGAAAGAGAAGAGCATATGTACTTGAAAGAAATAGATGTCCAAAAGAGAATGTGAAAATAATGTAAGTTGGTGTATTGAAGGTAATTATTTTGAAGGTCCAATTCAAGCTGAGTCTAGGGTTTTAGCCTAAACTTATCTATCTTTTACCTACCCCTAGCCTAGCCACGTTACAACCTTTTTGAAGACCTATTGATTCAAGTTTCTATGCTACCTACATTAGTGGAGAGAAATTGCTATGTTCAACATATGAAGGCATAAGTTAAACTTAATGATTGCAGCTTAATCTTTAATAAGGAAAAAAAATAAAATTGGTAGTAATTTAACATGTCTTTATTGATAAAGCATTTAGTTTATTTTTGCTATCATAAGAATAATTGAGATTAATTTGAATGATATGTATACATAAGTAGCATAAATATCAAATTTCTTATTCTTGAGCATAAGTATAAAATCATAATTTTGGGAAAAATATTGTTCTAAAGGCATTTTTCAAAGGTGTTTTCGAGAAATTCTTTTCAAATTTGTGCATTACTCAGGATGAGCAAAGAATTGAGTTTGGGGGTGTGGAAACATGAAAATATACACATTTTTTTCATGCCATTTTTAACTCAAATTCATGCAGTTTCGGTAAAATTCTTGTTGAAAAATATATAATAATTATAAAATAATTAAATTGCACTCAAATTATGAACATATTGAATTTTAATTAATTTTATATCAAATTTTTATTATTTTTGACAGATTCACACAAAGGGCGAAAAACGGCTCGGCAAACATTACTAGAAGCGCAAAACTAAGAAACAATATTTTGAAGCATTAAGGTGAATTAATTTTTCAGCCTAAGATGGTCCAAATTATGTGTATTAATTCATAATATAATTATTTCTAATTTTAATCCAATTTAATTTGGGTTAAATAAATTATTATTAATTAATTATGAAAAATGGCCCAGTTGAGGTGAACCGAGAAAACCGAACCAACCGAGCATTGGGTAGCCCAAAACTGTCCCACTTGCTAACCCAGTCAGCTTGTTTGGCTAATTATTTGGCTTGCAAAATGTCTCTTGAAGACTCCTTTAATTTGCATTCAAACCCCTCCACTACTCATGCATTTTAAGATTTGCCCCTACCTAAAAATAGCACGCTTGAAATCTTCAAACATGCCACATGTGTAGCCGGCCATGAGGGGAGTCTTTGGCTGTTGATTTTGGCTATTCTTAGTAGTCTTCTAAACCTATAAATACCCCCTTGACTTCTCACTTCAAACACATCTCAAACCCATTCATTCCTTCACTTCTCTCCCACTTTCCTCTCTTCATTCCTTTCCATTGTTCTTCATTTTCTTTCCCCATTCCTTTGTCAATTTCACCCTTGGAAAAGAGTCAATTAACCTCCAATTGGAGTAGCATTCAAGTATTCGTGGAAGGCTCGATTCGACAAGAACAAGCAGAGAAGTAGGAGCGGAGCAAATTAGTCAAGCCTGAGAGAAACACTGGATTTGATTCTTGTTCCTTATACTTTTAATTTTATTATTGTTGTTATGAACATGTCTTTGAATATTTGTGATTTTGATATGTTTAATTTAATTAATATTGCTTAAATTTAATTTTTGTTAGGTTGATTGTATTTCATCTATTTGAGTTATTAAAAATGTGTTTGTGTTGTTATAGGCCTCGGTTGAAACTTTTGAAATCATCTTTTGAAATCATGCATTGAAACTTTTATTTTATTTTTATTTATTTTACTTAGTTAAAATCCTAGTTTTTAATCACCTCTTCAAATCAAAATATTTTTCTTCACCAAAGTGTTTTTAAAATTGCATTCATAAATAATTCTTTTCACAGTCCCTATGGGTACGGTAACTCGACATTTACTTCACTTTATTACTTGTTGCAGTTGTGTACACTTGCACATTTCCGTCATTCCAATAAGCTTCCCTTTGTAATAGCGAAACTACACAATTAATGCTATCTTGGGGAGTACATTCTAATTGTTGTAAGATTTGAGTCGTTGACTCTAACAAAGATTTCACCATTGATGGGTCAACTCCTTTTATTCTAGCAAACTCGGTAGTGCCATATCTTCTTAGTTCTTTAATGAGAGCTCGTTTAACCACGAATGTTGTTATCAGGAGTGGAGTAACTCCCACCACCCTTTGAAGAGCTTCCACTATAACTCGTAATACATCAGTTTCAGATTTCCCTTCAATTGGGCCACTATTAGCATTTGGTTGCCGAATACCATCAGCATGAACACTCAGTGTTACCAATTCGAATTCATCAAATTCCCCAGTAGATTCATCACCAATATGCATTTCTTGGTCAACTACGTTATTAGCATCATCTGACATATTTAAACTATAAATAAGATTAGTATAAATTAATGAACAATCCAACTCAAACTTGACTCTAAGTTGGCATGTACCTCTAGATTCAATTTCGAGCTCGATTTAGTCTGAGAATCGGTTAAACTTGTAACCTCTAATACCACTAAATGTAACACTCTTAACCATATCCTTTGTCAGATTAGGGTTACAGACGGTTAATGTACAATTGGAACATTTAACATACATTCTATATATGAACATATACATATTATAATCCATACATTTACACACATATCGTCCTTAAATCGAGCATTCATTGCCCTAAAAATACATTAGAAATAATTTAGGACCAATTTGAAAACATGTAGAAAGTTTAAAAAAAAGTTTCAAATTTTTTACTACAGGGATCACACGGCCGTGTGGCCAGGCCGTGTAGACATTTGAAGTACAGACACATGACTATGTAACTCACTAACTTGGGTCACATGGCCAAGCAACACACTCATCTGCTAGGCCGTGTAACACTCGAAATGGCCTCACACGCCTGTGTGCCAGGTCCTGTGCTAGGTTGTGTAACTGCTTGACTTGATTGCAAAGGAACCTATATTGGACACACGACAGTGTCGCTAGGCCGTGGGTCACACAGAAGTGAGACACATGCCTGTGTCTAAGGCGTTTCATCTAAAAATCACTTAAAAACAAGCATAATCAATCAAGTACCTAAATGCACTTTAAGGAGGGACCTTTAAAAACAGTAAAACTTAATAAAACATGCTCAAATCATATCTAAACAAACATATTAATACCTAACCAATGTGCCCTCATTCACACCACATTTAAAACATCTATCCACAACCAATATACCCTTTGTAGGTATCTCAAATAAAACTCAAACAATCAAATAATTCAATATAATGTAAACATAACCTATACTCGTTTTTCTCAAAAAAACTACTTCCATTGAACATTGTCTTATGAAATAAGCATATAGGCAAAAACCAACCACCACATAAAACTTAAAACATGCAACATAGCATATATCTATGGATATATATACAAGCTTATAAATACATATCCAAAATATTCAAGTTCAAGGACATAGACACACCCTAGGTAAATGCCAAAATTACAAAAAGAAGACCTCACTAACGTTGAGTACGAGATTCTTGAACGATGTCGTGTCTGAGTCTACTATTTATCTAACCTATGAACACAGAAACCAATTCACATTTAATATATTTGTATTTATATAATTAACCGCAAGAATAATCAAATCATATGAGTTTCTATCTCAACCAAATAAAAGTTACCATTCTTCTTTCATAATACCAATAAACAACCTTCTTCAACAAGTCATATAATCTTACCATATGGTCCATTAGTTACATGGCACCTGGTATCTAGCGGATAAACTACGAAAGAGTTTATGCTCAGTGCTAGTTGGATTAAACGACAGTATTAAATGTGAGCACACCTCTAGTTGGTTAAACCAATGACGTTTGCGCTCAATGCTAGTTGGTTAGACTGACGATTGTGTGCCCAGCATTAGTTAGACAAGCTGACAAAAGTTGTGCCCAGCGCTAGTCGAATAAATCGACAAAATGAATAGTGAGCCCAACTTTGGTTAGATAAACCAAGGATATTTGTACCTAGCACTAGTTGATTAAATCGATGTCAATTACTTATTTGCAAATTCATAATATTAATTCTCACAACTCACTTTCACATTTCATAGTTTAATAACACTTCCATTCCAATTATCTACTAATCAAACATTAATTTATTCCTTAATGACACATTGCTTAAACTACCATTCAATTAGATTCATAAATATATCAGGGATATAATATAAGACATCAAGTAATAACTAAGTTAATTAATACAATTTATAAATTTCGAGTTCAGGGACTACAAACTTACCTGAACAAAACAATCGTCGTAGTAAGGTTGATGACTACTCTGTTACTTTCATTTTTCCATGATTCACGTCCGATCGATTCATTCCTTGATCAATGTTTATGATTTCATTCAATTAATGCCAATCCAACACTTTAATAAATACATTTATAGAATCACATCATTCTATTATTTATTATAAAAGTTATCTCAACATTTTATCATTTGCAAAATCTAATCACCAACACGGAACATAGAATTTGACCACATTCAATCATTAACATCTATGTTTCACTTAATCACATCCTCATTAAATTTAATAGGTAACTTATAATTTACAGTTAAATAATGATCTACCCAAAATAGTCCCTAGTCTTTACAAAAATTAACAATTTAAACCATGTCATTTTCAATCTACAACATTTAAGTCCCTAGAAGTTATTACTAACAAAATCACCACACAATTTGACCACTTTAGTCGACCAAAACTTATACTCTAATTATCACCTCAAAGACATTTAGTATTCAAAAAGTATCACCAAACCTTTGAATTTCTCATCCATGATAACTTCCATAATTTTTATTTATTCTCAAAATTTCAATACGGACAAACTAATTCATAGCATTAAAACATCAAAAGCATAACTTTCATGCCAAAATAACAAAATCTCACTTAGATATTTAAGCATGCAAGAAAGCTCCATGGCTGAATAACCCGTTTCCCATCTCCTTATGGTTTCAAAAAGAAGAAACAATATAAACTAATAAATTTGCTTTTCTTCTCCCCATTAAATATATCACACATCTATTTTTTTTCTTTAACTTAATTAATTTTCTAATATAATACATATGCAAAATACTAATAAAATAGATTAAAATCATCCACCACCATATACTAATATAAATTATGGCTTATTTACTTAATAAGTCCCTTAAACTAGTTCTATCTTGAAATTTAGTATTAATCATTACTTTTATTCCTTATTTAATTTAGTCCCTTTTACTTTAATTAACACATAATACTTTAAAAGTATTTAACTATTATCTAATTCCCTTCTAAGGTAACTCCATATATATTTAATGATGATTTTTATAAACCCTATTCACGAAAACAAGGTACCGAAAGTACGTTTTTTGACATCCCTAACATTTAGGTCATTACATCACTGAACAGTATAGAGGTGCCCCTCACATAGATGAAAAAAGAATTAGGGGAGTTCACATGGGCAGAGAACTTCCTAACTACTCTGCCTAAAACATCCTCTTAGTGTAAGTAAAAAATGCCCCAACCATGCTTCTCTACTATTGATGAAACATACATATCATACCCAATATAGGGTTCGTCCTTAAATAAAAATCCCTGAAAACAAAAGGGATGCTTTAAAATGTTATTTGAGTACCTTGTACCAATAACAGAGTTTAAGAATGTCTTTGGTTGAACAGCGTCAGTGCGTAATGACTCCATGATTTTAGAAGCTTTCTTGACTTGAGCCATTAAGAAAGAACAAAGAGAAATCTTTGAAAAATGCAGTGGAAAAAAATAGCGTAGAGGTTGAAGACAAAGGAACCGTAAAGGTGATGGCTTTATGAGAAAAGTAAAATGTGAATAGTTAGGGAGAGGGAAATAAGGGGGTTAATGATGAAATTTTTTAGGGAAGATGAAACATACTAGGGAACTTGGTGACGTGGTGAGAAGAAAAGAAGGAAATCATTGGGGGAAAAGAAAATGACCTATCCCTACAATATAGGCTGACTTCTTGGGGCTCCAAAAAATAATGTAATAGGTTAATCTGCTCAATGACTCTCCTTTAGAGTTTTCTACCTAGTAAACTGTTGATAATTTAACACCTCATTACCCAGTTTGTCACGGTGTAATGCTCCTTTGTAATGCCACGATAATCGTCCTTCCAGTACTCACTAAGATGTTTGGTCTTTTATCTTGCCTTTGTAAAGCTGCACTAACATATAAAAATCATAAATGAAATAAAAATTTTGTAACACCCCAAACCCGGCCCAGATGCTATGGTTGAATCTGGTGTGTCACATTGAAATGTTTTAGCAAAAGCTGTGTTTGCATTGAAAACCCTTCTTAAATTGAAAGAATCCCTGATTAACTTTTAGGAAAAAAAACACCTTTTTGCTGCGAAAACCTTGTTTAAAATATTTGATTTAAGAAAACTTAATATTTAAGAATTTAATTCCAAAAACGTAGAAACACACTATAATTTAGAAAAACCATGTTCAACTTCTTGTAATTACAGTGAAAATTAATAACAATAATTCAAGTAATAATAACATAATGAAAACCTTATTACAATTTGGTCTGAAACATACTTAAAAAGAAATAAAAACTTAAATGCTAAAAAAAAAAGCCAAGTCCAAAACATCTTGCTAGCTGGCCACCTAGAGACCCTCCAAACATCAAACCTTCTACTGAGCATCATCTGAAAATAAAATAAAAGAGGGGGTAAGTTTTCGTAAACTCAGTGTGTACAACCCTCGTCAAAAACAAGCATTCAAAATTAAAAAACATCATTCATCAATCATGCAATACAATCCCATCCAAATTATCCATCCACTACACACCAGCTCAATCCTCACACCATGCGGGGATATAAATACCAACCCACACACCGTGGTAGCCCGGTTGCAGAACTACCTTCATTTACATATTGGGCTTTAAAAGCCGTCGGTGAATCCACTATTGTCAAGCAACCATGAATCCTCATATACTTCCTCCGTTCCATAATTCCCACCCATATGCAACCTAAGCAGAATATCATATGTATGCATGTCACATTCATAAAACTATGCATGTCACATTCATAAAACTTACATTCAGCACCTAGAGGTAATTGGGTCATTTTTTTTGCCCTTAGGGGCGTTTCGATAATTTTTCCTTAATTATGGTTTTCACTTACCTTAGCCTGTTAACAAGTCCTGCGAGCTAAGATGAGCGAATACTATGCACCAGGTAGGATTCCAGAAAAGAGGAGGTGGGTCATTAAGTCCGCTTAAGTACCAAGCTCTCCCTAGATCCAATCCTAGAGATGCATATACCCGTTGCCACACCTTAACCCCTTTGACCTGTCCACGGTCACAATACTTTAATTAAGTCTAATGTGGATGTCAGATACTAGGCCTATAACCCCTTACAAAGCCCAAACAATTTCACATACCTATATCTGGCCCACTAAGCCCAATCATATTCATATGGCCCATTAGGCCTAAATCACCTATATGTGGCCCATTAGGCCCAGTCACATTCATATTCACACTCACATAGAAGTTCCTATCACATAGTATCAACATTCAGTTTTTGCCTATTATGGGCCCAACAGCCATTTCGACCCACATGGCCAAATCACAACCCAAGTCTACGAAATCGCCCGTGGGCCTCAGGCAACCTATCAGTCTCCCCCTTACGAGCGTTCGCACACTCGCAAGACTACCATAGCCAAAATTTTGACTTTTCAAAATTTTGGCTTTTTGGCTTTTCGGCATTTCGGCTTTTGCCGATACATAATATGTGTGCAGTGTATGTACACACCTGGTAAGCAAGCGTGATGCGATCTTCTTAGCCCAAACCTACAATCGATATCACTCAAAGATTAATCACACGTACTTATCGATTACTTTACCAAAAGCCAGAATCTCACCTTAACCTTACCTGAACGCCAAGCCTTTACTAGCTTTTACTTTGATCACTAAACACGCGTCTTTCTCAGATCTGAAGAGCAAATCGGTAGGAATCCAAAATCAAGATGTGGGACTAATTCCCTACCAAATTCGATTAGAAAGAAGTAAGGGACTGAATACTCGATACTTATCAAAAACTGATTGGGAGAGTGAACACTTACACTAGAATCGACTGGGTGGAAAGAGTAGTGGCAGCACCAAGGGTATTCAGCTCTTAGAGACTTGAATGGAAACAATTGATTACTCAGAAACAAAGAAGAGAGGAAGAAGAATCGGCTAAAGCAAAGAAAATATTGAGTAGAGAAGGGATAAGAATTCGGCACAAAGAAAGAAAAGAAAAAAAAGTGTTTTCGGCTTTTTAGAGAAAAGGGTTTTTGGCACAAAGTGAAGGGAAATTCGTCATTAGCTTTTCAACCCTCGCATGCGACACCTATTAATAGCCCTATAGCCGAATTCTTCAAGCCTAAGTTCCCAATTCGGCTCCAGTTACTCCTCACTTCTCATCTCCTCAGTTTTCTCCCTGATAAGCCACTGATCATTCCCTAATTTTCTTTTCTAAACACTCCCCTTGGAGTCCATCTTCACGCCACTTCCATCCTTCTAGAAGGCCAAAATTAAACTCTAAAAATACTAAGCTAGGATTTGAACCTTGGACCCCCTTGCTAGCTACTAACGCCACCTCACTACACTTTATGTGGCGTCACTTAGCCACTCCACCACAGGCTCCTTTTGTGTCCAATTGTTTCTTCATTTATTCAAAAGCCCACCTATTTGTCAACCCTGATTCTTTTAATAATTAAATTATAATTTCTTCTACCCCTTAATTCGAACTTCACCAGCCAATCCATACCTAAGATTAAGTCAAATTCGCTAAACGGCAGTTCCATCAAATCCGCTAAAAAGGTAACCCCTTGGACCACTAAGGGTACCTCCCTACACAACTTATTCACTCCTACTGACTGCCCTAACGGACTTATCACAGCTATCTCATTCACAATAACCTCAAACATATCACCCAAAGACTAAGTCTTATTGCATGCAACATATGAATGTGTCGATCCAATATCAATCAAGGTTGTGTAAGGTAACTCATATATAAGAAACACACCCGTTTTCACATCTGGGGCATCCACGTCTTCTCAGCGACGAGCAACATAAACCAAAGCTGGCTGTCTTACCTCAGCATGGCCAGTATTTCTGCCTGGTGCTCCGTGTCCACGTCCATTACAGTTACCGCCCTTGGCCTGTCCACGACCCCTTGGTGGCTGAGCACCTCCTTGACCCACTACTGGCTCTCGACCTAGCATTCGAGAGCAATCCTTGACCCTATGCTCCATAGACCCACAAGCGAAACAAGCTCCCATCTCTTCCAACACTCCCCTTGTAATATCCTGATTTTTGGGTTTTGTCGTGGTTCTTGATATTTTGGTAAAGTTTTAAAAATTAGACATTTGGTTGTGAAATTCATAATTGGAGGGTGTAAATGGGCTTATGGAAGGCCCATGTGTTGGCCGAAAACACGTAGAATTTTTGAATTTTGGACTTAAGAAGTTAGGGGATTTGGATAGGTGGTCTTATTAAAAATTGTGGGTAAAATGTATCACAAAAAGAGCCTTTGGTAAAGTGGCTAAGTGACGCCACTAGGGAGCTAAAAAGGTGGCGTGTAAGTGGTTGGGGGAAGACCTGGGTTTGATTCCCTGTGATGGCAAAGGTGATGTTAATTTTTATGCTTTGAGCATGCAGGAGTTGTAGCCGAATGGAACTCTGTGGGAGAGAGTTTGAATCAGTCAAACGCATGGTTTAAGGAGGGATAAGGGGAGAGATTTTAGGGATTTGAGAGGGAGATAGAGTTAGTCGATTAGTGGGGATTAGGGAGGGGATTTCGGCAGAGGGGTGTTAGGGTAGTATTTTCGGCATTTTGGAATTTAGCTGTGCCGTTTTCTTCTGTAAACCATAGTTTTATTCCTTTTTTCTTTTTTCTTTCTTCTTCTCTAGCTGAACCACTGCCCTTCCATCCACTTTTCCTTCCTTTTCTTTTCCGAAACCTGTTCACTATTCCCTCTCGTTCATCTACTACTTCTATCTTTACTTTTACTGAAAAGTCACAAAAGCCGAAACCTGTGGTGTCAATTTCTTGTTGACCAGCAACTCTCTGTTTTCCTTCACTTTTTGATGGCCAATCCCTTTATCTTCTAGGCTTTAAACGGATTCAAGAAGAGAGACTGTGGTAAGTATTCATATTCTAAATCGATTTCAATAGTAACTGTTGACAAAAGCCGAAACCCCTATAGTTTAGGGAGGTGGCCGATTGGAGATATAAGCCTTATTCAGCTTCTTCATTTGTTTTTGTATGGGTTCTATGGTAGAGTAGATACGTTGGAGGAGCAGCAAGGCGTGGGGTGTCGATTTGGATAAGCTTGGATCAGCGGAGTGACTAAATCTCGATCTAGTCATCAATTTCGGCAAAGGTATGAATTCTAGGGCCATTAGGAATGGTGGCCGAATATGTAAGTGTTAATAGGTAGTCTTCGATTTGGTTTAATTACTAACATGATCTAATCTATAAGCGGTTGATTATAGGAGAAATCGCGTAGGAAATCTCGTCAAGGGATATCGCAAATCAGGTGTGTAACGAACCCTCTTTCGTAGCTTAACTTAATGTTTGCTGAAAAGCCGAAATGCCAAAATTCTGGCATTTCGAGGACTCGTGAGAATGCGAATGCTCGTAGGTTTTTAGATTCGCTAAGTTTGATGATCGGGATCGTTGGAATAGGTAAGGGCACGATTTGGTGCACGATGGTAAGTTGGGCCTCGAGGGGCTGAAATCGGGCCCAATGGGCTTCCGGGCCCATTTGGGTAAATTTGGTAGAAAATGGAATCCTGTTAGATTGCGCGTTAATACGGCTAAGACTGTTATGGAAAATGGGCTAAAAATGGGCCTAGATGACTAATTCGGCTATGTAGGGCTCATTAGGGGTTTTTGGCCCAATAACTCGGTTTCGCTAAGAATGGGCTAGAATCGCTGTCAAAACACATGAAATTGTTAGTAACTGATAATGAACATGGAAAACCCTAATATTTGGTAAAATTTCAAAATTACCCTTATAACATGAAAATGACTGTTTTGCCCCTAGGTGAAAATGACCATTTTACCCCTAGGGTTTAATTATGAGTTTGATGCATGAGATTTTGATATATATGATTTGATATGATATGCACATGTTATGTATGATATGCACATGATGTATTCATTTATGCATGGGTTGGGTTTATATGGATGGAGGAAGTGCAAAAGGGCTTTGCCCCAATTTATCAAAAAGGGCTTTGCCCCAGTTATTAAAAGAGGCTAGGCCTCCAGTTATATGTTAAAGCAGCTATGCTGCCAGTGGAGAGTTTGGCTGGGTGGGTTGAGTTATTCCCCACATGGAGAGCTTGGTTGGTACGGGTGGAGAGTAGCCGTTGGTGGGTTGATTAGTCTCCCCAAATAGGCTTGCATATGTTCATTGATGTTGCATGTATTATTGAAATGGGCCTATGGGCCATATAGTTACAGTAAAGGCTTCGGCCCAGTGATATGAATAATGAAAAGGCTTTGGCCCAGTAATATGAATAATGTAAAGGCTTTGGCCCAGTATATGCTGAGATTGAATTTGGGCTTAGGCCCAGTAGGCTGATATTGTTTTGGGCTCTGAAAGGGGCTTGTTGCACACTGAGTTTCCAAACTCACCTCTTTCCTTAACCTTGCAGGTGAGCTCTGATTTGGGGACTTGGAGCCGGAGGGGATTCAGAGTGGCCACGGTGATCACTTTTGGGCTTTTGAAATAAGTGATTGGTTTTTTTTAGTTATCTTATTTACTATTTATTTTTGGCTTGTAAAAGGCCATTTTAACTTTATTTTCTTTTCTTTTCTAGGATTATTTTATTTTTAATAACTTTAAACTGGTTGATAATAATTCAAATGGGCTACACTTAGAACGCGTTTTCAAAATGATACTTGCTTTCAAAATAACACAACGTCACGATTATTCGATTTATCACAGATATCTACTCAAAGAAATTTCAACTCGTTGTAACCAATTGTGGCAATGGTTATGGGCATGTCTAGGATTGGATCCAATCAAAGAGCTTGGTACTTAAGTAGCGTTCATGGCTCACCTCCTCTGTTACGGATTCCTACCTGGTGCCCAGCTTCCATTCACTTCGTTAGCTTAACATAAGTCGGTTTATAAAACACTAAAACGAAACATGGATTCTTAACTTCAATGTGGCACATCAGATTCGGCCATAACGTCTGGGCCGGGTTTGGGGTGTAACACGCCTCCATGCCTTCTCCCACAATCAGTACAAGGTGGCACCCCTGGTTAGCAGTAGGGGGCTCTGCTCTAATTGGCCCATTATTTCTGGCCCCAGTCCTAGGCCTTTGTCCAACACCTGGGTCTCAGCCTCCCTCTTATTCTTACCCCTTTTCTTCTCTCGGTTTAGGCACTCAGTGCGTTTTACCTCCTCCGCTATCTTTGCTTTCTCCACCAACTCCGAGAAAACTCATTCCCTTTGTGGAGCTATCAATACCCTAAGGCTATCTCTAAGCGCATCCTCAAACCTAACGCAACGCTCATACTACGTTGCCACCATTACCCTCGCATACCTACTAAGGTGTAGAAACTCCACCTCCTACTCTGCCACCGATTTGTTTCCTTGGGTTAAGTTCAAGAACTCCTTCCTCCTAGCATCCACATAGCTTGCACCCACATACTTCCCTTGGAATGCAGCTTTGAAAAACTCCCAGGTGACCCGCTCTGGTTGGGTGCCCTCTTTTACTGTCAACCACCACCAGTAGGCTTCCTCCCTAAGCAATGACACCGGCCCTTTCAACTTTTGCTCAGGTGAGCAATCCAAATCCTCTATTATCCTTTCAGTGGTCTCCAACCAATATTCCGCCACATTAGGAGCCACGTCAGCCACTCCCTTAAAGATCTCAGCCCCGTTCAATCGAAGTCGTTCTGGAATGGACCCCCGATTTCCATTGCCATTACTGGGCCCAGCGACCCTTTCCAAAATCCTCAGCATTGCCTGCGACAATGCATCTTCTCTCGCAGCCCAATCATACTGTCCATTCCCAGCCACAGGTGAGGCTGGAGCCACTTCTACTCCAACATCGAGCATATGACCCGATGCTGACGATTCAGCCCTAGCACTTCCGCGGCTTCGGCCACGGCCCCTTGCACCTCCTCTAGCACTCACCTTCTATTCGTGTATTATCTGGATTAAAATTTTATGTGTGACAGCCCAAAGTTGACCCTAGTCAGGAAGTGGTTTCGGGACCGCTAAACCGAGTCACCGAAATGTTTGAATGTGATACTTATTGTCTAGAATATGTAATTATGAATGTGTGAAAATTTCAAGCTTCAATTTGGTTGATTTCATGTGAATTTAGTCAATAGGACTTATGTGAGAAAATTCTAAAATGTGATAGGTCAATGTGTGAGGACCTATTAGTGCATGTGGACAAAGGGGGGACTTGCATGTCAAATTCCCCCTACTAGTAGTGGCCGGCCATGACAAGCATGGTAGACCAAGTTTGATGGCCAAGACATGTCATAGACATGTTTTGTTGGTGCATCATGGGTGGAAAAAAATAAAATAATAGGCATGGAAATTAAATAATGAAAAGGAGTATGATGAATACACAAAAAAAAAGTGTATAGTTGATTCTTTTCCCCCCCATTGCCGTGAGCTAAAGAAAAGAGAGGAGAAGATCTTTGTTCATCCTTTTCTCACCTTCATTTAGCCTAAATTAGAAAGAAAAACAAAGAAAAAATTTTCTCATCCTTTGGTTCATCCTTGGCCAAAAATTTTAAGGAGGAAAGAAGAAGAAAGGTGAAGAGATTCGGCCATGCATGTAGCTAGGCTAAGGTATGTTTGATGATGTTCCATGAGATGCATGCATGTTTTAGTTGTTAGCTTGAGTTCTACCTAGCCCATGGTCTAAATCTTGCTATGTGATGGAAATGGCACTTGACCATGGATGCATCATTCTTGGTTGGTGTTTGATGTTGTGGTGATGAGGCATGAGGATGAGTTAAGATTCGGCCTAGGTGGAGGTTGTGTTAATGCCATTGCATGCAAAATATGAAGCTTGTTAATGATGCATGTGATGATGGCTTGATGATTCTTGAACCTCCTTTTTAGCATTTTTGTGTGAGCACATATGTGCATTGGTTGCTAAATGGAGAAGAATCGGCTAGCAAGATGTGTGCTAAGGCCGAATGTAACTTTGCATGTTAATGAGCAATGCATGTGTTAAATTGATGAAAAGGGGGAGGATGCTTTACTAGTGTGTATATGTGTGTATTAAGTGTTGAAATCGACCCCAAAAATAGACATGCATATTCGGCCAAGGGGAAAGAAATTAGCTAATATGTTGTGTTGATGCATGATTTTGCATGTATGAGACTTTAATGTCTTATGTATAAATATGGGCTAAGTGCCATGTGTTCATCTTTTTGATGCCTAAATGATGAAATCAATTTATTTGTTTAATTAAGCTCAAGAGCAAAGGGGAAATAAATCCGATAAAGGGAAGGAAAAAGTGGTTGAATAGCTAGCGGAATCGTTCGACAACACCCGAGGTAAGTTCTTGAGTAAGAGAGCTTAAAATACGATGTGATTAAATCATGCTCTATGTGTGGCTATTGAGCCGAATGTGCAGGGACGATATGTGCCTTGTGTTTGAGTTTCGGAAATGAAAATGAAATATGAATGTGCCATGAATTATTGTTAGATGTGCATGACTAATTGAATGCTGTCCGGGCTAAGTCCTGAAGGCTTTGTGCTAAGTGAATATATCCGGACTAAGATCCGAAGGCATTTGTGCGAGATACAAATTCCGGGTTAAGCCCCGAAGGCCTTTGTGCGAGATACTAAATCCGGGTAAGTCCCGAAGGCATTCGTGCGAGTTATTAAATCCGGGTTATGTCCCGAAGGCATTGTGTGAGTTACTAAAACCGGGCTATGTCCCGAAGGCATTTGAACGAGGAGCTATATCCGGTTAAATCCCGAAGGTACGTGATTTGGTAATGAATGAGCTTGCTGTAAAATTCCAGCGAATACTCAAAAAACATCCCAATATGGGGATATGTTACGTATGTGTTGAATTTAATCGAGCCCTTACAAATAAATGTTCGCTCAGTTGATAAACGAGCTACTGGCCTTCGGCTAAGTTAGTCTATTGTGTATGTACATAAGGGTTGTTAATGTTGTGAAGCAAGTTTGATATCGGTAAATTGCATATTATGAAATATTCCGTTTAGCTAAATGTGTGCTATTCTTTGTTTATGCTGGAATTCCTTGCTCAAAACTTACTAAGCATAAATTGCTTACTCGTTACACTGCTCCTCTGTTTTATAGATTTTTGGTTCTCCAGCTATCGGACTCGGGATCTTGAAGTCGAAGTCGCCCACACTATCAAAGGCTCTTTTGGGTACTATTTTGGTTGAATTTTGATATGGCATGTATAGGACTACTCATTGTTGTTTTCGAGTACTTTATGAAATGTATAAGTGTACAGCCATGCGAAAATGGCTTGTAGAAGTGGAGTATGGCATTAGACCATTCGTGTTTATGAATGTATAGATGGTTTCATGATGTAACTATAGTTGGAATGGAAGTGTTGAGCAAATGATCAGCCATTGGAATGGCTAAGTATGATCATATGTGGGCATATGTATGACAAGGCCCTAGTTGGTCCATGAAACCCCGAAAATAGGTAAGGTTTACTTTGAAAACAGAGGCTGACAGCAGCAGTGGTGTGGATTGGAAAAATCACAAGAATTCGTAGAAGTGGAATTAAATAGTGAATAAATTATGTAATCGAACCTTGATGAATCTACTTTCATATGAAAGTAACGAAACAATCATATGAACAGTACAGTAAGAGATATTCGGGTTCTTGTGGAACAGGGCCAGAACAGTTTCTGGATTCCCTGTTCCGACTTTGGAAATTCACTATAAATTGACCAGAGAAAATTAGGGGTCATACCATATATGTATGGATTCCTCTCTGAGTCTAGTTTCCATAGAAACAAACGGCATCAGTATTGAAGCTCTGTGCAGAGAGATATCCAAGTCGTAATGGGAAAAGGTCAGTGTAGTCGACCCCTGTAACATGGGAGAATTTGACTAATAAACTGTACTAATTGGCCCGACCAAAAATTCTAGAAAAAATACATAGGTGGGGACATGAGTCTAGTTTCAGGGAAAAATCACAAAACTGATTTTCGAGTTGTGAAACTCAAGATATGATTTTTGAAGCGACTAGTACTCAGACTGGGCAGTGTCTGGAAAAATTTTTCAAAGTTTGTTAACATCTCGTGTCCGACTCCGGTGTCGGTCTCCGGTTCGGGGTGTTACATTAAATTGGTATCAGAGCTACGGTTTAGTCGATTCTAGGACTACCGTAATGTGTTGGGTCTAGCTATACATGCCATTTTATGTGATTACTTGATAGTGTGGTGATTTCTGACAATTGTAAATGTGTTTATAGTAATGGATCCCGATCGTGACCAAGAGGTAGCTGATGATCTTGAGAGTGTAGCGCCTGCTCCCGCACAAGGGACAGTGCCGGCAGACTCTCAACCTAATGCTAGTAATCCGAATGATGAAGCTAGACAAGCATTCTATAGCGTGATGAATGATTGGTTCAACCAATACATTCGAACTAATATGGCTGTTCCACAACCTCCATTCCTGACAAATACTACCCCCGCACCTACAATACCACCGGTAACGGACCAAATAAGGTCAAATAAGCCCCCAGTTGACAGAATCCGAAAACATGGGGCTACTGAATTTAAGGCTATGGATAGCGATGATGCCGAGCAAGCTGAATTTTGGCTGGACAACACTATCCGGGTACTCGATGAGCTATCTTGTACACCCGATGAATGCCTAAAGTGTGCTATCTCCTTGCTACGTGATTCTACCTACTATTGGTGGAGTACTCTGACTTCTGTTGTGCCCCGAGAGCAAGTAACTTGGGAGTTTTTCCAAACTGAGTTTCGGAAAAAGTATATCAGTCAGAGATTTGTTGATCAAAAACGGAAGGAATTTCTTGAGTTTAAGCAAGGCTCTATGTCGGTTACTGATTACGAGCGAAAATTTGTTAGACTTAGCAAATACGCTCGGGAATGTGTTTCGTCCGAAGCTATTATGTGTAAACGCTTCGAGGATGGGCTGAATGAAGATATAAAAATGTTCGTTGGCGTTCTTGAAATACGAGAGTTCGTGGTACTTGTTGAACGAGCTTGTAAAGCCGAAGAGCTTGGCAAAGAAAAGCAAAGAGTTGATGAGGGAACTGGAGAGTTTCGTAAAAGATCCTCGGGAAGGTCTCTTCAACAGACATCGAAGAGATTTCGAGATGATGCGGGCCAGTTTAGAGGCACTTCGGGCCTTTTAGACGAGATCGTGATCGACCCCCTGTGGGTACACGAGGCACTTCGGTCGCCAGTGTTGGGAATGAACGTCGAGATAGAACGAAATGTCGATATTGCGGTAAATGGCATTCGGGGAGTTGTAGATTCCCTGACCGCTCTTGTTACAAGTGCGGATCAGTTGACCACTTCATTAAAGATTGCCCGAGGTTGTTTGAACAGAATGAAAATCAGAGTGGGAAACCGGGTGCTACCACTGCTCGAGGTAGACCATCTGGAAATACGGGCAATGCTAGTGGTGGTCAGAGAGGATCTAGAGATGATATAACCAGATCCGAAGCTCGTGTGCCTGCTAGAGCTTATGCTATACGTGCCCGCGAGGATGCTTCTTCGCCTGATGTTATTACCGGTACATTCACTCTCTTTGATACTAATGTAATTGCTTTGATTGACCCCGGTTCTACTCATTCTTACATATGTGAAACCTTAGCATCCAGTAAGACTTTACCTATTGAGTCTACTGAGTTCGTAATTCGGGTGTCAAATCCCTTGGGTCATTACGTGCTTGTCGACAAAGTGTGTGAGAAATGTCCCCTGGAAATTCGAGGTTCCTGTTTTCCGGCGGACTTGATGCTTTTGCCGTTTGATGAATTTGATGTTATCCTTGGTTTGGATTGGTTGACCGCGCATGATGCGATTGTGAATTGCAAGAGCAAGACTATTGATTTGAGGTGCGCAAATAACGAAGTAGTCCGAATTGAGTCTGCGGACTTGGAGGGGATGCCAGCTGTAATATCAACAATGTTGGCACAGAAATATGTAAGAAAAGGGTGCGAAGCATACCTTGCGTATGTACTTGATGACAAAGATTTAGAAAAGAAACCCGAATCTGTGCCGGTGGTTTGTGAATACCCGGATGTTTTTCCAGAAGAATTACCGAGTTTACCACCTGTTCGGGAGGTAGAGTTTGGTATTGAGCTTGTACCTGGGACTACGCCGATTTCGATAGCTCCGTATCGTATGGCACCAACCGAGTTAAAGGAGTTGAAAGCTCAGTTGCAAGAACTGACGGATAGAGGTTTCGCTCGACCAAGTTTCTCACCTTGGGGTGCACCAGTATTGTTCATGAAAAAGAAGGACGGAACCATGAGGTTGTGACAGCCCAAAGTTGACCCTAGTCGAAAAGTGGTTTCGGGACCACGAAACTGAGTCTTATAAATAATTAAAAGTTATATTCTGTGTTTATGATGTGAGTAAATGCATGTGTGAAAGTTTCATGCATTAATTTGATCATCTTTATGTGAATTTATTAATATGGACTTATATGAAACTTTGTTGGAAAGTGAGAGGCTAATTTTACAATGGTCTAATAGTACATGCATTGAAAGGAGTGGTTTTGCATGTCAATTTACCCATGTTAAACATAGTGGCCGGCCAAGGAAAGAATATGCTCCACTAATTCAAAAATTAAAATAATTTTGTATTAACAAATGATTTAATAATTGAAATTAAAGGAAATAAATAATGAGAAGTGGGAGGAGAAACCAAAGTGTTTCATCTTTACTTCTCTATTGCCGAAACTAGAAGAAAGAAAGAAGAAAAACTCTTGTTGAATTTCGGCTAAGGTGTTTTG
The DNA here is from genome assembly GCF_007990345.1 of Gossypium hirsutum. NCBI lineage: Eukaryota > Viridiplantae > Streptophyta > Magnoliopsida > Malvales > Malvaceae > Gossypium > Gossypium hirsutum. Next base: position 90,131,799 of record NC_053428.1, on the reverse strand, counting down.
ATACAAAAAGGTATGTTTTATGCCACTCTTGAAAATGTATGCATAATTTGGAGGATTGGTTTAAATTTTACTTGAATCTTGGATTGAAATTAGGTTATTTAGGAGGGTTGAATTTCGGCCTAGGAACTTAAAATTTTTAGTAGAAGTTTTGATGACATTAGATGGATAGTTAGGTTGGATGTGTTAAATTGTTAATTGTTTTAGCTTGAAAGTTAAGGTTAATATGGTTTATGGGATTGCCGAATCTAATTTAGGGAGAAAGAAAAATATATGTATTCGGTTATGCTATTGATTCTTGGGGAAATAATGTTTAATGTTTAAAGAATAGGTAGTAGCTAATTAAAGTTAAGAAGGCTAGAATTTCTTTTAAGGGAGGTGTGACCTTAATTTGAACAAAATAGAATCGGCCTTAAGCTTGACTAAATGGTTCGGTTATTATTAGCTTAGAAGAAACCTATATGAAATTGTTGTATTAGGTCATAATATATAATTACATATGAAGGCTAAGTTTAAGTAGTAAGGCCGAATAGGTTATAAATTAATTATAGACGGTTCATATACATAGGAGTATGTATGTATTTGTGTGTGTGGCATTGATGATAAATGGTGAATTGGTAATAATCTGTTTGGGGACAGCAGCAGTAAGGTGATTTTGGAAAATCGCCATAAATTGTAGGAGTTGAATTAGAAGCTGAGTGAATTATGTCATTAAAGCTTGAAGAGTCTATTTTCTTACAAAAGAAACTATAAAAACAAAAGAGTTACCGATCTTGAGATATTTGAAGTATTGTTGGGCTGAGTCATAATGACTGCTGGATTCCCTGTTCTGTTTTTAGAAAATCATTATAAATTGTACAAAAATGATTATAAGATAAAATTTATATGCTTAGACTCCTTAATGAGTCTAGTTTCTAATGAGATCAAATACAACACATTTTGAATTCTGTAAAGTGAGAAATTGGATTCGTAGTGAAGAGTGGTCAGAATAGTCAAACAGTGAACAGGGGAAACTTTAAGAAAAAAATCTGGTATTGATTGGCCAAGCCTAAAATTCTGAAAATTTTATGGATGGAAGATATATGAGTCTATATTCAGGGAAAATTAACGGCAAGTGATTTGGAGTTTAGTAGCTCCAGTTATAAATAATTTAGTAACTACTGCTCAGGAAAACAGCTCGTAGTGAATATGTGATTTTGTTGTAAACATTAATGAAAGTTTGCCAATGAATTATTTATTGATTATTATAAAGCTTACTATAATCTATGTGTGTGAAAGTCGGATCAATATATATATTATTCTGAAAGTAATACTTGAATAGTCGATTAATGACTATTTTAAATTTTGTTGAACTTAAGCTCAAGAGCAAAGGGGAACTAGATCCGATAAAGGGAAGGAAAAAGTAATTGAATAGCCGTTGAAGTCGTTCGGCGACATTTGAGGTAAGTCTTCGAGTAATGACCCTGCTTGAATTATATTGAAATGAATAGTCATACTACGACGGAGAGTCGAATGTGCTTAGAGACTATGTTATAAAGCCAATTGAAATCATGCTCTTTGTGTGTGGCTACTGAGCCGAAATTTGAAAGGTTTAATAAATGTTTTGTGTTTGAGCCTTAGTAACGAAGAAATGATATGGATGTGTTATGATTATTGATATATGCGTGCATGAGCATTGGAATATATCCGGGCTAAGACCCGAAGGCAATTATGCGAGTGGATATAACCGGGCTAAAACCCGAAGGCAATTATGCAAGTTGATATGTCCGGGCTAAGACCCGAAGGCAATTATGCGAGTTGATATAACCGGGCTAAAACCCGAAGGCAATTATGCGAGTTGATATATCCGGGCTAAGACCCGAAGGCAATTATGCGAGTTGATATATCCGGGCTAAGACCCGAAGGCAATTATGCGAGATGATATATATCCGGGCTAAGACCCGAAGGCAATTATGCAAGTTGATATGTCCGGGTTAAGACCCGAAGGCAAATGTGTTTGCGGCTGTATTCGGTTAAATACCGAAGAAACTTGGGTTTGAATGTGAGCGTTTTGTGCTGTAACTAATTCAATAAATATGCTCAACCAACCCGAACGATAAGGTATGTTTGCATGTGCATTGGAAAAGTCGATTCGTTTTAAATAGTATTCGTGCGATCGGCTAACGAATTTTCGGCTTTTAGAAAGGTTGATACCTTGTGTATATATGTTGATGAAGTGTGAAGTAAGTATGATTATGAGAATGTGTGTTATTAAAGTGACTTAGTAGCTATGTGAATGTAATACTATAGTCAAAGCCGATTTCATTACTTGAGACTTACTAAGCTTAAAATGCTTACCCGGTTGCTTTGGCTCTCTGTTTTATAGATTTTGTTCGTTAGCTATCGGACTCGGGATCAGCGAAGTCGAAGTCATCTACACTATCAAGCTCTTTTGGTACTCTTTAGTTGAACTCTGGATATGGCATGTATAGGACTACCCCCTGTTGTTTAAGTTCTTTTGTGATGTATGTGTGTAAAGCCATGCGAAAATGGCTTGTAGAAGTGGAGTATGGCATTAGACCATTTGTGTTTATGTATGTATATAAATGGTTTCACGATGTGACTATGGTTTGAAATGGAAGTGTTGGGCTAATGATCAGCCATTGGAATGGCTAAATATGATCACATGTGGACCTATGTATGGCAAAACCCTAGTTGGTCCATGGTAACCACAAAATAGGTAAAGTTTACCTTGAAAACAGATTTTGACAGCAACAGTGGTGTAGAATTGAAAAATCACATAAATTCGTAGGAGTGGAATTAAATAGTGAATAAATTATGTAATCGAACCTTGATGAACCTACTTTCATATGGAAGTAACGAAACAATCATATGAACAGTACAGTAAGAGATATTCGGGTTCTTGTGGAACGGGGCCAGAACAGTTTCTGAATTCCCTGTTCCGCATTTGGAAATTCACTATAAATTGACCAGAGATAATTAGGGGTCATACCATATATGCATGGATTCCTCTCTGAGTCTAGTTTCCATAGAAACAAACGGCATCAGTATTGGAGCCCTGTACAAGGAGATATCCAAGTCGTAATGCGCAAAGGTCAGGGTAGTCGATCCCTGTAACATGGGAGACTTTGACTAATAAGCTGTACTAATTGGCTCGACCAAAATTCTAGAAAAAAATACATAGGTGGGGACATGAGTCTAGTTTCAGGGAAAATCACAAAACTGATTTTCGAGTTGTAAAACTCAAGATATGATTTTTGAAGCGACTAGTACTCAGACTGGGCAGTGTCTGGAAAATTTTTAAAAGTCTGTCAACACCTCGTATTCGACTCCGGTGACGGTCTCGGGTTCGGGGCGTTACAATTGATTGGTATCAGAGCTACGGTTTAGTCGATTCTAGGACTACCGTAATGTGTTGGGGTCTAGCTATACATGCCATTTTATGTGATTAATTGATAGTGTGGTGATTTCTGACATTTGCAAATGTGTTTATTTATAGTAATGGATCCCGATCCCGACCGAGCGGTAGCTGATGATCTTGAGAGTGTAGCGCCTGCTCCCGCACAAGGGACAGCGCCGGTGGACTCTCAACCTAATGCGAGTAACCCGAATGATGAAGCTAGACAAGCTTTCTATAGCGTGATGAATGATTGGTTCAACCAATACATTCGAACTAATACGGCTGTTCCACAACCTCCATTCCCGACAAACACCACCCCCGCACCTACAATACCTCCGGTAACTGACCAAATAAGGTCAAATAAGCCCCCAGTTGACCGAATCAGAAAACATGGGGCTACTGAATTTAAAGCTACGGATAGCGACGATGCCGAGCAAGCTGAATTTTGGTTGGACAACACTATCCGGGTACTCGATGAGCTATCTTGTACACCCGATGAATGCCTAAAGTGTGCTATCTCCTTGCTACGTGATTCTGCCTACTATTGGTGGAGTACTCTGACTTCTGTTGTGCCCCGGGAGCAAGTAACTTGGGAGTTTTTCCAAACTGAGTTTCGGAAAAAGTATATCAGTCAGAGATTTGTTGATCAAAAACGGAAGGAATTTCTCGAGCTTAAGCAAGGTTCTATGTCAGTTACTGATTACGAGCGAAAATTTGTTAGACTTAGTAGATACGCTCGGGAATGTGTTTCGTCCGAGGCTGTCATGTGTAAACGCTTCGAAGATGGGCTGAATGAAGATATAAAAATGTTCGTTGGCATTCTTGAAATACGAGAGTTCGTAGTACTTGTCGAGCGAGCTTGTAAAGCCGAAGAGCTTAGAAAGGAAAAACAAAAAGTTGATGTGGGAACCGGGGAGTTTCGTAAAAGATCCTCGGGAAAGTCTCTTCAACAGGCATCGAAGAAATTTCGAGATGATGTGGGCCGGTCTAAAAGCACTTCGGGCCTTTTTAGACGAGATCGTGCTCGACCCCCTGTGGGTACACGAGGCACTTCAGTCGCCAGTGTTGGGAATGAACGTCGAGGCCGAACGGAATGTCGACATTGCGGTAAATGGCATTTGGGGAGTTGTAGATTCCATGACCGCTCCTGTTACAAGTGCGGATCAGTGGACCACTTCATTAAAGATTGCCCGAGGCTGTCTGAACAGAATGTAAATCAGAGTGGGAAACCGGGTGCTACCACTGCTCGAGGTAGACCATCTAGAAATATGGGCAATGCTAGTGGTGGTCAAAGAGGATCTAGAGATGCTACGACCAGATCCGAGGCTCGTGCACCTGCTAGAGCATATGCTATACGTGCCCGCGAGGATGCTTCTTCGCCTGATGTTATTACCGGTACATTCACTCTCTTTGATACTAATGTAATTGCTTTGATTGACCCCGGTTCTACTCATTCTTACATATGTGAAACCTTAGCATCCAGTAAGACTTTACCTATTGAGTCTACTGAGTTCGTAATTCGGGTGTCAAATCCCTTGGGTCGTTATGTGCTTGTCGACAAAGTGTGTAAGAAATGTCCCCTGGAAATTCGAGGTTCTTGTTTTCCGGCGGACTTGATGCTTTTGCCGTTTGATGAATTTGATGTTATCCTTGGGTTGGATTGGTTGACCGCGCATGATGCGATTGTGAATTGCAAGAGCCAGACTATTGATTTGAGGTGCGCAAATAACGAAGTAGTCCGAATTGAGTCCGCGGACTTGGAGGGGATGCCAGCTGTAATATCAGCAATGTTGGCACAGAAATATGTAAGAAAAGGGTGCGAAGCATACCTTGCGTATGTACTTGGTGACAAAGAATTAGAAAAGAAACCCGAATCTGTACCGGTGGTTTGTGAATACCCGGATGTTTTTCCGGAAGAATTACCGGGTTTACCACCTGTTCGGGAGGTAGAGTTTGGTATTGAGCTTGTACCTGGGACTACACCGATTTCGATAGCTCCGTATCGTATGGCACCAACCGAGTTAAAGGAGTTGAAAGCTCAGTTGCAAGAACTGACGGATAGAGGTTTCGCTCGCCCAAGTTTCTCACCTTGGGGTGCACCAGTATTGTTCGTGAAAAAGAAGGATGGAACCATGAGGTTGTGCATTGACTATCGTCAACTGAATAAAGTGACGATAAAGAACAAATATCCGTTGCCGCGCATCGATGATTTGTTCGACCAACTGAAGGGAGCCTCAGTGTTCTCAAAAATAGATTTGAGATCGGGCTATTATCAGTTGCGAATTCGAGATCCCGATATTCCTAAAACTGCCTTCAGAACGAGATATGGTCACTACGAATTCTTAGTGATGCCGTTTGGGCTCACTAATGCCCCTGCAGTATTTATGGATTTGATGAATCGGATCTTCAGACCGTATTTGGATCGGTTCGTAGTTGTGTTCATTGATGACATTTTGGTCTATTCAAGAGATGAGACCGAACATGCTGAGCATCTGAGGCTAGTGCTGCAAATTTTGCGGGATAAGCAGTTATATGCTAAGTTCAGTAAGTGTGAGTTCTGGTTAAGAGAAGTTAGCTTCTTGGGTCATGTGGTATCCGCGTCGGGTATTCGAGTTGACCCGAACAAAATTTCAGCCATACTTGACTGGAAACCTCCGAGAAATGTTACTGAAGTTCGGAGCTTTTTGGGGCTCGCCGGTTATTACCGACGATTTGTGAAGGGTTTCTCGATGATAGCCACACCAATGACGAAGCTACTTCAAAAGGATGTTAGGTTCGAGTGGACGGAGAAATGTCAGAAAAGTTTCGACCAACTGAAAACTCATTTGACTGAAGCTCCAATTTTGGTGCAACCCGAATCAGGTAAAGAGTTTGACATTTATAGTGACGCATCCCTACTTGGGTTGGGTTGCGTATTGATGCAAGAAGGTCGAGTCGTGGCCTATGCGTCGAGACAATTGAAGCCACACGAGAGGAATTATCCGACCCATGATCTCGAACTAGCTGCCATCGTATTTGCTTTAAAAATATGGCGACATTATCTGTTTGGTGAGAAGTGCCATGTATTTTCAGACCACAAAAGTCTCAAATATTTGATGACTCAACGAGACTTGAATCTGCGACAAAGACGTTGGCTTGAGTTGTTGAAAGATTACGAGCTTGTCATTGATTACCACCCGGGAAAGGCTAACGTGGTTGCGGACGCCTTAAGCCGGAAGTCATTGTTTGCTTTACGAGCGATGAACGTGCATTTTTCTGTTCTACCAGACAATGTGTTAGTAGCTGAATTAAAAGCTAAACCATTTTTGACTCACCAAATTCGTGAAGCTCAGAAAGTCGATGATGAATTGGTTGCAAAACGGGCTAAGTGTTTTCCGAACGAGGGATCAGAGTTTCAAATTGATGACGATGATTGTTTGAGGTTCAGAAATCGTTTGTGTGTTCCAAGGAATTCGGAACTCATTTCGATGATTCTGAACGAAGCCCATTGTAGCCGAATGTCAATTCACCCGGGGAGTACGAAAATGTACAACGATTTGAAACGTCAATTTTGGTGGCATGGTATGAAACGGGACATCTCTGACTTTGTTTCGAGATGTTTAATATGTCAACAAGTGAAAGCGGAACATCAAGTGCCTTCAAGATTACTCCAGCCGATCATGATACCCGAGTGGAAATGGGATCGAGTCACAATGGACTTTGTGTCCGGACTGCCTTTGTCAGCAAGTAAGAAGGATGCGATATGGGTTATTGTTGATAGACTGACTAAGTCGGCTCATTTCATCCCCGTACGTACGGATTTTTCATTGGAGAAACTAGCTGAATTGTACGTTTATCAAATTGTGAGATTACACGGGGTACCTGTTTCTATCGTGTCGGATAGAGATCCGAGATTCACCTCGCGATTTTGGAAGAAATTGCAAGAAGCTCTGGGTACCAAGCTGCATTTTAGCACTGCTTTTCACCCCCAAACCGATGGTCAATCCGAGCGGATAATTCAGATACTTGAGGATATGTTGAGATGTTGCATCCTCGAGTTCAGTAGTTCATGGGAACGGTACTTACCTTTGATTGAATTCGCTTACAACAATAGTTTTCAATCAAGTATTAAGATGGCACCCTACGAGGCTTTGTACGGTCGTAAATGCCGTACACCATTGTTTTGGACCGAGCTCGGTGAAAGTAAAATTTTCGGAGTTGATTTGATTAAAGATGCTGAACAGAAAGTAAAGGTAATCCGTGAAAGTCTGAAGGTAGCCACGGATCATCAGAAATCGTACGCAGATTTGAAACGAAAAGACATCGAGTATCAGGTGGGAGACAAAGTGTTCCTTAAGGTTTCACCTTGGAAAAAGATACTCAGGTTCGGCCGGAAAGGCAAGTTGAGCCCAAGATTCATTGGGCCGTATGAAATCTCCGAACGAGTTGGTCCGGTTGCGTATAGATTGATTTTGCCCCCGGAGCTTGAAAAGATTCATGACGTCTTTCATGTTTCGATGCTTCGACGCTATCGATCTGATCCATCGCATATAATTAGCCCATCAGAGGTTGAAATTCAAGTCGATATGAGCTATGAAGAAGAACCGATGCATATCCTAGCTCGTGAAGTGAAGGAGTTGCGAAACAAAAGAGTTCCGCTAGTGGAGGTGTTATGGCTCAAACACGGGATCGAGGAAGCTACTTGGGAGACCGAGAGCTCGATGAAAGAACGATACCCAAACCTATTTACCGGTAAGATTTTCGGGGACGAAAATTTCTTAAGTGGGGGAGAGTTGTGACAGCCCAAAGTTGACCCTAGTCGAAAAGTGGTTTCGGGACCACGAAACCGAGTCTTATAAATAATTAAAAGTTATATTCTGTGTTTATGATGTGAGTAAATGCATGTGTGAAAGTTTCATGCATTAATTTGATCATCTTTATGTGAATTTATTAATATGGACTTATATGAAACTTTGTTGGAAAGTGAGAGGCTAATTTTACAATGGTCTAATAGTACATGCATTGAAAGGAGTGGTTTTGCATGTCAATTTACCCATGTTAAACATAGTGGCCGGCCAAGGAAAGAATATGCTCCACTAATTCAAAAATTAAAATAATTTTGTATTAACAAATGATTTAATAATTGAAATTAAAGGAAATAAATAATGAGAAGTGGGAGGAGAAACCAAAGTGTTTCATCTTTACTTCTCTATTGCCGAAACTAGAAGAAAGAAAGAAGAAAACTCTTGTTGAATTTCGGCTAAGGTGTTTTGATACAAAAAGGTATGTTTTATGCCACTCTTGAAAATGTATGCATAATTTGGAGGATTGGTTTAAATTTTACTTGAATCTTGGATTGAAATTAGGTTATTTAGGAGGGTTGAATTTCGGCCTAGGAACTTAAAATTTTTAGTAGAAGTTTTGATGACATTAGATGGATAGTTAGGTTGGATGTGTTAAATTGTTAATTGTTTTAGCTTGAAAGTTAAGGTTAATATGGTTTATGGGATTGCCGAATCTAATTTAGGGAGAAAGAAAAATATATGTATTCGGTTATGCTATTGATTCTTGGGGAAATAATGTTTAATGTTTAAAGAATAGGTAGTAGCTAATTAAAGTTAAGAAGGCTAGAATTTCTTTTAAGGGAGGTGTGACCTTAATTTGAACAAAATAGAATCGGCCTTAAGCTTGACTAAATGGTTCGGTTATTATTAGCTTAGAAGAAACCTATATGAAATTGTTGTATTAGGTCATAATATATAATTACATATGAAGGCTAAGTTTAAGTAGTAAGGCCGAATAGGTTATAAATTAATTATAGACGGTTCATATACATAGGAGTATGTATGTATTTGTGTGTGCGGCATTGATGATAAATGGTGAATTGGTAATAATCTGTTTGGGGACAGCAGCAGTAAGGTGATTTTGGAAAATCGCCATAAATTGTAGGAGTTGAATTAGAAGCTGAGTGAATTATGTCATTAAAGCTTGAAGAGTCTATTTTCTTACAAAAGAAACTATAAAAACAAAAGAGTTACCGATCTTGAGATATTTGAAGTATTGTGGGGCTGAGTCATAATGACTGCTGGATTCTCTGTTCTGTTTTTAGAAAATCATTATAAATTGTACAAAAATGATTATAAGATAAAATTTATATGCTTAGACTCCTTAATGAGTCTAGTTTCTAATGAGATCAAATACAACACATTTTGAATTCTGTAAAGTGAGAAATTGGATTCGTAGTGAAGAGTGGTCAGAATAGTCAAACAGTGAACAGGGGAAACTTTAAGAAAAAAATCTGGTATTGATTGGCCAAGCCTAAAATTCTGAAAATTTTATGGATGGAAGATATATGAGTCTATATTCAGGGAAAATTAACGGCAAGTGATTTGGAGTTTAGTAGCTCCAGTTATAAATAATTTAGTAACTACTGCTCAGGAAAACAGCTCGTAGTGAATATGTGATTTTGTTGTAAACATTAATGAAAGTTTGCCAATGAATTATTTATTGATTATTATAAAGCTTACTATAATCTATGTGTGTGAAAGTCGGATCAATATATATATTATTCTGAAAGTAATACTTGAATAGTCGATTAATGACTATTTTAAATTTTGTTGAACTTAAGCTCAAGAGCAAAGGGGAACTAGATCCGATAAAGGGAAGGAAAAAGTAATTGAATAGCCGTTGAAGTCGTTCGACGACACTTGAGGTAAGTCTTCGAGTAATGACCCTACTTGAATTATATTGAAATGAATAGTCATACTACGACGGAGAGTCGAATGTGCTTAGAGACTATGTTATAAAGCCAATTGAAATCATGCTCTTTGTGTGTGGCTACTGAGCCGAAATTTGAAAGGTTTAATAAATGTTTTGTGTTTGAGCCTTAGTAACGAAGAAATGATATGGATGTGTTATGATTATTGATATATGCGTGCATGAGCATTGGAATATATCCGGGCTAAGACCCGAAGGCAATTATGCGAGTGGATATAACCGGGCTAAAACCCGAAGGCAATTATGCAAGTTGATATGTCCGGGCTAAGACCCGAAGGCAATTATGCGAGTTGATATAACCGGGCTAAAACCCGAAGGCAATTATGCGAGTTGATATATCCGGGCTAAGACCCGAAGGCAATTATGCGAGTTGATATATCCGGGCTAAGACCCGAAGGCAATTATGCGAGATGATATATATCCGGGCTAAGACCCGAAGGCAATTATGCAAGTTGATATGTCCGGGTTAAGACCCGAAGGCAAATGTGTTTGTGGCTGTATTCGGTTAAATACCGAAGAAACTTGGGTTTGAATGTGAGCGTTTTGTGCTGTAACTAATTCAATAAATATGCTCAACCAACCCGAACGATAAGGTATGTTTGCATGTGCATTGGAAAAGTCGATTCGTTTTAAATAGTATTCGTGCGATCGGCTAACGAATTTTCGGCTTTTAGAAAGGTTGATACCTTGTGTATATATGTTGATGAAGTGTGAAGTAAGTATGATTATGAGAATGTGTGTTATTAAAGTGACTTAGTAGCTATGTGAATGTAATACTGTAGTCAAAGCCGATTTCATTACTTGAGACTTACTAAGCTTAAAATGCTTACCCGGTTGCTTTGGCTCTCTGTTTTATAGATTTTGTTCGTTAGCTATCGGACTCGGGATCAGCGAAGTCGAAGTCATCTACACTATCAAGCTCTTTTGGTACTCTTTAGTTGAACTCTGGATATGGCATGTATAGGACTACCCCCTGTTGTTTAAGTTCTTTTGTGATGTATGTGTGTAAAGCCATGCGAAAATGGCTTGTAGAAGTGGAGTATGGCATTAGACCATTTGTGTTTATGTATGTATATATATGGTTTCACGATGTGACTATGGTTTGAAATGGAAGTGTTGGGCTAATGATCAGCCATTGGAATGGCTAAATATGATCACATGTGGACCTATGTATGGCAAAACCCTAGTTGGTCCATGGTAACCACAAAATAGGTAAAGTTTACCTTGAAAACAGATTTTGACAGCAACAGTGGTGTAGAATTGAAAAATCAAATAAATTTGTAGGAGTGGAATTAAATAGTGAATAAATTATGTAATCGAACCTTGATGAACCTACTTTCATATTGAAGTAACGAAACAATCATATGAACAGTACAGTAAGAGATATTCAGGTTCTTGTGGAACGGGGCCAGAACAGTTTCTGAATTCCCTGTTCCGCATTTGGAAATTCACTATAAATTGACCAAAGATAATTAGTGGTCATACCATATATGCATGGATTCCTCTCTGAGTCTAGTTTCCATAGAAACAAACGGAATCAGTATTGGAGCCCTGTACAAGGAGATATCCAAGTCGTAATGCGCAAAGGTCAGGGTAGTCGATCCCTGTAACATGGGAGACTTTGACTAATAAACTGTACTAATTGGCCCGACCAAAAATTCTAGAAAAAAATACATAGGTGGGGACATGAGTCTAGTTTCAGGGAAAAATCACAAAACTGATTTTCGAGTTGTAAAACTCAAGATATGATTTTTGAAGCGACTAGTACTCAGACTGGGCAGTGTCTGGAAAATTTTTAAAAGTCTGTCAACACCTCGTATTCGACTCCAGTGACGGTCTCGGGTTCGGGGCGTTACAGAGGTTGTGCATTGACTATCGTCAGCTGAATAAAGTGACGATAAAGAACAAATATCCGTTGTCGCGTATCGATGATTTGTTCGACCAACTGAAGGGAGCCTCAGTGTTCTCAAAAATAGATTTGAGATCGGGCTATTATCAGTTGCGAATTCGAGATTCAGATATTCCTAAAACTGCCTTCAGAACGAGATATGGTCACTACGAATTCTTAGTGATGCCGTTTGGGCTCACTAATGCCCCTGCAGTATTTATGGATTTGATGAATCGGATCTTCAGACCGTATTTGGATCGGTTCGTAGTTGTGTTCATTGATGACATTTTGGTCTATTCAAGAGATGAGACCGAACATGCTGAGCATCTGAGGCTTGTGCTGCAAATTTTGCGGGATAAGCAGTGATATGCTAAGTTCAGTAAGTGTGAGTTCTGGTTAAGAGAGGTTAGCTTCTTGGGTCATGTGGTATCCGCGTCGGGTATTCGAGTTGACCCGAACAAAATTACAGCCATACTTGACTGGAAACCTCCGAGAAATATTACTGAAGTTCGGAGCTTTTTGGGGCTCGCCGGTTATTACCGATGATTTGTGAAAGGTTTCTCGATGATAGCCACACCAATGACGAAGCTACTTCAAAAGGATGTTAGGTTCGAGTGGACGGAGAAATGTCAGAAAAGTTTCGACCAACTGAAAACTCATTTGACTGAAGCTCCAATTTTGGTGCAACCCGAATCAGGTAAAGAGTTTGTCATTTATAGTGACGCATCCCTACTTGGGTTGGGTTGCGTATTGATGCAAGAAGGTCGAGTCGTGGCCTATGCGTCGAGACAATTGAAGCCACACGAGAGGAATTATCCGACCCATGATCTCGAACTAGCTGCCATCGTGTTTGCTTTAAAAATATGGCGACATTATCTGTTTGGTGAGAAGTGCCATGTATTTTCGGATCACAAAAGTCTCAAATATTTGATGACTCAACGAGACTTGAATCTGCGACAAAGACGTTGGCTTGAGTTGTTGAAAGATTACGAGCTTGTCATTGATTACCACCCGGGAAAGGCTAACGTGGTTGCGGACGCCTTAAGCCGGAAGTCATTGTTTGCTTTACGAGCGATGAACGTGCATTTGTCTGTTCTACCAGACAATGTGTTAGTAGCTGAATTAAAAGCTAAACCATTATTGACTCACCAAATTCGTGAAGCTCAGAAAGTCGATGATGAATTGGTTGCAAAACGGGCTAAGTGTTTTCCGAAAGAGGAATCGGAGTTTCAAATTGATGATGATGATTGTTTGAGGTTCAGAAATCGTTTGTGTGTTCCAAGGAATTCGGAACTCATTTCGATGATTCTGAACGAAGCCCATTGTAGCCGAATGTCAATTCACCCGGGGAGTACGAAAATGTACAACGATTTGAAACGTCAATTTTGGTGGCATGGTATGAAACGGGACACCTCCGACTTTGTTTCGAGATGTTTAATATGTCAACAAGTGAAAGCAGAACATCAAGTGCCTTCAGGATTACTCTAGCCGATCATGATACCCGAGTGGAAATGGGATCGAGTCACAATGGACTTTGTGTTCGGACTGCCCTTGTCAGCAAGTAAGAAGGATGCGATATGGGTTGTTGTTGATAGACTGACTAAGTCGGCTCATTTCATCCCCGTACGTACGGATTTTTCATTGGATAAACTAGCTGAATTGTACGTTTATCAAATTGTGAGATTACACGGGGTACCTGTTTCTATCGTGTCGGATAGAGATCCGAGATTCACCTCACGATTTTGGAAGAAATTGCAAGAAGCTCTGGGTACCAAGCTGCATTTTAGCACTGCTTTTCACCCCCAAACCGATGGTCAATCCGAGCGGATAATTCAGATACTTGAGGATATGTTGAGATGTTGCATCCTCGAGTTCAGTAGTTCATGGGAACGGTATTTACCTTTGATTGAATTCGCTTACAACAATAGTTTTCAATCAAGTATTAAGATGGCACCTTACGAGGCTTTGTACGGTCGTAAATGCCGTACACCATTGTTTTGGACCGAGCTCAGTGAAAGTAAAATTTTCGGAGTTGATTTGATTAAAGATGCTGAACAGAAAGTAAAGGTAATCCGTGAAAGTCTGAAGGTAGCCACGGATCGTCAGAAGCCGTACGCAGATTTGAAACGAAAAGACATCGAGTATCAGGTGGGAGACAAAGTGTTCCTTAAGGTTTCACCTTGGAAAAAGATACTCAGGTTCGGCCGTAAGGGCAAGTTGAGCCCAAGATTCATTGGGCCGTACGAAATCTCCGAACGAGTTGGTCCGGTTGCGTATAGATTGATTTTGTCCCCGGAGCTTGAAAAGATTCATGACGTCTTTCATGTTTTGATGCTTCGACGCTATCGATCTGATCCATCACATATAATTAGCCCATCAGAGGTTGAAATTCAAGTCGACATGAGCTATGAAGAAGAACCGATGCGTATCCTAGCTCGTGAAGTGAAGGAGTTGCGAAACAAAAGAGTTCCGCTAGTAAAGGTGTTATGGCTCAAACACGGGATCGAGGAAGCTACTTGGGAGACCGAGAGCTCGATGAAAGAACGATACCCAAACCTATTTACCGGTAAGATTTTCGGGGACGAAAATTTCTTAAGTGGGGGAGAGTTGTGACAGCCCAAAGTTGACCCTAGTCGGGAAGTGGTTTCGGGATCGCTAAACCGAGTCACCGAAATGTTTGAATGTGATACTTATTGTCTAGAATATGTAATTATGAATGTGTGAAAATTTCAAGCTTCAATTTGGTTGATTTCATGTGAATTTAGTCAATAGGACTTATGTGAGAAAATTCTAAAATGTGATAGGTCAATGTGTGAGGACCTATTAGTGCATGTGGACAAAGGGGGGACTTGCATGTCAAATTCCCCCCTACTAGTAGTGGCCGGCCATGACAAGCATGGTAGACCAAGTTTGATGGCCAAGACATGTCATAGACATGTTTTGTTGGTGCATCATGGGTGGAAAAAAATAAAATAATAGGCATGGAAATTAAATAATGAAAAGGAGTATGATGAATACACAAAAAAAAAGTGTATAGTTGATTCTTTTCCCCCCCATTGCCGTGAGCTAAAGAAAAGAGAGGAGAAGATCTTTGTTCATCCTTTTCTCACCTTCATTTAGCCTAAATTAGAAAGAAAAACAAAGAAAAAATTTTCTCATCCTTTGGTTCATCCTTGGCCAAAAATTTTAAGGAGGAAAGAAGAAGAAAGGTGAAGAGATTCGGCCATGCATGTAGCTAGGCTAAGGTATGTTTGATGATGTTCCATGAGATGCATGCATGTTTTAGTTGTTAGCTTGAGTTCTACCTAGCCCATGGTCTAAATCTTACTATGTGATGGAAATGGCACTTGACCATGGATGCATCATTCTTGGTTGGTGTTTGATGTTGTGGTGATGAGGCATGAGGATGAGTTAAGATTCGGCCTAGGTGGAGGTTGTGTTAATGCCATTGCATGCAAAATATGAAGCTTGTTAATGATGCATGTGATGATGGCTTGATGATTCTTGAACCTCCTTTTTAGCATTTTTGTGTGAGCACATATGTGCATTGGTTGCTAAATGGAGAAGAATCGGCTAGCAAGATGTGTGCTAAGGCCGAATGTAACTTTGCATGTTAATGAGCAATGCATGTGTTAAATTGATGAAAAGGGGGAGGATGCTTTACTAGTGTGTATATGTGTGTATTAAGTGTTGAAATCGACCCCAAAAATAGACATGCATATTCGGCCAAGGGGAAAGAAATTAGCTAATATGTTGTGTTGATGCATGATTTTTGCATGTATGAGACTTTAATGTCTAATGTATAAATATGGGCTAAGTGCCTTGTGTTCATCTTTTTGATGCCTAAATGATGAAATCAATTTATTTGTTTAATTAAGCTCAAGAGCAAAGGGGAAATAAATCCGATAAAGGGAAGGAAAAAGTGGTTGAATAGCTAGCGGAATCGTTCGACAACACCCGAGGTAAGTTCTTGAGTAAGAGAGCTTAAATTACGATGTGATTAAATCATGCTCTATGTGTGGCTATTGAGCCAAATGTGCAAGGACGATATGTGCCTTGTGTTTGAGTTTCGCAAATGAAAATGAAATATGAATGTGCCATGAATTATTGTTAGATGTGCATGATTAATTGAATGCTGTCCGGGCTAAGTCCCGAAAGCTTTGTGCTAAGTGAATATATCCGGACTAAGATCCAAAGGCATTTGTGCGAGATACAAATTCCAGGTTAAGCCCCGAAGGCCTTTGTGCGAGATACTAAATCCGGGTTAAGTCCCGAAGGCATTCGTGCGAGTTATTAAATCCGGGTTATGTCCCGAAGGCATTGTGTGAGTTACTAAAACCGGGCTATGTCCCGAAGGCATTTGAACGAGGAGCTATATCCGGTTAAATCCCGAAGGTACGTGATTTGGTAATGAATGAGCTTGCTGTAAAATTCCAGCGAATACTCGAAAAACATCCCAATATGGGGATATGTTACGTATGTGTTGAATTTAATCGAGCCCTTACAAATAAATGTTCGCTCGGTTGATAAACGAGCTACTGGCCTTCGGCTAAGTTAGTCTATTGTGTATGTACATAAGGGTTGTTAATGTTGTGAAGCAAGTTTGATATCGGTAAATTGCGTATTATGAAATATTCCGTTTAGCTAAATGTGTGTTATTCTTTGTTTATGCTGGAATTCCTTGCTCAAAACTTACTAAGCATAAATTGCTTACTCGTTACACTGCTCCTCTGTTTTATAGATTTTTGGTTATCCAGCTATCGGACTCGGGATCTTGAAGTCGAAGTCGCCCACACTATCAAAGGCTCTTTTGGGTACTATTTTGGTTGAATTTTGATATGGCATGTATAGGACTACTCATTGTTGTTTTTTGAGTACTTTATGAAATGTATAAGTGTACAGCCATGCGAAAATGGCTTGTAGAAGTGGAGTATGGCATTAGACCATTCGTGTTTATGAATGTATAGATGGTTTCATGATGTAACTATAGTTGGAATGGAAGTGTTGAGCAAATGATCAGCCATTGGAATGGCTAAGTATGATCATATGTGGGCATATGTATGACAAGGCCCTAGTTGGTCCATGAAACCCCGAAAATAGGTAAGGTTTACTTTGAAAACAGAGGCTGACAGCAGCAGTGGTGTGGATTGGAAAAATCACAAGAATTCGTAGGGTTGGAATTAAATAGTGAATAAATTATGTAATCGAATCTTGATGAATGTACTTTCATATGAAAGTAACGAAACAATCATATGAACAGTACAGTAAGAGATATTCGGGTTCTTGTGGAACAGGGCCAGAACAGTTTCTGGATTCCCTGTTCCGACTTTGGAAATTCACTATAAATTGACCAGAGATAATTAGGGGTCATACCATATATGTATGGATTCCTCTCTGAGTTTAGTTTCCATAGAAACAAACGGCATCAGTATTGAAGCTCTGTGCAGAGAGATATCCAAGTCGTAATGGGAAAAGGTCAGTGTAGTCGACCCCTGTAACATGGGAGACTTTGACTAATAAACTGTACTAATTGGCCCAACCAAAAATTCTAGAAAAAAATACATAGGTGGGGACATGAGTCTAGTTTCAGGGAAAAATCACAAAACTGATTTTCGAGTTGTGAAACTCAAGATATGATTTTTGAAGCGACTAGTACTCAGACTGGGCAGTGTTTGGAAAAATTTTTCAAAGTTTGTTAACATCTCGTGTCCGACTCCGGTGTCGGTCTCGGGTTCGGGGTGTTACATTATGAAGTTTTACTTAGTTTAATACTTACACCGATGTTTTATGAAAATATCTAAAGAGAAGATCGTTTTTGAAAACCCCTATAATTTTCAGATCCTACGGGCTTTAGTTCCATTCTAACAATCATCTAAAGTAGCCCTCTAACTATCTACTATATAACAATTTAAATAAACTTAAATAAATAAAAGTACTTACTTGGTTCGACATCGGAGACTCGGTGTGTTGCTAAGCAAGATTTCCCTTTTCCATAATAGTGTGATCCAATTTTTTTTAAACGAAAAAAGAAACCAAATAGTAATAAGGCCCACTTCACAGCCCGAGTTTTACAACCTGGGCTCTGATACCACTAAATGTAACACCCCAAACCCGGCCCAGACGCTATGGCCGAATATGGTGTGTCACATTAAAGTGTTTTAGTGAAAGCTGTGTTTCCATTGAAAACCCTTCTTAAATTGAAAGAATCATTGATTAACTTTTAGGAAAAAAAACACCTTTCAGTTGCAAAAACCTTGTCTAAAATATTTGATTTAAGAAAACTTAATATTTAAGAATTTAATTGCGAAAACGTAGAAACACGCTATAATTTAGAAAACCCGTGTTCAACTTCTTGTAATTACAGTGAAAATTAATAACAATAATTCAACTAATAATAACATAATGAAAACCTTATTACAATCTGGTCTGAGACATACTTAAAAGAAAATATAAATTTAAATGCTAAAAAAGAAAAACCCAAGTCCAAAACAACTTGCTAGTTGGCCACCTAGAGTCCCTCCAAACATCGAACCTTCTACTGAGCATCACCTGAAAATAAAATAAAAGAGAGGGTGAGTTTTCGTAAACTCAGTGTGTACAACCCTCGACAGAAACAAGCATTCAAAATAAAAAAACATCATTCATCAATCATGCAATGCAATCCCATCCAAATTATCCATCCGCTACACACCAGCTCAATCCTCACACCATGTGGGGATATAAATACCAACCCACACACCGTGGTAGCCAGGTTGCGAAACTACCTTCATTTACATATTGGGCTTTAAAAGTCGTCGGTGGATCCACTATTGTCAAGCAACCATGCAATCCTCATATACTTCCTCCGTTCCATAATTCCCACCCATATACAACCTAAGCAGAATATCATATGTAGGCATGACACATCCCTAAAACTTACATTCAGCACCTAGCGATAATTCAGTCATTTTTTTTGCCCTTAGGGGCGTTTCGGTAATTTTTCCTTAATTATGGTCTTCATTACCTTGGCCCGTTAACAAGTCCTGCGAGCTAAGATGAACGAATACTATGCACCAGGTAGGATTCCAGAGAAGAGGAGGTGGGTCATTAAGACCGCCTAGGTACCAAGCTCTCTCTAGATCCAATCCTAGACATGCATATACCCGTTGCCACACCTTAACCCATTTGACCTGTCCACGGTCGCAATATATTAATTAAGTCTTATGTGGATATCATATACTAGGCCTATAATCCCTTACAAAGCCCAAACAATTTCACATACCTGTATCTGGCCCACTAAGCCTAATCATATTCATATGGCCCATTAGGCCCAAATCACCTGTATATGGCCCATTAGGGCCAAATCACATTTATATGGCCCGTTAGGCCCAGTCACATTCATATTCATGCTCACATACAAGTTCCTATCACATAGCATCAATATTCAGTTTTTGCCTATTATGGGCCTAACAGCCCATCGGGCCCATTTAGCCCATTCTGGCCCATACGGCTAAATCACAACCCAAGTCCATGAAATCGCCTGTAGGCCTTAGGCAACCTATCGGTCTCCCTCTTACGAGTGTTCGTGCACTTGCAAGACTTCTGTAGCCAAACTTTCGGCTTTTTGACATTTCAGCTTTTTGGCGTTTCGGCTTTTCAGCATTTTGGTTTTTATCGATACATAATGTGTGTGTAGTGTATGTACACACCTGGTAAGCAAGCATGATGCGATCTCCTTATCCCAAACCTACAAACGATATCACTCAAAGATTAATCACACGTACTTATCAATTACTTTACCAAAACCCAGAATCTCACCTTAACCTTACCTAAACGCCAAGCCTTTACTAGCTTTTACTTTTATCACTAAACACGCGTGTTTCTCAGATCTGAAAAGCAGATCGATAGGAATCCAAAACGGAGATCTGAAACTAGTTCCCTACCAAAGGTGATTAGAAAGAAGTGACAGACCGAATACTCGATACTTATCACAACCGATTGGGAGAGTGAACACTTACACTAGAATCGACTGGGTGGAAAGAGTAGTGGCAGCACCAAGGGTATTTGGCTGAGAGATTTGAATGGCAACAATTGATTACTCAACAGCAAAGAAGAGAGGAAGAAGAATCGGCTAAAGTAAAGTAAATATTGAGTAGATGAGGGATAAGAATTCGGCACAAAGAAAGAAAAAAAAAAGGGTTTTCGGCTTTTTAGAAAAAAGGTTTTCTGGCACAAAGTGAAGGGAAATTCGTCATTAGCTTTTCAACCCTCTCATTCAGCACCTATTTATAGCCCTATAGTCGAATTCTTCAACCCCAACTTCCCCAATTCGGCTCCAGTTACTCCTCACTTCTCATCTCCTTGCTTTTCTCCCTGATAACCCCTTGATCCTTTCCTTAATTTTCTCTTCTGAACACTACCCTTGGAGTCCATCTTCACGCCACTTCTATCCTTCTAGAAGGTCAAAGTTAAACTCTAAAAATACTAAGCTAGGATTCGAACCTTGGATCCCCTTGCTAGCTACTAACGCCACCTCACTACACCTTATGTGGCGTCACTTAGCCACTCCACCATAGGCTACTTTTGTGTCCAATTGTTTCTTCATTTATTCAAAAGCCCACTTATTTGTCAGCCCTGATTCTTTTAATAATTAAATTATAATTTCTTCTACCCTTTAATTCGAACTCAACCTTAACTAAGACCTACTAAAATTATCGCTGGATAAGAATATTAAACACAATTTTTATCAAAATCGAAAAAAAAAGAAAATTTGGGATTTCGAGATTTTTGGATTTTAGGATTTTTGGGGCGTTACAAATTTAGCACATAAGCAATGAACAAAAACAAATAAAAGAAAACTAAATTTAAAGTAAAGCAAATAAATAAATAAAATTGAAAATTTCTAACACATGCATTTCGAAGGTCAATGCTCTGCTTGTAACACTCCAAATAAGCACCCCAGTAGTGTTTCAAATGTTTTCCATTCACTTTGAAAGTAACACTCATTTTCATGTCTGTGATATTCGTGTGAAAATACTTGAACTACTTCAAAAGGGCCTAACCAAGGAGATTTCAATTTACCAAGGAACAATTTAAGTCTAGAATTAAATAGTAATACCTACCCTTCTTGGTTCAAATTTCCTTAGCATAATTCTATTATCATACCATCACTTGGTCTTTTCCTTGTATAGTCTAGCATTTTCATATGCTTGTGCCCGCAACTCTTCCATTTCATTTAAATCTAACAACCTTTTATTTCAAGCAGTAGCCCAGTCCATGTTCAGTTTCTTGACAACCCAAAATGTTTTGTGCTCATGCTCAACAAGTAAATGACATGGCTTCCCATAAACAAGTTTAAAATGAGACATCCCTAATGGTGTTTTAAACAAAGTACGATAAGCCCACAAAGCTTCATCCAATCTAGTGGACCAATCTTTACGAGATGGATTCACCACTTTTCAAAAATCTGTTTAATTTCTCTATTAGAAATCGGAGCTTGTCCATTCATCTGGCGATGGTATCCATAGCAATCTTATGATTCACCCCATACTTGTGCAAAGCATTTGGTCACTAGTTTACAATCAAAATGGGATCCTTCATTGCTAATAATTGCTCTAGGTGTACCAAATCTTGTAAAGATGCTCTTATGTAGGATTTTTAGTACTGAATTAGCGTCATTAAAAGCTAGAGCTACGGCTTTTACCCATTAAGAAATGTAATCTATCACCAAAAGTATGTACAATTTACGTACTGATGGTGGGAATAGGCACATAAAGTCTATTCCCCATATATCAAATAATTCAACCTCCAATATATTTTGTAATGACATTTCATGTGTCTTAGATAAATTCCTCGTTCTTTTACAACGGTCACATGGTTGGAAATATTAATGAGTATAGTTGAACAAACTTGGTCAATATAATCTCGACTGAAGCACTTTAGCGACGGTTTTCATTCCTCCAAAATGTCCTCTATAAGGGACACACTTTTGAATAATTTGATTAGCACAATGTTTAAATAAGAAGGGCTTATCCCAATAATAATGCTTAGCATCATGAAGAAATTTCTACCTTTTGTGGGTGTTTAAATCAGGTGGCATCACCCCACTTACCAAGAAGTTTACTATATAGGAATACTAGGGTAATGCCATGGGAAAGAGCAATTGTTCGTCTAGAAAATCATCTTTAAGAAAGTTATCATTTCCACCTGCACTGCCCGATTCTAACCTTGACAAATGATCAGCCACTTGGTCTCCAATCCCCTTTCAATCCCGAATTTCCAAGTCAAATGTAACAACCCAATTTTGGGCCTAGTCGGAATATTGGTTTTGGGACCACTATTCTGAGGCCAAAGAATTTTTTTAGTATTATTTTATGTGTTATAATATAATTTTATAAGTGCATGTAAATTTTGGTAAGTTAATTTTAGAGATTTCTAGTCCAATTTCGAAAAAGGACTAAATCGCGTAAAAGGTAAAAGTTGTATTTTAATGCCTAAAGGTGTTAAATTGCTTTGTATCTTAAATTGGAGGTCTTTAAAGTGAAATTAGGCCATTGAAAGTGTGATGGCCGGCCAAGGGAGACAAATTGGTCAAAAAAAGCCAAAATTTGTGGCTTTTAGGTGACTAATTTGACTAAAAATAGAATAAAATAAAGAAAAGAAAGATATCATCTTTTCTTCATCTTCTCTCCACCAAAAATGGTAGCAAAGAAAGGGTTTAGAAGCTAGAAAATTTCAGCAAAGAAACTCCCACGCCAGTAAGTGATTTTGAATGTCTTTCTTGATAATTTTTACTTTTTTGGAACCCCTAAATCATAAGCTTCCAAATGAGGGGTCTAGTTTGCAAAATGATAAAGAGTCTAGGGTTTTTCCATGAAAGCATATGTGTTGTTTCCTGAGTTTTTATGGAAGAATATAAGTTGTAGTTGTCTAATAAACAACTTTTGTGAAGGAAATTTGCATGAAAATACCTTAAAAAGGTTATTATGCAAAGTTGTAAAATGGGTTGTTAATGTGTGTAATAATGATTTTTGTGAGTAGCCATAGTTATGGAAATGGTTTATCTAGGCTTAAGGAGTAAAGAAATTGAATAAAAATCTTGTTTCGAACCTAGGGGCAATTTGGTAATTTTGGAAAAATAGAAGGGCAAAATTATAAATTTTTCCAAAGTGTGTCAATGGACTAATTTGATTGGTACATTGTTTTAATTAGCTAAATGTGATGTTTTAGTGTTGAAAAATGTGATTTAGGCATAGAACAAGGAAAATCGATTTATGGACGATTACGTCTTTTTCACCTTTGTGGTATCGAGGTAAGTTCGTATGTAAACAATACCATGCTATACATGTATATAAATGTTATCATCACATGAATTGTACCAATATTAATGTGTATGTGATTAATATAAATATGATAAGACAAAGCCTTGATAGGCGAGGAAAAATCTCGTTTGAACCTTAGGAATAAAATAGGATACGAGTGGCATGTCACTAGGAAGACTAGCGTAAGAGTGAACATTTAAATGCCATGAGATATGAGGTAGCTTTAGCTACAATTGAAGCACTTATGTGCAAAGGTTTTTTGAGTATCCAATTAGTATTCCAAGTGTTCAACGGGTAATCCGAGGAAAGAGTTGATGATGGTCCCAATGGGGTACGTCATTGGTGAGTATGCACTTGAGAATATGTTGTAAACACTGATAAAACATGTTAATGAGTTGCTTATTGTTTTCATATGAACTTACTAAGCATAAAGCTTACCCCCCCTTTCTTTCCCATGTTTCCTAGGGTTGCCAAGTTAGCTCAAGTTGGAGGCTGTTAGAGATATTATCACAATGTTTAGTTAACACTATCGGCGTAAGTAAATCCTAGTGTTTGGAGTCTATGGCATGTATAGGGTTTTAATGTTGAGTATGTGATATTATGATTTAGCCAAAGGCATTGGCTTGTTACTAAGGTAGTATGTAGCCATGTAAATTGGCTTATGTCGGTTAATGACATTATGGGCCTATATGATTATTCTTATGCTTGCATATTATTATCTCTTTTGATGTGGCTTAGAACATGTATGCCTAGAGATTGAATTGAGATTCATTGAGGAGTTAGTAACTGATGCAAGTTAAGTGATTGGTAAATAATTAATAATGCCTCATGAATGGTTTGTGAATATGATTATGCGTGCCTAGTGATGGACATGAGGTTTGTGACATAATGATAGTTATTACAAGTATGTGGTAATGATGTGAGTAAATTCTATGATATTTATTGCATAAGAAATTTTTATGTGCATAACATGTTTGTAGATGTTTAAGAGCTCATTTATGCCGTGTTGTATGTCATTGGATAAGTATGTGTGCATATGTTGTGAGGGTGACAAATGACTTGGAAAATAGCCTTGTAATTGTCCACACAGGTAGACACACGGGCGTGTGTTTAGACTGTGTGTGACACACGGTCTGCCCTATGGGCGTGTTGTCCAACCGTGCGTCCCCTGCACTTAAAATTTTAAGTCAAATTAGTACACGAGTAGGTCACATGGGTGTGTGACATGACCGTGTTTTAAAGTCAGTGTTGCACACAGCCTAAGGGCATGGGCGTTTCCCAATCCACACGGGTGTGTGTGACCACATAGTCTATATCCACATGGGCGTGTGGAGCCTTAAAGCATGAAATTTTTCAAGTTTTTCTTAAGTTCTCAGTTTAGTTTCGAACCGCCTCTAATCCATGTTTTGGGCCTCGTGAGCCCGTTTAAGTGACAAAATGTATGTGAAATGAAAAGTTTTAAATTGATTGAAATTTTACAGCCCAATTTTTGTGTGCTTGGTTGAGTTTAAGTCAGGTATTCTGGTGTCGGATACGAGCAAGGAGTGTTACATCTAACTCTTGTAGTAACAATACCCACCTAATCAACCTCGGCTTGGCATCTTTAT
The DNA here is from genome assembly GCF_007990345.1 of Gossypium hirsutum. Lineage (NCBI taxonomy): Eukaryota > Viridiplantae > Streptophyta > Magnoliopsida > Malvales > Malvaceae > Gossypium > Gossypium hirsutum. The sequence continues at coordinate 90,106,851 of NC_053428.1, read as the reverse complement.
TTCGCACCAAGTACTTAAAAATTTAGTGATATCTGTAGACTGTGACCTTGGTACCCATTAGATAAAGGCGAAATTTTTCGAACACAACACCACAACTGACAACTCTTTTTCGGTAATGGTATAACTATATTGTGCACCTATTAGAGTTTTTGTTGCATAATATGTTACACGTAGTATTTTTCACTCATCTGCCCCAACGCTGCTCTCACGACATAATTGCTCGCACTGTACATGAGTTCAAATGACAAGGTCCACTTCGGAGCTACTAAAATTTGTGCTGCTACTAGTGTTTTCTTTAATTCCTCAAAAGCACCCAGGCAGCATTCATCAAATCAAAGGGCATATTTTGCTCGAGTAATGTGCACAAGGGTTTAGATATCTTGGATAAATCCTTAATGAATCTTCTATAAAATCCTACATGACTTAGAAAACTTCTAACACCCTTGAAGCTGGTGGGAGGTGGCAATTTCTCTATTACTTCAATCATTGCTCTATCTACTTCAATTCCTCGCTGTGATATCTTATGCCCTAAAATAATTCCTTCACGAACCATGAGATGACATTTTTCCCCAGTTCAAGACAAGATTTTTTCCTCATAGTGGCACAGAACCAATTCCAAAATTTTCAAACACTTTTCAAAATCGTTGCCAAAAATAGAGAAATCATCCATGAAAATATCAAGGAATTTTTCCACTATAGTCGAGAATATGGCCATCACATGATGCTGAAAAGTTGTAACAGCATTACACAATCCAATTGGAATTTTTCTAAATGCAAAAGTATTATATAGACACATGAAAGTTGTCTTTTCTTGGTCATTGGGATTTATGGCAATCTGATTATACCTTGAATAACTATCCAAGAAATAATAGGAAATTTTCCCTACTAGCCTATCCAACATCTGATCAATAAACGGTAGGGAAAATAGTCCTTCCTAGTTTCCTTGTTAAGCTTCCCATAATCCATACACACTCTCCATCTCATGATCATGCGAGTTGGTATGAGCTCATTATTGTCATTGCTAACCATTGTGACACCTTCTTTCTTGTTGACACATTGTACAAGGCTTACCCATGAGCTGTTTGAGATTGGGTAAATAATGTCAGCGTCAGGCCACTTGATAATATCTTTCTTCGCAACTTCTTTCATCATCGGATTCAATCGTCTCTGCTGCTTAATAGAGTTGTTATGGAAATCCTCTAACAAGATTTTAAGCATGAAGAATACAGGATTGATCCCCTTTATATCAGCAAAGGTCCATCCTAAAGCCATATTAAGTTGGCACAGGACTTCCAACAACTTGACCTCTTATCTAATGTTAATTCTGTAGAAATCACCACCAACCATGTACTATTATCCCCCCAAGTATTCATATTTCAAATGCTGAGGCAAAGATTTCATCTATAATGTAGGAGTTCCTCTATAAAAGGCTTAAGAGGCTCGAATGGATGACTCGATGAATCCAAAGAGTCAAATATTTTCTGGTCTCTCCAATGTCTGTTTTCCTTCCATAAATTCACCAAGTTCTTTGAAGCGTACTTCATCAATCCTTTCCAATGAGTCTTCATTATTATTAGAATCGCTGTGGTAAAATCTGATGAGTTCTTTTTCCATTATCCTTTCTATCAAACTAATGACGTGGCATTCTTCATTTTCATTTACACATTTCAAATCATCAAAAACATTAAAAGTAACATGTTGATTATTTATCCTCAGGTTGGAATTGTGAAACTACTAAGGAAAAGGTAGAGCTGGTCATCCATCAGGTTGCTGATATTGTTTTGTTGTGGCATTTTTGTTGGAAACATCAACTGATTTTGTCACAACATTTCCCTATGTAACCTTTTCATGTGATGTCTGTCGTTCAGTCGGTTCTGGTATTTTTTCCTGATTGCAACTGGATTTGTCTTTGTCTACCTTGGCATCTTGAACAACTTCATCCAATTGAGTTCCACTTTTAAGAGTGATGGACTTGTATTGCATTCCCTAGGTTCTTAAATTTTTATTATCACTTGGCAGTGCTCTTTGTGGCCTTGAATTTATAGCATTCACTATTTACACCACTTAATTTTAATAGCTTGGAGAGATGCAGCCTGAATTTGAATCACAACATCATTTCTGGCCATATAATCCTTTAACAAAGACTCAATAGAATTAGAAGATGATATTTGGCCTTGTTGAGCATTTTGCCTCTGTATAGGATGATTATATCTGGGAAGTGCATTGTGGATATTTTATCTTGCAACATTGTGTGAACTACCCCCACCTTGATTATTCCAACTAAATTTCAGATGATGCTTCCACCTCGGATTGTAAGTGTTGGAATGGGGGTAATTATTTTGGTTAAAATTACCAATGTAGTATACCGATGTTGGGTTTGATAGGCATTCATCAGATCTTCTCCACAAGAAATGCATGACAGCTTGACTGATTTCACCTCTTAGACTGCAGTTGGATTTTTCATTGTTTAATCATGTTACCTAAAGAAGATACCTACCCTATCAAAGAAGTAATTATGTTGACCTTCATGGTACCAATAGCTCTCTTGTATGTCCCAACTATTGTGGTAGGGTAGTGATAGTCATTGATGGCAATCATTTCAAAATCCCATATGCTTCGTTGTATGATTTATCCAACAATGTACCATTGGCATATACATCATCAACTACCATTCTCGTATGTGCATTCAACCCATTATAGAATATTTCTATTTGAGTGTAGTACTAAAATTTATACATCAAACATCTCCAAATTAAATATTTGAATCACTCTTAAGCTTCATATACCATTTCATCCTCTAAATATCAAAAAGGCATGATTTTATTTCTCAACTTAGCATTCATGTTTGGTGGATTGTACTATAGTAAAAACCTCTGGCAAAGATCATTCCATGATACCACTATCCCCGACAACAAAGTGTTCGACCATGCTCTTGCTTAGTCTCTCAAGGAATGTGGAAGCAGTTAAGTTTAGGGCATCTTTAGGAAAACCCTACTGCCTGAATGAGTCACAAACCTCTAGAAAGAGTCACAAATGCAATCTTGGATCTTCAATGGGCAGTCCACCAAACTATCCTCTTATTTGTAACATCTGAAACATTACTGGTTTCGACTTAAATTATTGAGCTTGTATTTGTGGTCTAACTATCCTTGGATTCAAATCATCCAAAATTGGAACAACATGCTCTCGATTGGTCTATCTCGATCATCTATCACCCCATGGACATGAGGATTAGCGCATTGACCATTCATACTATCATTTATACCTAGTATCACCCTTTGAAAAGGAGGGTTGTCATCTTGACCATTTAGATTATCATTGAGACCAAGATCATTCCTGTTTCTAGCCATCTTTCGTAGTTCTTTTCACCTCCTGGTAAAGTTCTATCAACCTCTGTGTCTGTGACAGCCCTAATTTGACCTTAGACGGAATGTGGTTTCGGGACTACAAAACCGAGTCAAAAGTGATTTAAAAAAAATTAAATTAAATTTGCATATCTTTATGTGTGGAAGTGCATGTGTGAAAATTTGAGATTGTTAATTTAGTCTCATGAATGTGAATTTCATTTGATTGACTTAGTTAAGAACTTAAGAAAATATGATAGGTGAATATGTAAGGACCAAATAGTATTAAAATAGGAAAGTTTGGGTTTGCATGTCAAAATGCCAAGTTTATACAAAGTGGCCGGCCAAGTAAGGATTCTCTCCACTAAGTTTATATTATTTATAATTAAATATTGGTAAGTAATTTAAAAGAGATGAAAAATAAAGATTAATAAAAGAGAAAATAGAAGAGGGGTGTTCATCTTCTTCTCCACCTTGCCAAAACTGAAACAAAAAGGAAGTAAATAGGGAAGTTTTCATTAAGGCAATTCGGCAACCCTTTTTCTAGTTGGAGGTAAGTTTTGAAATGTTGGTTTTAACTTCCTTTGTATGTTGAGCTAATTGTTAAAATGCATTTCGGTAATGTCATGAAAAATCAAACTTTTATGGTGGTTTGGGCATTAAGCCGTATATCAAGAGGTTAGGAGTAGAGGTTGTTTCATGTTGTATTGAATAAGTAGAGATTATTATGAGGTTGAAATTTGTGGAATTTTAGTTAAGTAATGCTTGGTACATTCGGCCATATGGGTTAATGGAATGTTTATTTTATTTGTTAATTTCTTTTATGAGAAATGGGTAATTGTTAAAGCCGAATGAGTTAGGATGGATAGGAGAGTACAAAATTTATGTTATGTGATAATTTAAGTAGTTGATAGAGACATGGAAGAAGGAATAAATTGATATTCTTATGTTTTGAGAGTGAAAGGTCTAATGAAGATATAGTAAATTTAAATGCATATTTTAGTTTAAATGTTAAGTAGAATTTGGTTAAAATAGCTCGATATATGTGTGTTTGCCGATTATTTTGTTTATCAAGATAATTGAGTGACCAAATTTTTGTATTTGAAATTTTGTTTGATTAATTAAAATGGGCATTAAGATGTCGAATTCATGAAATTAGATGTTTATGAGCTTGATAGATTTTAAATGATTGCTAACCGAAAATGAACTTAGCTACTAAAATATGAAAACGTGAGTTACCGAAGTTGATCTTGTAATGTGTCGAATTATTAGAATAGAGGAAAAGTATGTTTGGATATGCATTAAGTTTAAAAGTTAAATTTTAAATTATGTATGGGCAAATACCGAATCTCTGTGTGTGTGACTATGAGAAAGAAGTATAAATTAGGGTTATGATGATTGAGTTATTTTATTTGCTTAGCTGGAGTGGAAGTTCAAGATCAGAGGGAGCCAAGTTCTTTCAAAGGGAAAGCGAAAGCGGTGGAGTAGCCGATCGGAGTTGTTCATCCGATTAAAAAGGTAAGTCCTTAGGAAAATTAAGTTAGATAAGATATCATAGTATGTATGAGTTATTGGGAATAGAATGTGAAATTTTTGATCAATCTATGTCAAGGGGATGATTAAAGGTAAGAAAATACAGCACTATGTGTGCTAGATTATGTGGCACTATGTGTGCGAATAAGTAAGAGCACTATGTGTGCGGGCTTTCAAATCGAGCACTAAGTGTTCAATGTTGATTATGGAGTATTATTTGTGGAAATCTAAAATGCGCTTGGAAATTTAATTGGAAATTTGATTGATAGATGGAGCGACTTGGCTTACGCTTTAATTTTTTTTGGTTTATATATTATATATATACATATATATATACGTTAATGGTAGTATATGACAATTGCCATGGTATTTTAATTATGTATATTTAGATTAGGAGTACATGGTGAATTCGAGTAGGTATGTACCAAATGCATAAAGTACGTTTGTGACCTAATATTTCCTTATGATATCATGGTTAAATTCGGTTAATATGGAGTTAATTATTTAGTTTATAGATGATTGAATTATTATAGTATTAAATTTTCTTAGGACTTACTGAGTTAACAACTCACTCGGTGTGTTTTTTTTTGTTTTTACATAGATCATCTTATCAAGGAGAGCTTGGGAACCATCACGAAGTCATCACAACTTTTGTCAACCTTTTTGGTACTTTTGTTTTAAACCTTAGTAGACATTATGGCATGTATAGGATAAAAATTTTTGGGAGGTTTGCTATTTTGGTATAATTGTATATAAAGCCATACGAATATGGCTAAAGTTTTATGTATGAAATTAAAAATGTTTGGTTACAAATCTCAAAACGTAAATTAGCTTGATTTAGAACTTCATAATTGTGATAGGATTAAATCATATATTTTTACATTATGTATGTGTATTTAGTCAATAGGGGATAAATCATTAAACGAACAGAAGGGTTTTAATCTGGTAATATTATTCATTAGATTTAAGGTTTCACTATTAAATATTTTTTTATTATTTTTTTTATCTCAAGTGTTCTATTGAAGAGTTGAGCAGGTTATGTTATATGACCCTATTTTAGTAATCGACTCGGATGTTGGGGTGTTACATTTTATTGGTATCAGAGCTACGTTTTAGTCGGTTCTAGGACTACCGCAGCACGTATGGGCCTAGCTATACATGCCTTAATGTTAGTATATGATAGTGTGATGAGTTCTGACGGTTGAAATTATTGTTTTGATTAGTAAATGGAACCCAATTTAGAGAGAGCCTTAGCAGATGACGTTGAGAGTGTAGCAGCTGCTCCTGCGCAAGGGACACTGCCTGTAGAACCTCAATCATCTACGAATAATCAAGATGATGTGGCAAAACAAGCTTTCTTTACTATGATGAACATGTGGGTCGCACAATATGCCCGAACTAACCCGGCTGCTCAACCATTCCTGAATTTAAATAATCTACCTTAGGTGCCTATAGTACCAGCAACTACTGATCGTTTGAGACCGAGCAAACCTCCTGTGGATTTGATTAGGAAGCGCGGGGCCGAGGAATTTCGAGCCACAACTAATGATGATGCTGAAAGGGCTGAGTTTTGGCTTGATAACACTATCCGTGTCTTTGAAGAGCTGTCTTGCACGCCTGATGAGTGTTTAATGTGTGGCGTATCCTTGTTACGGGACTCGGCCTACTATTGGTGGAGAACACTAATTTCTATTGTTTCGAAGGAACGAGTTACTTGGGATTTCTTTCAGGTGGAGTTTCGTAAGAAGTATATTAGTCAACGATTTATGGATCAAAAGCGTAAAGAATTTTTGGAGCTCAAACAAGGTCGTTTGACAGTATCTGAATACGAACGTGAGTTTGTAAAACTCAGTAGATATGCTCGACAGTGTGTAGGTGATGAAATTGCCATGTGTAAAAGATTCGAAGAAGGATTGAATGAAGATTTAAAGCTACTGGTGGGTATTTTAGAAATAAAAGAATTTGTAACACTAGTTGAACGGGCTTACAAGGCTGAAGAGCTGGGAAATGAGAAAAAGAAAGCTAAATCAGAAGCCAAAGACTTTTGTAAAAGATCAGTGGGTAAAACTTCTTTCTCAGCTGGAAAGAAATTCAGAGACGATACTAATAAATTGAAGACGACTGCAGGAATTTCTATTAGGGAACAACCATCAACGAAATCTCGAGCTACTTCGGTTGCTAGTGTTGGTAACAATCGACAAGACAAACCTGAATGTTCACAATGTGGAAGGTGACATGTAGGTGAATGTTGGGGTAAATCTATTAATAGAGCCTGTTATAGATGCGATTCGAGGGATCATTTCATTCGAGATTGCACGGAATCTGACGAGAAAAATAAGATGCAAGGTGTGAGATCGAGTGGTACAGTGACTGGAGGTAGACCACCGAGAAACACAGGAGGTAGGGGTGGTAGTTAGAGAGGGATTTCTGATACAGCTGTCCGATCTGAAACTCGTGCTACTGCCAAAGCTTATGCCATCCGCACGCGAGAGGAGGCATCCTCCCCTGACGCTATCACTGGTACTTTCACTCTTTTTGATACTGATGTGATTGCATTGATTGACTCTGGCTCTACTCATTCTTATGTATGTGAGACTTTAGCATCCAGTAAGACTTTACCTGTTGAGTCTACTAAGTTTGTAATTCGAGTGTCGAATCCCCTAGGTCGATATGTACATGTCGACAGAGTGTGTAAGAAATGCCCCTTGATAATCCGAGATTCCTATTTTCTGGCCGATTTGATGCTTTTACCGTTTGATGAATTTGATGTTATCCTTGGTATGGATTGGTTAACCGTACATGATGCAGTTGTGAATTGCAAAAGGAAGACCATTGATTTTAGGGGTGCAAATAATGAGATAGTACGAGTTGAGTCTATTGACTTGAACAGAATGACAGCAATAATATCCTCGATGACCGCTCAGAAATATGTGAAAAAGGGGTGTGAAGCATATCTTGCGTACGTACTTGATAACAAGGAGTCAGAAAAGAAAATTGAATCAGTACCAGTAGTTTGTGAGTATTCAGATGTTTTTCCTGGGAGTTACCGGGATTACCACTCGTTCGAGAGGTAGAATTCGGCATCGAACTGGCACCTGGTACCACACCAATTTCGATAGCTTCATATCATATGGCACCAACGGAATTGAAGGAATTGAAAACTCAATTGCAAGAGTTGACGGATAGAGGTTTCATTAGACCGAGTTTCTCACCTTGGGGTGCACCAGTATTGTTTGTGAAAAAGAAAGACGGAACCATGAGAATGTGCATCGACTATTGTCAATTGAACAAAGTGACAATAAAGAATAAATATATGTTACCATGTATTGATGATTTGTTTGATCAGCTAAAGGGAGCTTCAGTGTTTTCAAAGATAGATTTGAGATTGGGCTACTATCAGTTGCGTGTTCGAGGATCAGATATACCTAAGACTGCCTTCAGAACGAGATATGGTCATTACGAGTTCTTAGTAATGCCGTTTGGGCTCACTAATGCCCCTGCGGTATTTATGGACTTGATGAATCGAATCTTTAGACAGTATCTGGATCGGTTTGTAGTAATGTTTATAGATGACATCTTGATTTATTCACGCAATGAATCTGAACATACTGAGCATTTGAAATTGGTATTATAGATTTTACGAGACAAGCAGTTATACGCGAAATTTAGTAAATGTGAATTCTGGTTGAGAGAAGTTAGCTTTTTGGGACATGTGGTATCTGCATCGGGTATTCGAGTTGATTCGAACAAAATTTCGGCCATAATTGATTGGAAGCCTCCGAGAAATGTTACTGAAGTTAGGAGCTTTTTGGGACTTGCCGGTTACTACAGACGGTTTGTAAAGGGTTTCTCGATGATAGCCACACCGATGACGAAACTACTTCAAAAAGATGTTAAGTTTGAATGGTCAGAACAATGTCAGAAAAGTTTCGACCGATTGAAAACCTGTTTAACTGAAGCTCCAGTGCTAGTACAGCCAGAATCCGGTAAAGAGTTTGTTATTTACAGTGATGCATCCTTACTTGGGCTGGGTTGTGTGTTGATGCAAGAAAGTCGAGTTGTGGCTTACGTGTCGAGGCAATTAAAACCGCATGAGAAAAACTATCCGACTCATGATCTTGAATTAGCGGCCATTGTTTTCGCTTTGAAAATATGGAGACACTACTTGTTTGGAGAGAGGTGTCATGTTTGTTCTGACCACAAAAGCCTCAAATATTTGATGACTCAAAGAGATTTGAATCTGCGACAAAGACGTTGGCTTGAGTTGTTGAAAGATTATGAACTCGTCATTGATTATCACCAGGGAAAGGCTAACGTGGTTGCCGATGCTTTAAGTCGTAAATCGTTATTTGCTTTGAGAGCGATGAATGTTCACCTGTCCATTTCATCCGATAATGTGTTAGTAGCTGAATTAAAGGCCAAACCATTATTAATTCATCAAATACTTGAATCCCAAAATGTCGACGATGAATTGGTCACTAAACGAGTTGAATATGAATCAAATGAAGAATCAGAGTTTCGGATTGACGACAATGATTGCTTGACATTTAAGAGTCGATTATGTGTTCCAAGAAATTTAGAACTTATTTCGATGATTTTGAGCGAGGCTCATAGTAGTCGAATGTCAGTTCACCCGGAAAGTACGAAAATGTACCACGATCTAAAACGCCAATTTTGGTGGCCTGGTATGAAACGAGACATTTCTAACTTTGTTTCGAAGTGTTTGATATGTCAACAAGTGAAAGTAGAACATCAATTGCCTTCGGGATTACTTCAGCCGATCATGATACCTGAATGGAAATGGGATCGAGTCGCGATGGATTTTGTATCTGGTTTGCCGTTGACACAGAGTAAGAAAGACTCAATTTGGGTTATTGTTGACAGATTGACGAAGTCTGCTCATTTTATCCCTGTCCGTACGAATTTCTCACTCGATAAATTGGCAGAATTATATGTCTCCCAAACTGTTCGATTACATGGAATACCTATTTCTATTGTGTCGGATAGAGACCCGAGATCCACATCACGATTTTGGAAGAAATTACAAGAAGCATTGGGTACCAAGTTGCACTTTAGCACCGCTTTTCATCCCCAGACTGATGGTCAATCCGAGTGGATAATTCAGATACTCGAGGACATGTTGAGATGTTGTATCCTAGAGTTTTTTAGTTCATGGGAAAGATATTTGCCTTTGGTTGAATTCGCTTACAACAATAGTTTTCAATCAAGCATTAAGATGGCACCTTATGAGGCTTTGTACGGTCGTAAATGCCGTACACCGTTGTTTTGGACCGAACTTAGTGAAAGTAAAATCTTCGGGGTTGATTTGATTAAGGATGCTGAGCAGAAAGTTCAAGTGATTCGTGAAAGTTTGAAAGCCACTTCGGATCGTCAGAAGTCGTATGCAGATTTAAAAAGAAAAGACATTGAATATCAGGTTGGAGACAAAGTGTTTCTTAAAGTCTCACCTTGGAAAAAGGTGCTGAGATTTGGCCATAAGGGCAAATTGAGTTCGAGGTTCATTGGGCCGTATGAAATATCTGAACGAATTGGGCCAGTTGCATACCGATTGATTTTACCCCCTGAACTTGAAAAGATTCACAACGTTTTTCATGTCTCGATGCTTCGACGTTATAGATCTGATCCATCGCATATAATAAATTTATCTGAGGTGGAGATTCAATCTGATTTGAGTTATAAAGAAGAACCAGTTTGTATCTTAGCACGTGAAGTAAAGGAACTGCGAAACAAGAAAATCCCATTAGTGAAAGTACTATGGCTTAAGCACGGGGTCGAAGAAGCTACTTGGGAACTTGAAGACACTATAAAGGATCGATATCCTAACTTATTTGCGGGTAAGATTTTCGGGGATGAAAATTCCTTATGTGAGGGAGAGTTGTGACAGCCCTAATTTGACCTTAGACGGAATGTGGTTTCAGGACCACAAAATCGAGTCAAAAGTGATTTTTAAAAAATAAATAAATTAAATTTGCATATCTTTATGTGTGGAAGTGCATGTGTGAAAATTTGAGATTGTTAATTTAGTCTCATGAATGTGAATTTCATTTGATTGACTTAGTTGAGAACTTAAGAAAATATGATAGGTGAATATGTAAGGACCAAATAGTATTAAAATAGGAAAGTTTGGGTTTGCATGTCAAAATGCCAAGTTTATACAAAGTGGCCGGCCAAGTAAGGATTCTCTCCACTAAGTTTATATTATTTATAATTAAATATTGGTAAGTAATTTAAAATAGATGAAAAATAAAGATTAATAAAAGAGAAAATAGAAGAGGGGTGTTCATATTCTTCTCCACCTTGCCAAAACCGAAACAAAAAGGAAGGAAATAGGGAAGTTTTCATTAAGGCAATTCAGCAACCCTTTTTCTAGTTGGAGGTAAGTTTTGAAATGTTGGTTTTAACTTCCTTTGTATGTTGAGCTAATTGTTAAAATGCATTTCGGCAATGTCATGAAAAATCAAACTTTTATGGTGGTTTGGGCATTAAGCCGTATATCAAGAGGTTAGGAGTAGAGGTTGTTTCATGTTGTATTGAATAAGTAGAGATTATTATGAGGTTGAAATTTGTGGAAATTTAGTTAAGTAATGCTTGGTACATTCGGCCATATGGGTTAATGGAATGTTTATTTTATTTGTTAATTTCTTTTATGAAAAATGGGTAATTGTTAAAGCCGAATGAGTTAGGATGGATAGGAGAGTACAAAATTTATGTTATGTGATAATTTAAGTAGTTGACAGAGACATGGAAGAAGGAATAAATTGATATTCTTATGTTTTGAGAGTGAAAGGTCTAATGAAGATATAGTAAATTTAAATGCATATTTTAGTTTAAATGTTAAGTAGAATTTGGTTAAAATAGCTTGATATATGTGTGTTTGCCGATTATTTTGTTTATCAAGATAATTGAGTGACCAAATTTTTATATTTGAAATTTTGTTTGATTAATTAAAATGGGCATTAAGATGTCAAATTCATGAAATTAGAAGTTTATGAGCTTGATAGATTTTAAATGATTGCTAACCAAAAATGAACTTAGCTACTAAAATATGAAAACGTGAGTTACCGAAGTTGATCTTGTAATGTGTCGAATTATTAGAATAGATGAAAAGTATGTTTGGATATGCATTAAGTTTAAAAGTTAAATTTTAAATTATGTATGGGCAAATACCGAATCTCTGTGTGTGTGACTATGAGAAAGAAGTATAAATTAGGGTTATGATGATTAAGTTATTTTATTTGCTTAGCTAGAGTTGAAGTTCAATATAAGTTCTTTCAAAGGGAAAGCGAAAGCGGTGGAGTAGCCGATCGGAGTTGTTCATCCGATTAAAAAGGTAAGTCCTTAGGCAAATTAAGTTAGATAAGATATCATAGTATTATGAGTTATTGGGAATAGAATGTGAAATTTTTGATCAATTTATGTCAAAGGGATGATTAAAGGTAAGAAAATACAGCACTATGTGTGCTAGATTATGTGGCACTATGTGTGCGAGAAAACATTGCACTATGTGTGCGAATAAGTAAGAGCACTATGTGTGCGGGCTTTCAAATCGAGCACTAAGTGTGCAATGTTGATTATGGAGTATTATTTGTGGAAATCTAAAATGCACTTGGAAATTTAATTGGAAATTTGATTGATAGATGGAGCGACTTGGCTTACGCTTTAAATTTTTTTGGTTTGTATATTATATATATATACATATATATATACGTCAATGGTAGTATATGAGAATTGCCATGGTATTTTAATTATGTATATTTAGATTAGGAGTACATAGTGAATTCGGGTAGGTATGTACCAAATGCATAAGGTATGTTTGTGACCTAATATTTCCTTGTGATATCATGGTTAAATTCGGTTAATATGGAGTTAATTATTTAGTTTATAGATGATTAAATTATTATAGTATTAAATTTTCTTAGGACTTACTGAGTTAACAACTCACTCGGTGTGTTTTTTTTTGTTTTTACATAGATCATGTTATCAAGGAGAGCTTGGGAACCATCACGAAGTCATCACAACTTTTGTCAACCTTTTTGGTACTTTTGTTTTAAACCTTAGTAGACATTATGGCATGTATAGGATAAAAATTTTTGGGAGGTTTGCTATTTTGGTATAATTGTATATAAAGCCATACGAATATGGCTAAAGTTCTATGTATGAAATTAAAAATGTTTGGTTACAAATCTCAAAACGTAAATTAACTTGATTTAGAACTTCATAATTGTGATAGGATTGAATCAGATATTTTTACATTATGTATGTGTATTTGGTCAATAGGGGATAAATCATTAAATGAACAGAAGTGTTTTAATCTGGTAATATTATTCATTAGATTTAAGGTTTCACTATTAAATATTTTTTTATTATTATTTTATCTCAAGTGTTCTATTGAAGAGTTGAGCAGGTTATGTTATATGACCCTATTTTAGTAATCGACTCGGATGTTGGGGTGTTACAGTGTCAAAAGGATATTCTTGGTCAGTAGGATATTCTAGCCATATTTTTTATGATAACTATGTGTTTGAAGTTTTCATTGTGGTATTTAGTTTTTTTGTGAAGTGATTTTTGTTAGATTTTGATTTAACGATTAAATTGTTAAAATGTCAAAATTTTAAGGTTTGATAGTGAATTTGATGTATAATAGGGACTGTTAAAGAGCCTAGAGTACTCGGCTATAATTTGATTATTAGAAAATAGTCAATTTGTTGAATATCGAGTTAGATGACTAAATTGTAAAAGTGTAAAAGTTTAGGGAAAATGTGTAATTAATGAAAAGTTAAGGGTCATATGCATTGAATGGAATGTGAAATATGTATGAAATTAATATATTGTATTTAATCATTATATAGATCAAAACATGGATAAAAAAGACAATAACCGAGGAAAAGGGAAAATAACAGATTAGTCCTTGCGTATTGGTCAGAATCGAATAGTATGTAAGTTCATAGTGTTTCAGTACATAAATGAATTTCTACTTGTATTCTTATATTATAATTATTTAATTAAATGTTTATAGTTAATTATTAAATAAATGCACATACGTGCTCGTCAAAGTAGTTCGGTACCCCTAAATGCACATATGTGCCCTTGTTTATTCATCGGTACCCCTGAAGGAACATACGTGACCCTATTTGAACTTTGGTACCCTTGAATGCACTTACATGCCCCTGCTTATAATCCAATAACTTTGAATCATATAGTATAGTAACTGTATTTAATTGTGTTTAGATTAACTATTATACTTTGTCCTTACTAAGCTTTGTAAGCTTATCGATTCTTATGGATTATTTTGTAGATAATCGTTGCTAAAATTTTGGAAGGATCATTCAACTGGCTCATACTACCCATCTAAGTTAGTAGTTTTTGTATCTACTAGGGTAGTGGCATGTATATATAGATAAATATGTTAGTTGGTACACTTTGATACTTTGTAAATTATGTCACTTGGTTATTTTAATATACTTGTAAATAATGTTCTTTTTAGTGTTATTATTATGGTTTGAGAATGATAATTTATGGTACATTTTGGTACGTATTTGAACTAGGTTATCATGCATGAAATAAGGAAATATTGACATGTTTTAATAGTTGATGTGTTGACATAAATTTGTTGTTTTCTGAATGGCACATTGGTTTTGACTTATGGTGTTTAAAATGGCATGTTATTGTGGTTGTGAATTGTAACACCCCTCACTCGTATTCACTGTCAGAATAGGGTTACGAGGTATCACCGATCAATACACGTCATTCATCATACATTACTCATACATTTATGCATTCATATTCAAATACCATTCAACACAATCGCACTGTCCCTTACAAGGGCCAACAAGGCCTAAAACATGCTTTACAATTGGTTCGGGACTAAACCGATAACATATGAAAATTTTGGAAAATTAGAAAAATTTCAACATATAACAGTCACACGCCAGTGTTATACCACACACAACTTCAGACACGACCGTGTCACAGGCCGTGTGAAAACAGGGCATACATACTGACTTGGGTCACACGGCTGACCACACACCCGTGTGTTTAGCCCGTGTACCCTCCGAAGTGGCCACACACGCCTGTGTGCCTGGTCGTGTTCTAGTCTGTGCCAATCCTGTAGGGTATACTGACTTATGCAACACAGCCAAGTCACATGCCCTTGTGTTAGGCCATGTGCCATTTAGGAGGTATACTAACTTATGCAACACAACCAAGTCACATGCCCGTGTGTTAGGCCATATGCCATTTAAGGGGTATACTGACTTGTACCACACGGCCGGTCACACACCAGTGTGTGACACCGTGTGGAGCATACTGACTTAAAATTAATTTCAACACCAAGGGATACATGGTCGTTTTGCATGACCATGTGTCACGCACAGCTGAGACACACACCGGTGTCTCTACCCGTGTGGACAAAAATTGGCCATTTGCAAGGCCAATTTGCCACCCTTATTCATGCTTCACCTAAACAATCAAAATGGTACCAATTCATCATACAATAAGCAGCCAAAATCATAATAAATATACACAATTCATACCATATTAATTTCAACAAAATCAATACTCAAGTCAATTCCAATTACCTATTCAAACACTTATATCATCAAGCATTAATTCATAAGCATATAACTTCTCAAGTTAACAACTTCAATCACACCATATAGATCATTTACTGAACTCAAAATGTAACCATTTGAGCAACTATGAAACCATAACCACATTTATACCAATACATACCAAAATAAGCCAACACTCATGGCCAAATATACAAAATAAACATATACATTTACAAGTCAACTCTCATAGCCAAAGTATCACAACTAGCGTATACATGCCATATACCATATATACACAACTCAAAAGTACCAACTTAGGTGTTTGATAGTACGATGATGTTCCTGACGACTCTCGAATCTGAGCTAACTTTGATTCACTATAAAACATAGACAAATAACACAAAGTAAGCTTTATAGCTTAGTGTGTTCGCAAGTGAATAACTCAATTCATCAAATAAATGTAATTCAATCAATTACACATTACCAAATCATAACCACATTAACTACAAACCTTTCTCATGTTTCAAAACATGATGAAGTACCATCTCATTGAACTTTCTCTATTTAATACTTGAATAGGTTCCATACGTACCTGTGTCACCTCGTACTAACCTCTTTCTCAACCACATCATTTGTTTACCTGTTGAACCATTCAGAATAGAAGTCGGATACTCAAGGATCACAATCGATAAGTACCTATGTAACACCCGCTACTCGTATCCATTGCCGGAATAGGGTACGATGCATTACTGGAGTTTACTGAACATTTTCAGATAATTTTGAGTCATTTATTATTCATATTTTAGAAATAATCATAACGTCTCTCTATTGGGACCTCGAAGCCCCAAACATACATTAGAAATCAACCGGAATTAAATCAGGATTATAAAAAAATTCGCAAAATCTTAAATTTTATTTTCATCTAAGTACTTACTATTTCAATGCTCCTTATAATTAAACATGTTACTATTCAATCAATAGTTTGGCACTTGTCTAAGCGTCAAACAACATCATTGTTAGTATACTTGCACACATTTCATCTAAATTCAACATTGATATACTTATTTTCTCTATATATCGTACTTGAGTTTAATAATAGTCCCAACTTACATAATTTCCTTGTATCAACATATCAAAGATAATCATATATGTACATCTCATGAAACATATCATGCTCTTACCGTTTCTTCATAAGCATATATCATCCATTTCATTATATCAATATTTCATGCTCCATCATTTCCATATATTTTATGTATATTTATTCCGGTAATAGTTTATATCAAACTTGACATAAATTATATTCCATGTACTTATACTTATTTCGTTTATTTATCTTCATAATTATTTCATACAACTATTTTGTACATATATTTCCATATGACCAGTTCTTGTAAACATTTCACACAACCATTTCATATAACCATTCGTCATCTGATAAGTATTACCTGAATATCAATTGTTCAATAGATGTCATAGCGTCTCCCATCCACGGTCTTATTTATCTTTGACATGATGCCATAGTGTCTTTCAACTATGGTCTTACTCATTCATTTTCTGTCATGTTGCAATGGTATCTTTTAACCATGGTCTTATTCTTTTCATGTCACGCTGCCATGGTATCTTTCAACCATGTTCTTATTCATTTCATATCAGGTTGCCATGGTATCTTTCAACCATGGTCTTATTCTTTTCATGTCGCGTTGCCATGGTATCGTTCAACCATGGTCTTATTCATTTCATATCACGTTGTCATGGTATCTTTCAACCATGATCTTACACATTTCATATTAGGTTGCCATGGTATCTTTCAACCATGGTCTTATACATTTCATATCAGGTTGCCATGGTATCTTTCAACCATGGTCTTACACATTTCATATCAGAGAGCACACTCCCACAAACCTCATCCTTACAGTGGGATTACCAGTCCAGGCTAAATCCCCTTTAATATAAACTCATAGAGTATTGTCGGGATGACCAGTCCAAGCTAAATCCCCTGCAATGAAAATTACTCTAATGAGCTTGGATCTGAATTACCAGTCCAGGCTAAATTCAGACCCTAATTCGGATTACCCGTCCGGGCGAAATCCATTTTCCACGTATTCTTCAGGAGGGCTGTATCAGAATAGGATCACCCGTCCGGACTAAATCCTTTTTACCGTCAATTCATTTTCAGAGATCCATCGAATTTTCCTTTCATTCAACCGGGCTTTATTTTCAATTTATATCGAGTATTAGTAATATTTCATCAATTATCATGAATTGAACATTCAAATCATATTTTCATCATATAACCACATATTTCAAGTATTTAAAATACAATTCAAGTGACACAAACTTACCTCATTGCTTGTTTGTGTTTATAATTTCATTAATCCGATATCTTTTATTTTCCACGATCAAGTCTCATTTTTGAGTCGTCCGGATCTTTATGAATAAATTTGATCATCATTTTCATTCATTTCATATTCTAATGCATTTAATTAATGTTCTAGGGAAAATTACCATTTTGCCCCTAAACTTTTAATTAATGACGATTTCATCCTTAGGGTGAGGAAAATAAAATTCTTGCAATTTAATCCTTATTTCTAGATATTATTCTCATACATATTGATAACAATCCATGAATTCTATAAAATATCAGAATTTTCTATAATTTCAACACTTTTCAATTTAATCCCTAAAACATGTTTTCCCCGATCTTGAACTAAATTAATAATTTCATTCAATTTTGTAATTTAAATAATAAAATAATCCATTTCATGCAATTTGGTCTTTTCTGACATTTTTACAAAATTACCCATAAAGTTTTACTTTTATTCAATTTAGTCCCTGAGCCTAAAACATGCAAATTAGTCATGCTAGATGAATATTCATACATATTTTTCCTCCTCCTCCTCTCCATTCCACATCCTTAGTGTATATAACACACTTGTAAGTAACATTATCTATAATTTTTATTATTTACTTTTATGAATATTCAAGCTGTCCATCTGTGTCATACGCACTAAATTATTTATAACTCGAGATACGGAACTCCAAATTAAGATCGATTAATTTTCCCTAAAACTAGACTCATATATATTCTTACCATAAAATTTTCAGAATT
Organism: Gossypium hirsutum; assembly: GCF_007990345.1. Taxonomy (NCBI): domain Eukaryota; kingdom Viridiplantae; phylum Streptophyta; class Magnoliopsida; order Malvales; family Malvaceae; genus Gossypium; species Gossypium hirsutum. Next base: position 90,088,291 of record NC_053428.1, on the reverse strand, counting down.
TTTAGTTTAGCCATTAGGTAAGTTTATTCTTTAAATTCACCCCTATTCTGCTGTTTGACAGTTCCGGTCCTTCTTCACTAAGAATTAATTATCTCACAGTACAGAACTCGGATAATATTCCCGTTGATTTTTCCTGAAAATAGACTCATTATAAATTATAAAAATGTAACTTTAAGCCTCTAATTATTTTTCTTCAATTTTTGGTGATTTTTCAAAGTCAGAACAGGGGAACCCAAATTCATTCTGACCTTGTCTCACAAAATTCATTATATCTCATAATTTACAATTCAATTCCTTGTACAGTTTCTTTTATAAGAAACTAGACTCAATAATACTTAATTATATATTTTATTAATCTTCCAATTCAATTTCTAAAATTTTTTGTGATTTTTCAAACTTAGACTACTGCTGCTGTCCAAAATAGTCTTAGTGCAAAATGTTGATTTTCTACTTTTAATTTCAATTTAATCCTAACTAAATTCACTTACTTTTCTATCTTAATTCATACTTTATTTCTACTCAATTTTTAACTAAACTCATACTTAACTATTAAATTTCCAGCATATTTTCCTAATTTCAAAATTTCATCTATTTAGTCCCTACAACATAAACTTATGAATTAATTTACAATTCAATCCTTATTTCATTTCTAACTTGAATTCCTATCAATCTAACCCCTAATTCATCTTTTTATTCAACATGAACAATATTTAAAAATCTAATAACTTTCAAAATATTCACTTAATTTCATCAAAACCTTGTCCCAAAGCTTCCAAAACATCAAAATTAAGTAAAAATGGCTAAATTGACTTACCTATTTAACTTTCAAGCCTTGAAATCCCAATTTTTCTCTTTTTCCTTCTTTCTTTTTTTCCTTCCTTCTTTCTTTCCCCTAATCTCTGTTTCGTTTCATCCTTTCTTTCTTTTTCTATTCTTTTTCTTTTTATTTCTTTTACTTTATATATATATATATTATAATAACTTAATAATAGCTATAATAAAATATCTATTTAATATCCAATATCTATTTTACATTTGTATACACATATATTATTACATTTGTCTTTCTTTAATCTATTTATTATATAAATATCTTTTACTTAATAATAATATATAATTTAATAATATACTTATATAATAAGTAAATATACATGTATTTTACAAATGTATGTATATTAGTATCACACATTTCACTTTACATACCATACATTTGTCAACTTTTTTATTTATTTATCATAAAATAGTAATTTAATAATAATAAATACATTAATATTTACTTGAATAATAAGCAAATAAATATATGTATTACAAATGTGTGTATTATATTTATTATACTTGTATTTTATTTTTGCCATACACTTGGCACTCTTTTTGGTTTATATACTTATTTAGTCCTTTTAATTTTCTTTATTCTATAATTAAACTTTCACACTTTATTCAATTTAATCCTTTTATCTAATTATCCTTTATTTAAGCTAATTTGCTTCATTAAACTTTAATTAATCACTCTCTTAACTTCGTAAATATTTTTAATAAATATTTACAAATCTATTTTTTTAGAAACGGAGACCCGAAAATGCACTTTTTTGATAACTATAAAAATTTGGGTCATTACAATTCTTCCCCCCTTAATAAATTTCGTCCTTGAAATTTGCCTAAAAAGAAGTGGGATACAGAAATCTCACTGTTTCTTTCGGTTCCCATGTTGCTTCTCCAGTATTATAACTTCATCTTTCAATCTAGTATCTCAATCGGTTCTTCTTTTTCGTACAACAAATCAGGTCAAATTTCAATATCTTTTGAGTACCAAATCCTGAAAAATCTCATAAAATTTTTTGTAATTGCAGAACTAAAACCAGTCAATTCATTACTAGTTCAAATCATTCAATCTTCTCTGATTCGAAACAAAACATTTCGTCATTCCATTCTTGAAGTCACATCAAACAATAATAACATCAAATCGATTAGAAAACAGTAGCATCATTATCAAACAGTCCTGCAGATCTCATCAGCCCATAAATACTAATCCAATAATTTAATGTTTCAATCCAAAAATTTCAGCAAACCCAACAGGCAAATCTTTAATGGATACTGAACTCATGTAATCATAGGAATAGTCAAACCAAGATCAATTTAAAATAATCATATTAGTGTCAATAAAGAAGAAAGTTCTTGTAATAACATCCAGCAGAGATAAATCTTCTTATATGCAATTAACATATGCCCTGGTTGATGTTCATTCTTCAGATTTTGCAGTGAAGTCCTTTATCACATTTCGACTATCACTCATATTTCTGAGGTTACAGGATGATCTATCTCTGGTAGCTGTGTTACTCAGTCTTGAAGTTTGATTAATATTTTTTTTTCAGCTTACTTCGAGTAATCACTAAAATAATGATCAAAAGAATTATATCCAGTACATATTCCACTCTTTATTCTACATTTTTCAGCTTTATGTCTTCATTTAAACCATCTTCAAACCATTTATACCTTACAGTTTCTATCAGAATACACTCTCTGATACATTTATTCATTTAACAAATTCCTTTCATACACAGTTTCAATCATATAACTTTGTTTAAGCTTCAAAAATTCTTCACATCCCTGATCAATAAATCCCTGACCGAAGTATATATATATTTCTGTCAGAACCCTTTTTAAAAAGTTTCCAAATAACCCTTCTTAATCACAACATAGATTAACATTTTCTACCACTAGTAAGCTGAATCCTTTAATAAAAATATTATACCTTTTTAACATCTAATCAGTGTACAGAACAATTCATTTATAATCCTGATAACATTCTCTAACCAGATCCAATTCTTCCAAGATCATTTCCAATTAAAATTCTCAATTCTTCCACACTATGTTCACAGAGTATTAATAGCAGATGACTTACCCGTTCGGTCAATCCTTGTACCTTAAAGCACTTCGGCAACCGATTGAGAAACAGGAGGGGTAGATATCGTAGCAAACACAGTGCAAACACAGTTTCTTTTTACTCACTAAATGCATCAGTCATAATGCTAAATAATTATATATCATCTTTTCTCTATCATTTCATCAGTCAACATTTAGCAATTAATCACTTATTAAGTTAATACTCACTATTACCAATTCAGTTTCCTTTTTAATTCACGAGATTACTCGTCTCCAGTATACATTTCGTAATCAATACCATTGATATGTTCATCTAACATTTTCAACTATAAAACAGTACCAAACAAATATATCAGCATTTGATCCCAACTCAATTTCAACTTAATTATGGCATGTACCTCTAGACTCCTTTTAGTACTCGACTTAATCCTAGAATTGGCTAAACCCGATTAGCTCTGATACCACTAAATGTAACACCCGCTACTCGTATCCATTGACGGAATAGGGTATGAGGCATTACCGGAGTTTACTGAACATTTTCAGATAATTCTGAGTCATTTATTATTCATATTTTAGAAATAATCATAACGTCTCTCTATTTGGCCCTCGAAGCCCTAAACATACATTAGAAACCAACCGGGATTAAATCGGGATTATGAAAAAAATTTCACAAAATCTTAAATTTTATTTTCATCTAAGTACTTACTATTTCAATGCTCCTTATAATTAAACATGTTACTGTTCAATCAATAGTTTGACACTTGTCTAAGCGTCAAACAACATCATTGTTAGTATACTTGCACACATTTCATCTAAATTCCACATTGATATACTATTTTCTCTACATATCGCACTTGAGTTTAATAATAGTCTCAACTTACATAATTTTCTTGTATCAACATATCAAAGATAATCATATATATACATGTCATGAAACATATCATGCTCTTACCGTTTCTTCATAAGCATATATCATCCATTTCATTATATCAATAGTTCATGCTCCATCATTTCCATATATTTTATGTATATTTATTCCGGTAATAGTTTATATCAAACTTGACATAAATTATATTCCATGTACTTATACTTATTTCGTTTATTTATCTTCATAATTATTTCATACAACTATTTTGTATATATATTTCCATATGACCAGTTCTTGTAAACATTTCACACAACCATTTTGTATAACCATTCGTCATCTGATAAGTATTACCTGAATATCAATTGTTCAATAGATGTCATAGCGTCTCCCATCCACGGTCTTATTTATCTTTGACATGATGCCATAGTGTCTTTCAACTATGGTCTTACTCATTCATTTTCTGTCATGTTGCCATGGTATCTTTCAACCATGGTCTTATTTTTTTCATGTCACGTTGCCATGGTATCTTTCAACCATGGTCTTATTCATTTCATATCAGGTTGCCATGGTATCTTTCAACCATGGTCTTACACATTTCATATCAGGTTGCCATGGTATCTTTCAACCATGGTCTTATTCTTTTCATGTCGCGTTGCCATGGTATCGTTCAACCATGGTCTTATTCATTTCATATCACGTTGCCATGGTATCTTTCAACCATGATCTTACACATTTCATATCAGGTTGCCATGGTATCTTTCAACCATGGTCTTGCACAGTTCATATCAGGTTGCCATGGTATCTTTCAACCATGGTCTTACACATTTCATATCAGAGAGCACACTCCCACAAACCTCATCCTTACAGTGGGATTACCAGTCCAGGCTAAATCCCCTTTAATATAAACTCATAGAGTATTGTCGGGATTACCAGTCCAGGCTAAATCCCCTGCAATGACAATTACTCTAATGAGTTGGGATCTGAATTACCAGGCCAGGCTAAATTCAGACCCTAATTCAGATTACCCGTCCGGGCTAAATCCATTTTCCACGTATTCTTCGAGAGGGCTATATCAGAATAGGATCACCCGTCCGGGCTAGATCCTTTTTACCGTCAATTCCTTTTTAGAGATCCATTGAATTTTCCTATCATTCAACTGGGCTTTATTTTCAATTTATCTCGAGTATTAGTAATATTTCATCAATTATCATGAATTGAACATTCAAATCATATTTTCACCACATAACCACATATTCCAAGTATTTAAAATACAATTCAAGTTACACAAACTTACCTCATTGCTTGTTTGTGTTTATAATTTCATTAATCCGATATCTTTTATTTTCCACGATCAAGTCTCATTTTTGAGTCGTCAGGATCTTTATAAATAAATTTGATCATCATTTTCATTCATTTCATATTCTAATGCATTTAATTAATGCTCTAGGGAAAATTACCATTTTGCCCCTAAACTTTTAATTAATGACGATTTCATCCTTAGGGTGAGGAAAATAAAATTCTTGCAATTTAATCCTTATTTCTAGATATTATTCTCATACATATTGATAACAATCCATGAATTCTATAAAATATCAGAATTTTCCATAATTTCAACACTTTTCAATTTAATTCCTAAAACATGTTTTCCTCCGATCTTGAACTAAATTAATAATTTCATTCAATTTTGTAATTTAAATAACAAAACAATCCATTTCATGCAATTTGGTCATTTCTGATATTTTTACAAAATTACTCATAAAGTTTTACTTTTATTCAATTTAGTCCCTAAGCCTAAAACATGCAAATTAGCCATGCTAGATGAATATTCATACATATTTTTCCTCCTCATCCTCTCCATTTCACATCCTTAGCATATATAACACACTTGTAAGTAACATTATCTATAATTTTTATTATGTACTTTTATGAATATTCAAGCTATCCATTTTTATCATACTCACTAAATTATTTATAACTCGAGCTACAGAACTCCAAATTAATATCCGTTAATTTTTCCTGAAACTAGACTCATATATATTCTTACCATAAAATTTTCAGAATTTTTAGTTTAGCCATTAGGTACAGTTTATTCTTTAAATTCACCCCTATTCTGCTGTCTGAGAGTTCCGACCGTTCTCCACTAAAAATTAATTATCTCACCGTACAGAACTCAGATAATATTCCCGTTGATTTCTCCTGAAAATAGACTCATTATGAATTCTAAAAATATAACTTTAAGCCTCTAATTATTTTTCTTCAATTTTTGGTGATTTGTCGAAGTCAGAACAGGGGAACCCGAATTCACTCTGACCTTGTCTTACAAAATTCATTATATCTCATAATTTACAATTCAATTGCTTACACCATTTCTTCTATAAGAAACTAGACTCAATAAGATTTAATTCTATATTTTATTAATCCTCCAATTCAATTTTTACAATTTGTGGTGATTTTTCAAACTTAGACTACTGTTGCTGTCCAGAATAGTCTTAGTGCAAAATGTTGATTTTCTACTTTTAATTTCAATTTAATCCTAAGTAAATTCACTTACTTTTCTATCTTAATTCATACTTTATTTCTACTCAATTTTTAACTAAGCTCATACTTAACTATTAAATTTCTAGCATATTTTCCTAATTTCAAATTTTCATTAATTTAGTCCTTACAACATAAAACTTATGAATTAATTTAGAATTCAATCCTTATTTCATTTCTAACTTGAATTCCTATCAATCTAACCCCTAATTCATCTTTTTATTCAACATGAACAATATTTAAAATCTAATAACTTTCAAAATATTCACTTAATTTCATCAAAACCTTGTCCCAAAGCTTCCAAAACATCAAAATTAAGTAAAAAGGGCTAAATTGACTTACCTATTTAACATTCAAGCCTTGAAATCCCCTTTTTTTCCCTTTTTCCTTCTTTCTTTTTTTCCTTCCTTCTTTCTTTCCCCTGCTCTGTGTTTCGTTCCATCCTTTCTTTCTTTTCTATTCTTTTTCTTTTTATTTCTTTTACTTTATATATATATAGTAATAACTTAATAATAGCTATAATAAAATATCTATTTAATATCCAATATCTATTTTACATTTGTATACACATATATTATTACATTTGTCTTTCTTTAATCTATTTATTATATAAATATCTTTTACTTAATAATAATATATAATTTAATAATATACTTATATAATAAGTAAATATACATGTATTTTATAAATGTATGTATATCAGTATCACACATGTCACTATACATACCATACATTTGTCAACTTTTTTATTTATTTATCATATAATAGTAATTTAATAATAATAAATACATTAATATTTACTTAAATAATAAGCAAATAAATATATGTATTACAAATGTGTGTATTATATTTATTATACTTGTATTTTATTTTTGCCATACACTTGGCACTCTTTTTGGTTTATTTACTTATTTAGTCCTTTTAATTTTCTTTATTCTATAATTAAACTTTCACACTTCATTCAATTTAATCCTTTTATCTAATTATTTTTTATTTAAGCTAATTTGCTTCATTAAACTTTAATTAATCACTCTCTTAACTTCGTAAATATTTATAATAAATATTTACAAATCTATTTTTTTAGGAACGGAGACCCGAAAATGCACTTTTTTGATAACTGTAAAAATTTGGGTCATTACAACCTATACCATGGTGCATAGCCAAATCAAGGTATCATTCGCACCCGAAGTGCCGATATCATGGCCTGAAGCTAACACAATAATCTAATGACATGTCACTAGCATCCTAAATTATTCCAAAGGTTCAACTGGGAAGTTTCACTTGTCGATTTCATCGTCGAACACATCAGTAGAGTCGTATTCACAATTCAATCATTATCTGTAATGTTATAATCATAGTTTATGCAATATCAAAGCATATAACATACATTTATAATGAAATTACCACATACAAACTTACCTCGAGTATAGGAACGACGAAATGAGTCAATTACTCGATAATCTTGCCTTTCCCCCGATCTAATTCCGAATTTCTCTTTTCTTGATACAAATGTATTCAAAATTAATTCCTTTAATCACCTACTCATTCAATTTAGTCCAAAAATACACATTTGGGCATTTTACACATTAGCTCTTGAACTTTCACATTTAATCAATTTAGTCCATATTTCACAAATATACAAAATTCACACAATTCAACTTAACCCATGCTTAGCCAATTTATACATGAGTCCCTATCAGTCCAAAACTTTCATTTATTTCACATTTCAACCCCTCAATTTGCATATTTCACAATTTAATCCCTTTTTGATATTTTTGTCAAAAATCACTTTACAAAACTAATTTAACTATCAACAAACTTTCGTAATCTATCATCAATCATCAAAATACTCAGGTACTCAACCATCGCAACATGATAATTCTTTAACAGTTTCAAAATTAAGGTACAGGCTAGCTAGAATACAAAGCAACGATATCAAAAATGTAAAAATAATAAAAAATCAAGCTCAAACCGTACCTTAATCAGGCTATGGGTGTGCCAAACCCTAAATGTTCATCAATGGCTTCTTTTCTTCATCAATATTCGGCCAAAGGGAAAATGATGGACAAAAGTTTATTTTGTTATGTTTTAATTAACCTTTATTAACAATTTACAAAATTAACCTTAATGACATTTATTAATTACACCAAATGCCTTGCCATTATCATCCACTATCAGAAAAATGGTCTAATTACCACATAAGGACCTTAACTTTAAAGTTCTATAGCTATTAGACCCCTTTAGCTAATAGAACAACACCACGAAGTTTTCACACGCATCAAATAATATGCTGTAAACACCAAAAATAATATTAAAATAATTTTCTGATAATAGATTTGTGGTTCTGAAACCACTATTCCAATTTAGCTAAAATTGGGTTGTTACAACTCTCTCCCCCTTAGGGATTTTCATCCCCCAAAATCATACTAGTGAATAGGTTAAGGTAGTGCTTTCTCATAGCATCCTCGGGTTCCCATGTAGCTTCTTCAACACTGTGTCGATGCCTTAATCCTTTCACTAATGCGATTCTTTTATTTCTCAGTTATTTTATCTCACTAGCTAAAATTCGAATCAGTTCTTCTGCATACAAAATATCTGACTGAATTTCAACCTCAGTCGGGGAAATGACAAGTGAAGTGTTGGATCGATATTGTCAAAGCATCGACACATGAAACACTATGTATTTTCTATAACTCAGATGGTAAAGATTGTTGATAAGCAACTGGCCCGATTTGTTCAATAATCTCATATGGTCCGATGAATCGCGTACTCAATTTCCCTTTTCGACCAAACCACAATATCTTTTTCCACGGTGTCTTTTCTTTTCAAGTCTGCGTACTATTTTTGTTGACCCAAATATCGCAAATTACTTTCACTTTTTCTTCAGTCTCATTGATCAAATCAACCCCGTGAATCTTGCTTTCGCTGAGATCACTCTAGTACAATGGTGTTTGACATTTACGACTGTATAAAGCTTCGTACTGTGCCATTTTAATACTCGATTGAAAGCTATTATCGTAAACTTAATCAGCGATAGATATTTCTCCCAGCTACCTTCAAACTCAAGAATGCAACAACGCAACATATCCTCAAGTATCTGAATAACTCATTCAGATTGACCATCCGTTTGCTAGTGAAACGTAGTGCTAAAATGTAGCTTTGTACTTAAAGTTCTTGCAATTTCTTTGAAAATTGCAATCTATCTAAAACAATAGATAGTGGCACTCCGTGCAATCGAATAATCTCTGAAATATACATCTCAGCCAATTTATCAAGTGAATAATCCGTACGTACAGGAATGAAATGAGTCGATTTCATCAATCTATCAACAACAACGCAGATCATATCTTTCTTTCTTAGAGATAAGGGCAAACCAAATACAAAATTCATTGTTACTCGGTCCCACTTCCACTCGGGAACCATAATAGGCTGTAATGAACCTGACGACACTCGATGCTCAGCTTTGACTTGTTGACATATCAAACATTTCGAAACAAATTCTGAGATATCTCATTTCATGCTATGCCGCCAGTAATGCTATTTCAAATAGTTATACATTTTCGTGTTTCTCGGATGCACTGATGAACAACTACTGTGTGCTTCATTTAGAATTCTCTGAATAAGCTCAGAAATTCTTGGTACACATATTCTATCATGAAACATCAAATAGTCATCAGGCCCTATTCAAAACTCTAAATCAAAAGTCGATTCACACTGAGCTCATTTTGCTTGCAATTCATTATCAAATTTTTTAGCCTCACAAATCTGTTGTAGAAATAACGATCTCGCTTTCAACTCGGCTACTATCGAACCATCATTAGATAATACTAATTGTGTGCTCAAAGCATGCAAAGCAAATAAGGACTTTCAGCTCATTGCATTAGCAACTATATTTGCTTTTCCCAGATAATATTCAATTATCAATTCACAGTCTTTCAACAATTCTAACCATCTCCATTGTTGCAAGTTCAAATCACTCTGAGTCATAAGATATTTAAAGCTTTTGTGATCAGTATAAATATGGAATTTCTCACCAAACAAGTAATGGCGCCAAATTTTAAACGCAAAAACTATCACGACCAATTTTAGATCGTGTGTCAGATAATTCTTTTTGTGCGGCTTCAACTGTCTCGAGGCATAAGATACAACTTTACCTTCCTACATCAAAGCACAACCCAGGCCATTTAACGATGCATCACTAAAAATTACAAATTCTTTACCCGACTCAGGTTGAACTAACACGGGTGCCTCTATCAACAATGCCTTCAACTGTTCAAAACTCTGCTGACACTTTTCTGACCACTCAAATCTAACATCTTTTTGAAGCAATAGCGTCATCGGAGTAGCAATCATCGAGAAGCCTTTCACAAATCATCTATAATAGCCGGCTAGTCCCAGAAAACTACGGACATCAGTTACATTTCTCGGAGGCTTCTAATCTATAATCCCAAAAATTTTGCTTGGTCTACTCGGATACCCACGGCTGAAACTATATATCCCAGAAAACCAACCTCTTTTAGCCAAAATTCACATTTGCTAAACTTTGCAAACAATTGTTTATCTCTCAAAATTTGTAACACGATTCTCAAATGCTTAGCATGCTCAAATTCATTACGAGAGTAAATCAAAATATCATCAAGAAACACAACTATGAATATGTCTAAGTACGGGTTAAAAACTGATTCATCAAGTCCATAAAAACAACAGGTGCATTTGTTAATCCGAAAGGTATAACAAGAAATTCCTAGTTATTTATAGTCACTTGCAACTGGTAATAACCCAATCTCAAACCGATTTTCAAAAACACTGTTGCCTATTATAACTAATCAAACAAATCATCAATCAGTGGTAGAGGGTATTAGTTATTTATAGTCACTTTATTCAGCTGCATGTAGTTAATACACATTCTCATCGTGCCATCTTTTATTTTCACAAATAACACCAGTGCACCCGAGGGAGAGAGACTCGGTCTAGCAAAACCTTTATCTGTTAACTCTTGGAACTGAGCTTTCAATTCTTTTAACTCTATCGGGGCCATTCTCTATGGAGCTATCAATATCGCTGTTGTCCCCGGTACTAATTCAATACCAAATTCAACTTCTCTGATAGGTGGTAAACTCGATAACTCTTCAGGAAATTCATATGGATATTTGCACACAACTGGTACTAATTCAATCTTTTCTTCTGTCACTTTCGTATCAAGCATATAAGCAAGATAAGCTTCACACTCCTTTTTTATAAATCTCTGAGCTAACATAGACGATATTACAACTGGAAAATTGTTCTGATTATCAGATTCAATTCTAATAGTCTTATTAGTCTGACACTTCAGTTCAATTGTCTTTCATCTACAATTCACTATAGCACTAAGCATCGTTAGCCAACCTATACCAAAAATCACATTAAATTCATCGAATGGCAACAACATTAGATTAGCCGAAAAACAAAAATCCCAATACATTAACAGACAATTCTTGTAGACATTATCAACCAAAACACATTTGCCTAAGGTGTTCGAAACTCTAATCACAAATTATGTAGACTCTACAGGCAAAGTCTTACTAAATACTAAAATCATGCATATGTATGAATGAGTTGATCCCAGATCCATCAATGCAATCACATTTGTATCATAGAGAGTGAAAGTACTATGATAACATCTGGCAATGATGCTTCCTCTCGTTCACAAATAACATAAGTTGGGACAGGTGCTCTGGCCTCAGATCTCATAGTAGAGTCTTTCGTCACCCCTCGACTACCATTCATATTCCCAGTATTTCTTGGTGGTCTTCCTCTATTCGACGTATTACTCGGTCTCACATTCTGAGGTCTATCTTTCTCACACATATCAGAACAAGTGAAATGTTGTGGAGAGCCACATTTGAAGCAAGCTTTATTACCTTTATTCCAAATTTCTCCAAAATGTTGTCTTCCACAATGCTGACATTCGATTTTATTGTCTCTTACACTGCCAACACTAGCTACTGATGTAGCTTGAGCTTTAGAACTAGAGTTTTGTTTTCTACTATCTTTGTTCGAATATTCATTTGAAGCATTTGGGTGAGTATACAAATCTCTAGATTTCTTCGATGAAGAATGATACGGCTTATTCATCGATCTTTTTCTCGAGTCTCTAGCTTCTGAATCTACTTTTCTCTTTTGTATGTTAAGATCCTCGGCTTTACAAGCCTTTTCAACTAGAACGAAAAATTCTTTCAATTCAAGCATCTTGACTAATAGTTTTATATCTTCATTTAGCCCGTCAACGAACCGTTTACACATAATTTCCTCAGTAGACACGTACTCTCAAGCATACTTGCTTAAACATACGAATTCTCTTTCTTACTCAATGACAATCATCTGACCTTGTTTCAACTTTAGAAACTCATTATGCTTCTGATCGAGAAATCTTTGACTATTATACTTCTTTCAAAATTCAGATTGGAAAAAATCCCAAGTAATCCCTTCTTTAGGAACCACAGATATCAATTTTCCACCAATGGTACGTATTACCTCTCATTAAAGATACAACACATTTGATACATTTATCAGAAGTGCAAGATAATTCATCAAAAACTCGAATACCAAAACTCAGCTCTCACCACATCATCATCAACAGTAGCCTAAAACTCTTCATCCCCATGTTTCCAAATGTTATCTATTGATGGCTTGGTCAATCGTATCGGATCTATAACTTGAGGAATAACAAGGATTTGTGGAGGAACAGGTGGAGTTTTTGAGTAGCTAGATTCCTTCGAACAAACTTCGTGAACCACTCGTTCATCATTGGGAAGGAGGCTTCTTTAGTCTCTCCCTCATGGCTACTTGATATAGGCCTAGAGTCAGATAGCGCTACTCTTTGAGTTAGAGTAGGCACGTTACTCTCTACATCGTCAGCTACAGCTCTTTCAGGATCAATTACTATATGAAAACACAATTTAAGCTGTTAGGAATCGTCACACTATCGCAAGGTATATAAATGACATGTATATCTAGACTCTCACATATGCTACGTTAGTCCTAGACTAAACCGTAACTCTGATACCAATAAAATTAACACCCTTCACTCGTATTCACTGTTAGAATAGAGTTACGAGGTATTACCGATCAATACATATCATTTATCAAACATAACTCATACATTTCTACATTCATATTCAAATAACATTCATATTCAAATACCATTCAACACAATCGCATTGTCCCTTATAAGGGCCTATAAGGCCAAAAACATGCTTTAGAATTGGTTTGGGACTAAACCGATAACTTATGAAAATTTTGGAAACCTAGAAAAATTTCAAACATGTAAGGGTCACACGCCCGTGTAACAGGCCATGTGAAAACAGGGCATACATACTAACTTGAGTCACACGGCTGACTACACGCTCGTATGTCTAGCCTGTGTGCCCTTCGAAGTGGCCACACACGCCCGTGTGCTAGGCCGTGTACTAGGCCGTGCCAATCCTGTAGGGTACACTGACTTATGCAACACAGCCAAGTCACATGCCGGTATGTTAGGCTGTGTGCCATTTAAAGGGTATACTGACTTGTACCACATGACTGGTCACACGCCTTTGTGTGAGACCCTATGGAGCATACCAACTTCAAATTAATTTCAACACCAGGGGATACACGGTCGTGTAGCATGATCGTGTGTCACAGACGGCTGAGACACACGCCCTTGTCTCTGCCTGTGTGGACAAAAATAGGCCATTTGCAAGACCAATTTGCCACCCTTATTCATGCTTTACCTAAACAATCAAAATGGTACCAATTCATCATACAATAGGCAGCCAAAATCATCATCAATATACAAAATTCATACCATATCCATTTCAACAAAATCAATACTCAAGTCAATGCCAATTAGATATTCAAACAATTATATCATCAAGCATTATTTCACAAGCATATAACTTCTCAAGTTAACAACTTCAATCACACAATATAGATCATTTACTGAACTCAATATATAACCATTTGAGCAACTATGAAACCATAACCCCATTTAAACCAAAACATACCAAAATAAGCCATCACTCATGGGTAAACATACAAAAAAAACATATACATTTACAAGTCAACTCTCATGGCTATATTCACAACCAAAGTATCACAACTAGCCTATACATGCCATATACCATATATACACAACTCAAAAGTACCAACTTAGGTCTTTGATAATGCAATGATGTTCCCGACGACTCATGGATTCGAGCAAACTCTGATTCACTATAAAACATAGAAAAATAACACAAAGTAAGCTTCATAGCTTAGTAAGTTGTAAGTGAATAACTCAATTCATAAAATAACTGTAATTCAAGGAATTACACATTACCAAATCATAACCACATTAAACACAAACCTTTCTCATGTCTAAAAACATGATTAAGTACCATCTCATTTAACTTTCTCTATTTAATACTCAAATAGGCTCCGTACGTACCTGTGTTACCTCATACTAACCTCTTTCTCAACCACATCATTCGTTTACCTGTTAAACCATTTGGAAGAGAAGTAGGATACTTAAGGATCACAATCGATAAGTACTATACCATGGCTCGTAGCCAAATCAAGGTATCATTCACACCTAAAGTGTTGATGTTATAGCCCGAAGCCAGCACAATAATCTAATGACATGCCACTAGCATCCTAAACTATTCCAAAGGTTCAACCGAGAAGTTTCACTTGTCGATTTCATCGTCGAACATATCCCTAGAGTCATATTCACAATTAAATCATCAGCTGTAATCTCATAACCACAGTTTATGCAATATCAAAGCATATAGCATACATTTATAATGAAATTACTGTAACGCCCCTTACCTGAGACCGTAGCCAGAGTCGAGCACGAGGCATTACTAAACTTATTTGAACACTTTAACAAATTCGGACAAGCTGTCCAACTGCATCACAGTTGCTTAAAAATTCATATCTCGAGTTCTAAAACTCTAAATCCAATTCCATAAATTGTTTCTTAAACTAGATTCATATATATATTTACTAATTTTTTTCTAGAATTTTTGGTCGGGCCAATTAGTACAGTTTATTAGTTAAAGTATCCCCTGCTTCAGGGTTTGACTGCTCTGACCTCTGTGTATTATGAATCAGATATCTCCCTGTACAGAGTTTCAATGACTATGTCATTTGTTTCTAATAAAACTACACTCAATAAGGAATCTGTACATATAAAGCATTACTTCTAATTATCTTTGTAAAATTTATGGTGAATTTCCAAAGTCAAAACAGGGGATCCAGAAATCGCTCTGGCCCTATTTCAGAAAAATTTAAACATCTCATAAAATATAACTCATATACCTGTTTTGTTCCATTCATATGAAAATAGACTCATAATTATTTAATTCCATATTTTATCCATCATCTAATTATATCTCTACTATTTTTAATGATTTTTCAAACTCACGTCACTACTGCTGTCTTAATCTATTTTATGGTAAATTTTACCTATTTCATGATTTCCATGGAATAACTAGCATTTAGGCATACATAACACCAAATATGTCCTTGATTAGCCATTCCAACAACTAATCATTATCAAGCATTTTCATACCACTCAATAACCATATCATAAGACTATATATACAAAATGATTATAATGCTATACATGCCATGCTCAAAATATACAAACCGTTATACCAAGATGATACACGGATAGTGTGAGCGAGCCTCCGACCGTTCCTGATTTCCGAGCTGGCTTGTCAAAACTACAAGGAATGAAAAGGAGGGAGTAAGCATAAATGCTTAGTAAGTTCACATGCAAATAGCAAGTAACACAACTATATAAACAAACATAAAACATCATTTTCATAATCATCACCGAAACATTCATATCACATTTTCATTTACAATCTTACCATATTGTTGTTATGTCGAGTTTTCAACCCGAGGGTTAAGTGCAACCCTGTTCAAAGTATTCATTTCACGACACTAACCAATACGTCCCTTTCATCTCTAGTATTCCTCCATTTGAGTAGAATTTTACCCGTTGAACACATCGGAATATAATTCGGATACATGGAAAGTTTGCACATAACTGCCACATATGTAGCCAAGCTACCATGTAACCCGCTCATAAGCGAACTCGGACTCAACTCAACAAGCTCAGGCGTTCGCATCCATAAGTGAACTCGGACTCAACTCAACGAGCTCGGATGCCTAGTTACATCTCTCGAACTCGGACTCAACTCAATGAGTTCGGACATTCGCATCCATAAGTGAACTCGGACTCAACTCAACGAGTTCAGATGCCCAAATATCCTAGTGACATGTCACTTGTATCCTAATCCATTCCTAAGGTTCAACGGGACCCTTTTCCCAATCATGTGTCTCGACCATCTCCTACGGAATGCTGATACCGATACTCGGTAGTATTTCATATTTTCCAAGTATATCACATAATTTGACATATTAGCAAACAATTATCACGAGTATAATATTTCATAATAATTATCATATCATTTAAATAACATAAAAATATTTAAAATAATAACTATGTTACCAACATTTACATATGAACTTACCTGGCTGATTTGTAGAAGATATTGAAATTTAGGGACTATTCCGCAACTTTTTCTTTTTCTCGTTCTTCTTTGGATTCTTGATCTATAATATAAAGTATTTCTACTCATTAGCATTTATTTGACTTCTAGTTCACTTCACAATTTATGCTGTTCAAATTTTGAAATTGCACTTTTACCCCAAAATTTACAATTTTTACAATTTAGTCCCTGCTCATTTCACCCATCAATTGAACTAATTTTTTTCTCAATTAACATTTTATTTTATCATTATAAATTATTTCACAACCTTTGATATTCTGAATTTCAACACTAACATTTAATTCACAACTTTTTCACAATTAGGTCCTAAATACCATTTTCTATCAAAATGACTTAATAAAACAACCTTAATATGAAATTAGAACTTCAATTTCATAATAAACTTTCGTAAAGTTGGAAAATTTTTCTTGAAATAGGGGACACACGCTAGTGTGGCCAAGCCGTGTGTCTCACATGGCCATCAAACACGCCTGTGTCACTAGCCGTCTAGACATTCGAAATGGGAGTACATGGCCGTGTCCCAACCCGTGTCCTACCCCATGCCCAAACAAGTGAGCTTACGACCGTGTGGATAGCCCGTGCGCCGTAAAAATGGCCATACGTGTCTGTGTGCCAGGCCGTATGCTAGGCCGTGCCAAACCTGTAGGGTATACTGGCTTATGCAACATGGCCAAGTCACACGCCTGTGTGCTAGACCTTGTGCAAATTAAAGAGTATAATGACTTATACCAAATGGCCGATCACACGCCCGTGTGTGAGACCGTGTGGAGCATACTAACTTCATTTCAATTTCAACATTAGGGGACACACGACCGTGTAACATGACCGTGTGTCACACACGGCTGAGAGACACGCTTGTGTCTATGCCTGTGTGGAAAAAATAAGCTATTTTACCAAGCCATTTTGCCACCCAATTTTTGTGCATACCTACACAATTCAAATGGTACTCACTCGTAGCATAAATGGCCATCCAATTCAACAAAAATCAAGAGTAAAACATACCATTTCAATTCCAGCAACTAGCATGCTTACTATTTGGAAACACAAAAATGTACATACTTTTTCATACTCTTTTTAACTTAAATTCATGCGAATTCGGTTAAATTCTTATCAAAAAATAATTAATTATTAGAAAATAATTAAATTGTACTTAAATTATGAACTTGTTGAATTTTAATTAATTTTATAATTAATTTTGATTAATTTTGGTTATTTTTGACAGAATTACAAAAAGGGCGAAAAATGGCTTGGCAGACACTGCTAGAAGCACAAAATCGAGAAGCAATTTGAAGTACCAAGGAAAATTAATTTCCAGCCTAAAAAAGTCCAAAATTATGTGTATCAATTCATAATATAATTAATTTTAATTTATACCCAAGTTAATTTGGGTTAATAAATTATTATTAATTAATAATGGAAAAATGGTCCGATTGAACCGAATTGAGTAAACTAAACCGGCCAAGAAAAGGACAGCCCAAAACCGTCCAAGTGCTGACCCAATTCAGCTCATTAGCTGATTATTTAAGCTTACAAAGAGGCCCTTGAAGACTTGTTCAAATTGCAACTAAACCCCTCCACAAATAGTGGCTTTGTAGATTTGCCCCAAGCCATATTTAGCAAAGTTGAAGCCATCAACTTTGCCACATGGGAGGCGGGCCAAGGGGTGGCTCTTTGGCTGATATTTTTAGAAAATTTCATCTGCCACATTCAGCTATAAAAACCCCCCTTGGCTGATCATTCAACACATCCCTCATTCACATCTCTTCTCTCACAATTCTTTTCTCCTTTTTCACATTTTCTCTCATTTTCCCATTCAAAGTTCCTTGCTCTTTTGCTGATCTCTCCTCTTGAGAAAGGGATCTTATTCAGCCATTTTGGAGCAGAAATTGAGTGTTTATAGTAGCTTTGATCAGTGAGGACAACAAAGAAGGAAGAACGAGGCAACCTAGTTAAGCCACGGAAAAACACCGGCTTTGATTCTTGTTCCCTATCTCTTTAATTTTGTTGTTTTTGTGATGAACATATCTATGAATATTTATGTTGTTGGAATGGTTAATTTAATCAGTTTAGCTTGAATTTAATTTGTATTGGGTTGACTGCATTTCGTCCTCTTAAATTATTAAAATTGTGTTTATGCTGTTATAGGCCTTGGTAAAATGCTTGATTAAGTAAAATCATGCCAAGTTATTCTTGCATTATAATTGTGAGGGAACTAATGAATTAATTATTTAAACGGATTGAAATTGTAATTAATTGAAACAATACTTAATCAGTGCATGTTTATTCTTCTAACGTAGCTGAAGGTTAAATTAGCATTGTATCTGGCGATACATTTGCCTTGCATAACTTGCAAGATTATTGTGATTAAACTGTTTCAAGGTAAGGATACCTTGGTACCTCACATAGTCTTTTATGTGCTTATTAGATTTAATTAATCGTTTGAATTGACATAGGAATATGCAAGAGATTAGTTCAATTTAATGACTATGTATGTGCAATAACATGTTTGCTTATTAGAATCTGTTTAATCGATTGAATTAACATAGGGATATGTTAAGAGATGAATGGATTTGCGTAGGTGAGTATGTTCATAAGTTAGTAAATTACCAAGTTGCCGTGAATTTATTCATAACAACATAAACATGAGTTTAATAATTCCAAGTTAAAGAAATGTAATTAATCCTACACAATTTTGTCATCTTGATTAAATCATATTTTGAAATCGTGCATTAGAACTTTTATTTTTATTTAGTTTAAAATATTTTTTTTAATCACCCTTTTCAAAAAAAAATATTTCTTTCCTCAAAGTGTTTTAAATTGCATTCATAAATAATTCTTTTCACTGTCCTTGTGGGTACGATAACTCGACATTTACTTGTCACTTTATTACCTGTTGCGATTGTGTACACTTGCACATTTTCGTCATTCCACAATCCCATGTTTTACTCATTTAAATCATCAATGAAACATTTTCCAAACATGCATCTTCAAACATCTATACACAAGCACGTAGCTTCTCAATTATCAACCATTTGACATCTATAATACCAACAATCAATAACATTGAAAACCAACCTCAATCACTCAATATAAACCATACACACACTTATATATATACATAATTAATTTGCCAAATTAAGCCAAGTCTCATGTCTATATATACAAACCAAAACATAACCATTCATAAACCATCTCAAATGGCAAAATTCACTACAAGATACATATCAAAATGACCATAATTCTATACATGCCATATCACCAAACCATAAACTTAAAAGTACCAAAGTGATGGTTGGGTAGTGTAATGTAGTCTCTGACGATCCTCGAATTCGAGCTGGCTTTGAAATCACTATAAAACATGGGATAAATAAACAAAGTAAGCTTTATAGCATAGTAAGCTCGTATAAAATAAATTCAACTAATCATAAATACACAATTCATCAATTTGAACTTGTTAATTCGTAATTCATAAATACTAACAAACCTTCCACATGCTTAATCATATACTTATAAGCAAACTTCATAACTTCTTCATTTTAAAGCTCATATGATTCATATACCTACCTGAGCCAATACGTAACAAACTTATACCCAAATGAAAAAATGTCGAATACTGAAATTTTCACACATTAAGTGCCAATACATAGCCGAAGCTATTTTAATCTCGCATACTAAGTGCCATACATAGCCGAAGCTATCTCGAATCACACACTAAGTGCCATACATAGCCAAAGCTATCTCAAATCACACACTAAGTGCCATACATAGCCGAAACTATCCTGAATCGCACATTAAGTGCCATACATAGCCAAATTGTCATCAAATATGACTATAGTCTCCTATACACAATTTATGCAATATCAAAGCATTTAAAGCATAACTATAACAATGCTTATTACATGCGAACTTACCTCGAATATGGAAACGATGAAATAAGTCGTTTAGTCAATAACTTTTGTTTTTCCCTGATCGAGATTCGAATTTCGCTTTTCTTGATCTAAAAATATTCAAAATCAACTTATTTAATCATCTCTCTATTCAATTTAATCTAAAACACACATTAGGGCTATTTTACACATTTGTCCCTAAACTTCCACATTTTTAAAATTTAGTCCTTATTAAACAAAATCAGAAATTCATGCAATTCCAAATATACCCATGCTAGCCGCGTAACAGCCCGATTTAGACCGTAATCGGAACAGTGGTTTTGAAACTACGAATCCGAGTCAAAAAATTATTTTAAAATTATTTTCTGTTTTATTATGTGAATTAATATCTGTGAACGTTTTGTAATTTAATTATGTTGTTTGAGTGTCCAATTAAATAAAAGGACTTAATCGCGTAAAATGAAATTTTGTGGTTATTTTTAAAAGGGCCGAATTGATGATTTTTTTTCATGATGCATTTATGTTGTAAATAAACCATATTCATGTTTTATGGACAGTAGTGCCCTTGTTTATAATTGTTTGATATTTTGTTATAAAGGATAAATAAGTAATTAAGTAGTAAACGTATAATATAATAAAACATAAATTAAAGTTATGTTCATTGTATTTTTCTCTTGACCGTAACATAAAATAAGAAAGAAAAAGAAAAAGAAGCTAGGTTTCGGCCATAGTCAAGCTTGATTAAGGTATATGTTTAGCTCGGTTTTTAATAATTTTTACGTTTTTGAGATCGTTGCTAAGTTATTTACAAGACCCATGCTTGAATTTCTGATTTTGGTGAATATTTTGAGTTATTCCATTGTTGAAAGCTTGTGATTTTTTTTGATGGTAGAAAAAAAAAGATATGGGCTAGATTAACATGTTTTGTACTGGAATTTTTGATGATTTTGAGTAATTAGGACTAAATTGCAAAAATAATAAATTAAGGGACTAAAATGTGAAATAAATGAAATGTGTGGACTTTTATGAACACTAGGAGTATTCATCCTAAGCATCATGTGTGCAAATTTTGCATGTTTTGTGTTTTTTTGCAATTTGGACTAAATTGTAAAAGTGTAAAATATAAGGGGTAAAATGGTAATTTTCCCATTTATGTGTTTTTGGATGAATTTGATTGAATATTTGATTAAATAAGTTAAATTTATATTAATTTAGATCAATAAAAGAGAAAATCAAATTTGGATC
Organism: Gossypium hirsutum; assembly: GCF_007990345.1. Classification (NCBI taxonomy): domain Eukaryota; kingdom Viridiplantae; phylum Streptophyta; class Magnoliopsida; order Malvales; family Malvaceae; genus Gossypium; species Gossypium hirsutum. The sequence continues at coordinate 90,066,296 of NC_053428.1, read as the reverse complement.
GAGGGAAAACTAAAGTTGTCGACTAGCTGTTCCGTTTTGATTTTTCATCGTCCGAGGTAAGTTTATAAGCAAATAGACATTGTTAATATTAATTAAATGAGAACTATATATGCTAAAATGAAATATGTGAATATATATATGCAATAGCCGAATGTATACAAGCTTGGCAACTATGTTTGTGAGTTCGATTCGACCGAGATACGACGTCTGAAAACCCCATATGAACCTTAAGAATAGCTAGCAGGCATATTTCATGACATAGGATACCGATATGTGATGTGCGAGTAAGACCATGGCATCGATATATGTGTGTGAGTAAGACCACGTTTATACGTTAGCATCGATATATGTGTGTGACTCTAATATATGTGTGCGAGTAAGACCCTGTCTGGGACAGTGGCTTCGATATATGTGATTACATGTAAGACCACGTCTGAGACATTGGCATTGTACGATATGTGTGATTACTCGAGTGTCCTATCCAATTCTGAATGGTTCATCGGGCAATGGTAAGTGTGATCGAATGTGTAAATTGAGCTAAAATGATTAGGTATAAATTAGTTTATTTTCTACTTGAAATAAGGTAAGTGAGATACTTGATATTTGTTGTAAGTCTTGAATGAAGTAAAGGAAAAATGTATGTGAACATGTTAAGTGTATTCGGCTTTGTGAATAAATGTTATCAAAATTATGTAATTGATTCTTGAATATGTGTATATATGACCATGTGTATTCAGCCACATAAGTAGTATATGTATAAGAAGTTATAATATGATACATGAGCTTTTCTATATGAGTGTATGTGTACTTGGTTATTTAACGACATTTTGGCTTTGAAAGTTAAATAATAATTTGTTAAATTAACTATATGAGCAGTCGGCCAAGGTAATATTTATGTATGGAGGTATATATTATTCATGGAATTGTAAGTTTGAGACTAAATGTGATAATGATATTATAATTTGGTTTAGTTTAATTGATTTGCTTATATTATTGGATTGTTTATTTGCATATGACTTACTAAGCTATAAAAGCTTACTCTGTGTGTGTATGTTTGTCTTTGTTTTATAGATTTTGGATCCAGTTACAAGCTTGGGGATCGTCAGTAAAGCCTATCACACTATCGATAGTCTTTGGTATTTTTATAAGTGAACTTACGAATCTATAGCATGTATAGGCTAAATTATACTCTTGAAATGTTGTATTTTGGTCTATGTATAAATTGAGCCATGCTAAAATGGCTTAACTTCCATGTTTGGGTTCGATTTTGGTTCAATTATGGTTTAAGTCTATTTTGGTTATTATACTATGTGCCATGGATGATTAGAATTTGTGTTATGTGTTTGTACATTGAGGTTGGTTGATGATTTCGGATGTGGTATGAATGTATCGGCTATGATATATATATTTGGTCTTGGTTTGAATTTATATTGAGAGTGTATACAAGATATATGATGTTTGTGGAGTTTGTTTTGTGTTTCGACCATATGGCATATAAAGGTTGTTAATTGAGTTAAGTTAAATCATGCATTAGTTAGGTAAAGATCAAGATATATGCATGGGGTAGATTCGGTGTTCAGTTATGTTCCATATTAATGTTATGTATGATACTTGATTTATTTGTTATGGTAAGTCAAATATATTGAGACTTAGATTTATATAAGGAGATTGGATAAATGATAAAGGATATGTGTGTTTTGGTATTCAGTCATGATATGATAATTGAGCTCTTATATGTTGTTACATGTATATATATGTGTGTGTTTATATTATGGTGGACATGTATATGTGCATAACTATATAGTTATGTTAGTTATTTGTAAGTTTACGAATATGTACAAATGAGTTGTGTTAGCTGAATAGATAAGGTAATTAAAATGGGTTTTATATATATATAATCGAATGCGTGTTTTTAATTTGTGATAATATGCAAAACATGTGAATTTCATATAGACTAATGCACTAATACCGCATAAATGAATGAAGACGTTATTAATGAAATTTGTTTCAATTGATGTATAATTTGTACATGCGCATAACTTATATAAAAATAGGTCTGATATTCAATTAACGAAGTTGTTGATTTGTTATATGTTCTGTATATGTATAATTTGTTTTGATAAATGTTGGTTTATGTTTTTAATTACGCTATGTTGTAAATGATATGATTTTAAGATTTGATATTCGATTTAAATTATGAGCATTGATGTGATTAAAATTTCGAATTGTAAATTGTAATGCATATTTATATTACTTGTAATATGATCCGTAATGCCTTATAACCCTAATCCGGTGATGGATATGGGTTAGGGGTGTTACAAGGGTGTTACAAGCTGAATTACTATTATGCCCCTAGAAGCTCATATTTTTCATTTATTTCACATTTTAACCACTAACTTTACAATTTTCACAATTTAATCCCTACTTTGCATTTTCACTAAAAATCACTTAACAAAATTTGTTTAACTAGCATCAAATATTCATAATTCATCATATGTCATCAAAGAACACATACATATTTCAATGGCAACTCTCACAAATTTTAACAATTTTGAAATCAAAAGTACGGGCTAGATAGATTGAGCTACAAGAAACTCAAAAACATAGAAATCACTAAAAACCAGGTCAAAAATCACTTACAATTGAAGCATGCAATAGCTGAACCTTCAAAGTTTATCAGCAGCTTGTTTTCTTTCTTATTTTCGGTTGGAAGAGAGATGAATGAACAAAATTTGACTTTTATTTTAATTAATTAACCTTTATTTAATAAATTACTATATTAAACTTATATAACACCATTTAAATCACCTTAATATATGTCCATATATGTCCACTCATGCTATTAATGGTCTAATTACAACATAAAGACCTCCACATTTAAGTTCCATAGCTATTAGACACCTTTAACTAATAGAGCATAAGTTTTATATTTTATGGGATTTAGTCCTTTTTATCAAATTGACCATTTAAACGATGAAATTACTTTATGAAATTTTCACCCGTACATGCCATCATGCTGTAAATACTAAAATAATAATAAAATAATAATTTTGACTTAAAATTTGTGGTCCTGAAACTACTATTCCGATTTGACTAAAAATGGGCTGTTACATTTGTGGTGATCTTCGATTGGCATTCTGAGTGAATCATGATAGATGGTTTCTCTAGATTGTCTTGACGATAAGAAAAAGGAATTCTTCTAAAACATTATTATTAGTTAAGCTCGACTTAGTTATTTTAATCAGAGTGGGTTATTCATTTGAAAAGTTAATTGACTTATATACATTTGAGTTTATCTTCTGGTCCGGGAATAAATTTTATGCATTCACAGGTAAATAGACGGACGTCTAAATGAAGAATCCATATTCTAGAAGACATGATACAAAATTATGTCTATTAGATCAATTATAATTGGGAAATGTCATTATGATTAAAGTCGCCCCAATAGTTGAAGCTGTCGCGCTTGTGTTAAATGATATTTTTTTACGCTTTCCATGAAAGGGGAGCAAATATTAGTTGAAAGGTATAGATGCAAACATGTCAAAAGCATCGGTCAGAGTCTGATAATTAGAGTTTCACAGTTATGCCTCGATAGACGATGAATGTGAATTTTTCGGTAGTTATACTATTAATGATAAAGCTATGACAAGAGAATATCAAAGCTTTTCTGTAACACCCTGAATTTTGGGCCAAAAAGTAATAGGACTTGAGTTTGGGATCGGTTAGAATGCGGTTAAATAACTTAAGTGTGTTTAAATATTTTATAATTGCATGTTTAGTTTAATTTTTAAATGATTTAGAAAGGGTTGGTAGTGAGCAAAAAGTCCTAGGTTCGATCCAGGGCTTTAGCAAAATTTTGCATTATTTTTAAAAGACCCTGAGCATTAGATGGAAGGATTATTAACAAGGCTTGGTAAAATCTGACACAAGGAAATGCTTGGCCTAATGGCAAAAGGCGTTGGTATCAAGCAGGAAGTCCAAGGTTCAAGTCTTGGCCTTGGTGAAAATTTTTATTCCACATATGATTAGTAGGGAAGCTAGCATTTAGGCCTTATAAATATGTTTGGTGGGAATATGGCACAAGAGTGCCTAGGGGGTAGTGGCGAGAAGCATGTATGGACCTGAGAGGTTGGAGGTTCGAATCCCAGGCTTGGAAATAGTTTTAAATTTTTATTCTTTAGGGAAACTGAGACTTAGGCATATAAGCCTTATAGTTAATTGTGATCGAATGGTAGCACAAGATAGGTGGCGGTGCAGTGGCCAGTAGCGTATTAGGAAGTTGGAGGGCTGGAGTTCGAATGGTTTCATGCGCAAAAAGGAATTGAATTTTGTTGTGCAACGCAAGGTAGGATTTCCATTCGGTGGAAGCAATTTGAATACAATTGTTAGCTAAAATCAAGGTTACAGTGGATATAAGGATAAGGATTAAGTGTGGATATGATGGTGATAAAATTGGAGAAATTGAAGGGAATTTAACTGGACAAGTTTAAGTCAATTGGGGAGTGTAGGTTTTTATTTTTTTTAGTATATATACGTTGTTGTATGGGCAACTAACGACATTTGTTGTTTTTGTGTACTTTAGTCGCATATTCTTGGGGGAAATTTCTTCCAACCTCTTGACTTTTTTTTTTGCAAATACCTGAGTAATCTCAAACCCTTCATCTCCTCTTTTCTTTAAGCCAAACTCTTGATGTGACACCCCTAATTTGACCCTAGTCGAAAAGTGGTTTCGGGACCACAAAACCGAGTCATAAAAATAATTAGCTGTCATATTTGATGCTTATTATATGTACATATGCATGTGTGAAAATTTCATGTTTGAATTTTGTTAATTGTAAGTGAATTTTATTAAATAGGACTTATGTGGGAAAATTTAGAAATGTGCTAGGCAAATGTAAGTGGCCTATTTATGCATGTTGCAAAATAATTGTATTTGCATGTCAAATTAACCAAAGAACAAGAAGGTGGCCGGCCATGCTATAAGTTAAAGCCTATTAAAAACATTTGGTGTTAGTGTTTTATGGGAGAAAGAATAAAATAAAAGGTTAGTAATAAAGAAATGAAAAGGGAGGGTGATGAAAACAAAGTTGTCTCATCCATGTTCCCCCCTCCATTGCCGTGAGTTGAAGAAATATAACAAAAGAAAAAAAATTTTACATGCTCATCTTTCTTCTTGGTTGCCGAATTTGGGAAAGGGAAGATTGAAGAGGAAAAACCAAGGTATTCGGCCATGGCTATCCTAGTTTAAGGTATGCATTGTGATTTTCTTTTTAATTGACTATGAGATTAGATTGATAAGTGCATAGCTTATTTAACCCATGGTTTAATTTCATGCATCAATAGACAAATGTTCATTCGGTCAAATGGGAGAAGAATAAAATGAATTTAAATGTTGTGGTTTATTATTTTAGTTGTTAAATGATTGGGTATGAGGTATTTGATTACCTAATTGAAAGTAAGTTAAGTTGTTATTTGATAGTAAATGCAAATTTTATATATGATAATAATGTAAATGTAGGTGGATTCATGAAGTATTTTCGGTTATATGCTATGTATAAGTATGAGTTTTTAAAGTTGGATTTATGAGTATATGTATATTAGTCTATGAACATTCGGTTATATGGTGTTAATATGCCTTTGAAATCGAATGATATTTTGAGTATATATATATGTACATTCGGTTAAGATAAGGTTTATTATAAAAGCTAAGTTGTCTGGTTAGGGCCGAATGGGATATATAAGATATCAAAACATGTTATAATTATATATTGGTGTACATGGTTGTAATTAATCCTCTACTTGAATTCGATTAGATATGGTCATGATATGAGTTTAGTAGGGTTAATACCTTAAAATTGAATGGAGTTTTAGTTAATCTTTTGTGTCATGTTCATTAAAATAGTTGATGATTTAGGTGTTATTATACGCATTTAGGCTAAAGATTTTTCAGCTATGTTTTATATCTATGAAATAATTATAATGGATAATATGTAGGAGTAATTTCGGCTTGTTAAAAATGTGGTACGTGTATGGCAAATGGTATATACATAATGGATTGAAGTTACCCTATAAGGTTGAAATGAGTAATTAAATTATTGGTGTGTATGCATTTTTTTTATTGCAACTTGGCATGTGAATTGGGTGTATGATAGTTAATATATGTGCTTGAGGTGATGTGATAAAATAATTAGCTATACGGTTTGGTTCATTATTGAGTATAAGGGTTAAGCGCTTTAAAAGAGCTTTTAATGTTCGAAATGATTAAACAAATTCATTCGTTTAAATTAAGCCCAAGAGCAAAGAGGATCAAAGTCGGATAGGGGAAAAGAGAAAGTAAACGAATAGCCGTGGATATCTAGTCGTCAACCGCTTCTGTAATATCCCGAATTAGGGCCTAATCAGAATAGTGGTTTCGTGACCATAGATCCGAGATAGAAATAATTATTTTATAATTATTTTTAGGTTTATGATATGATTGCATGATTGTGTGAAAATTTCGTGATGAAATTCTATGCCTAAAGTGCTTAAATTGAAAGTAGGGACTAAATCGAATAAGTTGCAAAACTTGCATTCTAGAAGTTTTTAGTATGAAATTGTTTTGGAATATTAATGAGGAGGTCTTAAATAGCAATTTGACCAATTTTAAGTTCATGGACAAAATTAGGACATGGAAGGAATTTTTGGAAAGTTTAGTAGTAAGGGTATTTTGGTCATTTAGTTATTAAAATGAATTAAAAACAAAATTAAAAGCCAATTTTTGTCCATCTTCTTCATTAGGCCGAAATTTCAAGGGTTCTCCATAGCTAGGGTTTGTTTCAAGCTTCCAAGCTCCATAGTAAGTGATTCCAAGCCCCGTTTTTAATGATTTTTACGATTTTGAGATCCCGGTAACTCGATAAAGCTTATGTTAGCAATAATTTAACCTAGGGTTTATATTTGGAAAAATACCCATAGGTGAAATTTGTGTATTTTGATGTTTTATGATAGAATATGAAGTTTTAAATTATGTTAGACAACTTGTACTACTCGATTTTAAGCAAAAATGAGTAAAAGGGCTTAATCGGTAAAAATACCTAATAGTCACAAGTACATGTTAGAGTGAGAATTTGATGTTGCCATAGAAGAGAAAAGTGATCAGCATGTTGTAAAACATAATAATAAGGAATAAATTTTAATCCCGAGCCTAGGGGCAAAAATGTAAATATGCAAAAGTTTAGGGGTAAAATTGTAATTTTGCCAAAATTTGAGTTAAGGATTAATTTGATAATGTGAGTATTAAATAAGCTAAATGTGTTATTTTAGATCAAGAAAGACGTGGAATCGACCTCAATCGAGGAAAAGAAAAGATTGTGGACTAAATTGCAAAATCCTTGTATTTTGGTACCAAGGCAAGTTCATGTGTAAATAATGTATCATAATGGTTATTTTTAAGTTATTGATGTTAATTATATGTTATGCTGAATTTTATTATGAAATGTATGCTTTGTGGTTAATTTCAAATAATATGTAAATTATGTGAACTACTTGTTAAATATAATTGTTACCGAGTATTGATTTCGGCATTCTACGGAAGACGGAAAGGATAAGTGTTCGAGGAAAAATCCCGTTTGAGCCTTAGGAATAGATTAGGATACAAGTGACATGTCAATAGGATGATTGAGCATCCGAACTCGTTGAGTTGAGTCCGAGTTCACTTATGGATGCGAATGTCCGAACTCGTTGAGTTGAGTCCGAGTTCGTGAGATGTAACTAGGCATCCGAACTCGTTGAGTTGAGTCCGAGTTCACTTATGGATGCAAACGCCTGAGCTCGTTGATTTGAGTCCGAGTTCGCTTATGGGCGGGTTACATGATTGCTTGATTGCATATATGGCACTTATGTGCAAGTTATCCATGTATTCGAATTATATTCCGATGTGTTCAACGGGTAAAGTTCTACTCAATGGAGGAATATTCGAGATGTAAAGAGAAGTATTGGTGAGTGATGTGAAATGGTTATTTTGGACAGGTATGTATTTAACCCTCGGGTTGAGTATTGATACAACCACGATAAGGTAATAAGATGATGAAAAATGATTAAAAATGTGATATGTGTTTTAGTGATACATGCTAATGTTGATTGGTATGACTGTTTGTTATGTTACTTATTATTTGCATATGAACTTACTAAGCATTTATGCTTACTCCCTCCTTCTTACTCATTGTAGTTTTGGACAAGCCAGCTCAGGAGTCGGGATAGGTCGGAGGCTCAGTCACACTATCCGGAAGACTTTTGGTAATGGCTTGTAAATTTAAGTATGGCATGTATAGCAATATACTTTTTTTGTGTAAATGATCTTATGGTATGGTGATGGAATGGTTGAGGAAATGCTTGATAATGATAAATTATGAAAATATTTAGTTTAGATTATATTTGATGTTAAGGAAAATTATTAAGATACTTAGTGCATAAAAACTCATAAAAGGGATGAAATTTGCCATAAATAGAATACTGCAGCAACACTGATGCGAGTTTAAAAATTTACTAAAAATCATAGAAATTGAAATTGGTGATGGACTACATATCAAATTGAATCTTATTATGTCTAGTTTCACATGAAACAAATGAAACAGGTAAAGAAATTATATGTTACAAGAGATTTGAATTTTAGTGAAACAGGGTCATAGCAGTTTCTGAATCCCCTGTTCCAACTTTAGAAATTCACCATAAATTGTAAAGATATAATTAGGTAGTTTATTTTATATTCTCAGAATCGTTATTGAGTCTAGTTTCATTATAAGTAAACCTCATAGTAATATGGATTTTTTACAGAGAGAAATGTGGTTTGTAGTAAACAGAGGTCAGACCAGTCAAGTCTTGAAACAGGGGTAACTTTAACTAATAAACTGTACTAATTGGCCAAACCAAAAATTCTAGAAAAAAATTAGTAGATAGGTATATGAGTCTAGATTTAGGGAAAATTTATGGATATTGATTTCGAGTTTCTTAACTCGAGATATGATTTTTCTTGTGACTATGATGCAAGTAGCTTAAAAGCTGTGAATGTAGAAATAAATAATCCAAAGTTCTAAATATGTTAAATTAAGCTTAGTAACACCTCATACTCGACTCCGGCGACGGTCTCGGGCGTGGGGGCGTTACATTTAGTGGTATCAGAGCAGGTTTAGTCGGTTCTCGGACTACGTGTTGTATGTACGGATTTTGCTATACATGCCATATGTATGAATTGTGATAGTGTGACGACTTCTGACCTTTTTAAATGATTTTTATATAGTAAATGGATCCCGATCCAGCTGTGGCAAATGAAGTAGAGAGTAATGCGCCAGCTCCGGCTGAAGGGGCAGCACCGATTGAAAACCCACCTCCTACTGTTGGTCAGGGAGGAGGAGAAAGGGTTCGGGAAGCCTTTCTCCAAATGATGAGTGCATGGTACTCTGAGTTCGTTCGTACGAACCCAAATGTACGACCTCCCCCACCTCCCCCAATTCCTCAACCTGTACCCCCGATGCCTCAAGGTATGGATATGATAAAATTTCACAGAACCCCCGTTGACAGAATTCGTAAACAAGGGGCTGAAGAATTTAGAGCAAATATTGATGATGATGCAGAGAAAGCAGAGTTCTGGCTTGAAAATTCTATCCGGGTATTTGATGAATTATCTTGTACACCTGAAGACTGTTTGAAATGTGCTACATCTTTGTTGAGAGATTCAGCCTATAATTGGTGGAAGACTTTGATTTCGGTGGTACCGAAAGAGAGGGTAACCTGGGAATTCTTTCAAGAAGAGTTTCGGAAGAAATATATTAGTGAAAGGTTTATTGATCAGAAATGTAAAGAGTTTCTTGAGCTGAAGCAAGGTAATATGATAGTCTCAGAATATGAAAGAGAGTTTGTTCGATTGAGTAAGTATGCCAGGGAATATGTTCCTACAGAAGCCAAGATGTGCCGACGATTTGAAGACGGGCTCAACGAAGACATTAAAGTATTTGTCGGGATCCTTGAACTAAAAGAAATGGTAGTACTGGTTGATCGAGCTTGCAAGGCTGAATAACTACTTAAAGAAAAGAAAAAGGTAGAGGCTGAGACTAGAAATTGGAAGAAAAGACCGATGAGTAGTTCATTTTCACAGCAACCTAGAAAGTCAAGGAATATGAATCCTCGTTCCCAAGCTTCAGCTGGACAATCATATGGGAATTATAAGAAGCAAAATGTGGGTCCTAAATCTCAGAATACTTCTGCAGCCAGTGTAGGGAACTCGAGATTTGTTAAACCCGAGTGCCAGCGATGTGGTAGAAATCATTTTGGTCTGTGCAGAGCAAATGAATGTTTTCGATGTGGTTCTCCGGATCATTTTATTAGAGACTGCCCAGAGAGAGTTGAGAAAGAAAAATTTCTGAATGTAAAAGCTAGTGGTGCAGACTCAAGGGGAAGGTATCCGAGAAAAGTTGGAAGTGAAACAAGCAGTAAGAATGTAGCCAGGGATGCACCGGTTAGACCTGAAGGAAGGGCTCCGGCTAGAACTTATGCTATTAAAGCGTGTGAAGATGCTTCCTCACCTGATGTGATTACCGGTACATGTTCTCTCTATAATGTTAATGTTATTGCTTTGATTGATCCCGGTTCTACTCATTCATATGTGTGCATGAAATTGGTGTCTAGTATGAATATACCTGTTGAGAACACAGAATTTATGATTAGAGTGGCGAATCCGTTAGGCAAATGTGTGACTGTTGATAAAGTATGTAAGAAATGTCCTTTAATGATTCGGGATCATTACTTTCCGGCCAACTTGATGTTGTTGCCGTTTGATGAGTTTGATGTTATTTTGGGTATGGATTGGTTGACATTGCATGATGCTAAAATAAATTGCAAAGAAAAGGTTATAGAATTAAAGTGTGAAAATGGTGAAACTCTGCGGGTTGAATCAGATAAATCAGAGGCATTGCCTAGTGTGATTTCTTCAATGTCGGCTCAAAGATATCTGAGAAAGGGTTATGAAGCTTATTTGGCGTATGTAATTAATACAAAATAAGTTGAAAAGAAAGTTGAATCAGTGCCGGTTGTGTGTGAATTTGCGGACGTATTTCCAAAAGAATTGCCGGGTTTGCCTCCAGTCAGGGAAGTAGAATTTGGTATTGATTTGATACCGGGAACAGCTCCGATTTCGATTGCTCTGTATAGAATGGCACCAGCAGAGTTGAAGGAATTAAAGTCGCAGTTGCAAGAGTTGACTGATAAAGGTTTTGTGAGACCGAGCTTTTCACCTTGGGGTGCTCCCGTGTTATTTGTGAAAAAGAAGGATGGTTCTATGAGGTTGTGTGTTGATTATCGGCAGTTAAACAAGGTGACAATCAAAAACAAGTATCCGTTTCCAAGAATTGATGATTTGTTTGATCAGCTAAAAGGAGCGACATGGTTTTCAAAGATTGACTTGAGATCTGGGTATTACCAACTGCGGGTAAAGGAGTCGGATGTGCCTAAAACTGCTTTTAGAACAAGGTACGGTCATTATGAATTTTTAGTTATGCCATTCGGGTTGACAAATGCTCCTGCTGTGTTTATGGATTTAATGAATCACATATTTCGGCCATACTTGGACAGATTTGTTGTGGTGTTTATAGATGATATTTTAATTTATTCAAAAGATGAGACAGAGCATGCTGAGCATTTGAGGATAGTTTTGCAAACTTTGAGAGATAAGCAGCTGTATGCTAAGTTTAGTAAAAGTGAATTTTGGCTCCGGGAAGTTGGATTTTTGGGTCATATTGTTTCAGGTGATGGTATATGGGTTGATCCTAGTAAAATTTCAGCCATTATTGATTGGAAACCACCGAAAAACGTAACTGAAGTTAGAAGTTTCTTGGGGCTACGTGGGTATTATCGGCGGTTTGTAAATGGATTTTCTATAATTGCTGCTCCTATGACTAGACTACTCCGAAAGGATGTTAAATTTGAATGGACGGAAGAATGTCAACGGAGTTTTGAAGAATTGAAAAAGTTATTAACTGAAGCACCAGTGTTGGTACAACCCGAATTAGGTAAAGAATTTGTGGTGTATAGTGATGCTTCTCTAAATGGTTTGGGGTGTGTACTCATGCAAGAAGGAAAAGTGGTGGCTTATGCTTCGAGGCAGTTAAAACCTCATGAGAGGAATTATCCTACTCACGATTTGGAATTGGCTGCAGTGGTGTTTGCTTTGAAGATTTGGTGACATTATTTGTATGGTGAAAAGTGCCGAGTATATACCGATCACAAAAGTCTTAAATACTTGATGTCACAAAAAGACTTGAATTTGAGACAGCGAAGATGGTTGGAGTTATTGAAAGATTATGAGCTTGTTATTGATTATCATCCGGGAAAAGCGAATGTGGTTGCCGATGCTTTAAGTAGAAAGTTGTTGTTTGCTTTGAGAGTTATGAACACTCAGTTGAAAATGTCAGATGATGGTTCGATTCTAGCAGAGTTAAGAGCAAGACCGATGTTTTTACAAGAGATTTCTGAAACTCAGAAAAATGATCAAGATTTGCTAGCCAAAAGAAAACAGTGTGAAGCTGATACGGGATCAGATTTCAGAATTGGTTCTGATGGGTGCTTAATGTTTAAAGATCGGATTTGTGTACTGAAGAATGAGGAATTGATTCAAAAGATCCTACAGGAAGCACATAGTGGTTATTTCTCGATTCATCCGGGTAGTACGAAAATGTATAATGACTTGAAGAAAATGTATTGGTGGAATGGAATGAAAAGAGATATATCAGAGTTTGTGTCCAAATGCTTAATTTGTCAACAGGTGAAAGATGAACACCAAGTACCTTCAGGATTACTCCAGCCTATTATGGTTCCTGAATGGAAATAGGATCGGATTACTATGGATTTTGTTTCAGGATTGCCATTGACTCTGGGAAAGAAAGATGCCATCTGGGTAATAGTTGATAGATTAACTAAGTCGGCTCATTTTATCCCGGTACGTACGGATTATTCTCTTAACAAGTTGGCTGAACTGTATATTAGAGAAATTGTTAGATTACACGGAATACCATTATCGATTATTTTAGATAGAGATCCAAGGTTTACCTCGCGGTTTTGGCAAAAGTTGCAAGACGCGTTAGGTACGAAGTTAAATTTCAGTACTGCTTTTCATCCACAAACTGATGGACAATCAGAAAGAATAATTCAGATTCTTGAAGATATGCTTAGATGTTGTGTATTGGAATTTCAAGGAAGTTGGGAAAGATACTTACCGTTGGTGGAATTTGCTTACAATAATAGTTATCAGACGAGCTTGAAAATGGCACCTTATGAAGCATTATATGGTTGTAAGTGTCGAACGCCATTGTATTGGACTGAACTCAAGGAAAATCAGATTTATGGAGTTGATCTAATAAAAGAAACTGAAGAAAAAGTGAAGATAATTCGAGATTGTTTGAAAGCTGCTTCAGATAGACATAAATCTTATGCAGACCTAAAGCGAAAGGACATTGAATTTCAAGTTGGTGATAAAGTATTTTTAAAGGTGACTCCGTGGAAGAAAGTCCTTAGATTTGGACGGAAGGGCAAATTAAGTCCGCGTTTTGTTGGGCCGTATGAAGTAATTGAAAAAGTTGGACCGGTAGCATATCGGCTAGCATTACCACCTGAATTAGAGAAGATTCATGATGTGTTCCACGTATCTATGTTACGTCGGTATCGTTCGGATCCTTCACATGTAGTTTCACCCACAGAAATTGAACTACAACCAGATATGACCTACAAAGAAGAACCGATTAAGATTTTAGCTCGAGAGGTCAAACAACTAAGGAATAAAAATGTTGCACTAGTGAAGGTGTTGTGGCAAAGGCATGGAGTAGAAGAAGCTACATGGGAATCCGAAGAAACTATGAGAAATCAATACCCACATCTGTTTACCGGTAAGATTTTCGAGGACGAAAATCCTTAAAGGGGGAGAGTTGTAATATCCCGAATTAGGGCCTAATCGGAATAGTAGTTTCGTGACTATAAATCTGAGATAGAAATAATTATTTTATAATTATTTTTAGGTTTATGATATGATTGCATGATTTTGTGAAAATTTCGTGATGAAATTCTATGCCTAAAGTGCTTAAATTGAAAGTAGGGACTAAATCGAATAAGTTGCAAAACTTGCATTCTAGAAGTTTTTAGTATGAAATTGTTTTGGAATATTAATGAGGAGGTCTTAAATAGCAATTTGACCAATTTTAAGTTCATGGACAAAATTAGGACATGGAAGGAATTTTTGGAAAGTTTAGTAGTAAGGGTATTTTGGTCATTTAGTTATTAAAATGAATTAAAAACAAAATTAAAAGCCAATTTTTGTCCATCTTCTTCATTAGGCCGAAATTTCAAGGGTTCTCCATAGCTAGGGTTTGTTTCAAGCTTCCAAGCTCCATAGTAAGTGATTCCAAGCCCCGTTTTTAATGATTTTTACGATTTTGAGATCCCGGTAACTCGATAAAGCTTATGTTAGCAATAATTTAACCTAGGGTTTATATTTGGAAAAATACCCATAGGTGAAATTTGTGTATTTTGATGTTTTATGATAGAATATGAAGTTTTAAATTATGTTAGACAACTTGTCCTACTCGATTTTAAGCAAAAACGAGTAAAAGGGCTTAATCGGTAAAAATACCTAATAGTCACAAGTACATGTTAGAGTGAGAATTTGATGTTGCCATAGAAGAGAAAAGTGATCAGCATGTTGTAAAACATAAGAATAAGGAATAAATTTTAATCCCGAGCCTAGGGGAAAAATGTAAATATGCAAAAGTTTAGGGGTAAAATTGTAATTTTGCCAAAATTTGAGTTAAGGATTAATTTGATAATGTGAGTATTAAATAAGCTAAATGTGTTATTTTAGATCAAGAAAGACGTGGAATCGACCTCAATCGAGGAAAAGAAAAGATTGTGGACTAAATTGCAAAATCTTTGTATTTTGGTACCAAGGTAAGTTCATGTGTAAATAATGTATCATAATGGTTATTTTTAAGTTATTGATGTTAATTATATGTTATGCTGAATTTTATTATGAAATGTATGCTTTGTGGTTATTTCAAATAATATGTAAATTATGTGAACTACTTGTTAAATATAATTGTTACCGAGTATTGATTTCGGCATTCTACGGAAGACGGCAAGGATAAGTGTTCGAGGAAAAATCCCGTTTGAACCTTAGGAATAGATTAGGATACAAGTGACATGTCACTAGGATGATTGAGCATCCGAACTCGTTGAGTTGAGTCCGAGTTCACTTATGGATGCGAATGTCCGAACTCGTTGAGTTGAGTCCGAGTTCGTGAGATGTAACTAGGCATCCGAACTCGTTGAGTTGAGTCCGAGTTCGTGAGATGTAACTAGGCATCCGAACTCGTTGAGTTGAGTCCGAGTTCACTTATGGATGCGAACGCCTGAGCTCGTTGAGTTGAGTCCGAGTTCGCTTATGGGCGGGTTACATGATTGCTTGATTGCATATATGGCACTTATGTGCAAGTTATCCATGTATCCGAATTATATTCCGATGTGTTCAACGGGTAAAGTTCTACTCAATGGAGGAATATTCGAGATGTAAAGAGAAGTATTGGTGAGTGATGTGAAATGGTTATTTTGGACAGGTATGTATTTAACCCTCGGGTTGAGTATTGATACAACCACGATAAGGTAATAAGATGATGAAAAATGATTAAAAATGTGATATGTGTTTTAGTGATACATGCTAATGTTGATTGGTATGACTGTTTGTTATGTTACTTATTATTTGCATATGAACTTACTAAGCATTTATGCTTACTCCCTCCTTCTTACTCATTGTAGTTTTGGACAAGCTAGCTCAGGAGTCGAGATAGGTCGAAGGCTCAGTCACACTATCCGGAAGACTTTTGGTAATGGCTTGTAAATTTAAGTATGGCATGTATAGCAATATACTTTTTTTGTGTAAATGATCTTATGGTATGGTGATGGAATGGTTGAGGAAATGCTTGATAATGATAAATTATGAAAATATTTAGTTTAGATTATATTTGATGTTAAGGAAAATTATTAAGATACTTAGTGCATAAAAACTCATACAAGGGATGAAATTTGCCATAAACAGAATACTGCAGCAACACTGACGCGAGTTTAAAAATTTACTAAAAATCATAGAAATTGAAATTGGTGATGGACTACATATCAAATTGAATCTTATTATGTCTAGTTTCACATGAAACAAATGAAACAGGTAAAGAAATTATATGTTACAAGATATTTGAATTTTAGTGAAACAGGGTCATAGCAGTTTTTGAATCCCCTGTTCCAACTTTAGAAATTCACCATAAATTGTAAAGATATAATTAGGTAGTGTATTTTATATTCTCAGAATCCTTATTGAGTCTAGTTGCATTAGAAATAAACCTCATAGTCATATGGATTTTTTACAGAGAGAAATGTGGTTCGTAGTAAACAGAGGTCAGACCAGTTAAGTCCTGAAACAAGGGTAACTTTAACTAATAAACTGTACGAATTGGCCCAACCAAAAATTCTAGAAAAAAATTAGTAGATAGGTATATGAGTCTAGATTTACAGAAAATTTACGGATCTTGATTTTGAGTTTTGTAACTCGAGATATGATTTTTCTTGTGACTGTGATGCAAGTAGCTTAAAAGCTGTGAATGTAGAAATAAATATTCCAAAGTTCTAAATATGTTAAATTAAGCTTAGTAACACCTCATACTCGAGTCCGGTGACAGTCTCGGGCGTGGGGCCATTACAGCTTCCGAGTTAAGTTTTAAGTGATTAAACGTTGATTAAATTCAATCATAATAGGACATAATGAGTTGATTTAATAAGATACGATGTGGCCATGATATGTCTTAAACTCAAATGGTAAGTTCATAAGTGTTTGGACTTGGTAATTTAAGAGCAAATTGTAATAATTTGCTTTGGACAGCAGCAGTAACGTGAATTTAGAAAATCACTATAAATTGTTGGTGTGGAATTATAGGCTGAATAAAATATGTAATCAAAGCTTAGTTAGTCTAATTTCTTATAAAAGAGACCGTGTAAGCAAAGAAATTCCCTATAAAGAGATATTTAAAGTTGTGTGGGATAGTGTCAGAATGACTCCGAAATCCATTATTCTGTTTCTAGAAAATCATTATAATTTGTACAAAAATGGTTATAAGATAAAATTTATATGCTTAGACTCCTTAATGAGTCTAGTTTTAAATGAAATCAAATAGAACACATTTTGAATTCTGTACAATGAAAAATTTGATTCGTAGTGAAGAGTGGTCAGATTAGTCAAACAGTGAAACAGGGGAAAATTTTAAGAAAAATCTGGTATTGATTGGCCAAACCTAAAATTCTGGAAATTTTATGGATGGAAGATATACGAGTCTATATTCAGGGAAAATTAACAGCAAGTGATTTGGAGTTTTGTAGCTCCAGTTATAAATAATTTAGTGACTACTGCTCAGGAAAACAGCTCGTAGTGAATATGTGATTTTGTTGTAAACATGGATAAAACTTGTTTTAGTTACTCATAAGCTATTGATTAAACCCATACGTGAATTCTAAATCGTGATATTGTAAAACGATATATGAGAGTTAGATGGATCTTTGATATTAAAATTTGGAAATTGTAAGTTTATGAGTATTCGAATATGAAATGATAGTATGGCATGAAATTGAATTATTCATTGGAAAAATGATTAATGTAGATTCGGCCAAGACAAAGTGTATACATGATAGTATATGTGGTATGTGAAGTATACTTGGATAATTGTGATGTGAATGAGCATATATGTGATAAGGCCGAATGGCCAATGTGATGAATGAGAGCATGCATATATGTGATAAGGCTGAATGGCCAATGTGATGAATGTGAGCATGCATATGTGTGATAAGGCCGAATGGCCAATGTGATGAATATGAACATGCATATATGTGGTAAAGCCGAATGGCTAATGTGAA
Organism: Gossypium hirsutum; assembly: GCF_007990345.1. Taxonomy (NCBI): domain Eukaryota; kingdom Viridiplantae; phylum Streptophyta; class Magnoliopsida; order Malvales; family Malvaceae; genus Gossypium; species Gossypium hirsutum. The sequence continues at coordinate 90,048,332 of NC_053428.1, read as the reverse complement.
ATATATGTATGAGATATGTATATGTGTAAAGCCGAATGGATAGTGTGAAATATGTAGGCGATGTGCGTATATTGTGGCCGAACGACCAAATGTGAAAGGTGTGTATTATTAGATATTTGATAAGGCAAATGAATTACAAATATGACAGTCGATGTGAATGTTGTAACATGTGATTAAATGTACATAAAACTTGGAAATATATTCTGGGTAAGACCCGATGACTACGTGTGAAGATTATGTCCAGGTAAGACCCGATGACTACGTGTGGAGATTTTGTCCGGGTAAGACCCGATAACTTCGTGTGGAGATTTTGTCTGAGCTAAAGGTCTCACCGATAATCCGAGTAGAGGTTAAAGCTATAAGACTTCATGATAAGAATTGCTTATAAATATATTCAATGCGAAAGGTTAAACAGGTATGTACTCCACGTTTATATGTGAGCTTGATTTGAGCTAAATCATAAGGTAGTTATGTGATGCATACGAGAGCAATCTATGAGACGATTCATATGATTATGTGACATCGGATCAGTGTGAGAGGTTATGTGAAATCATACAATATATCTATGTCACATGAGCTCACTTTTATGTGAAAGTTTATCTGCCTATTGTATATGATGAGATGTGCATATTCGGTAAAGGGATGGTATGCCCGAAGGAAGAGTGAAATAAAAATACGAACAACTATGTTCTAATTTGATTGTTATTTGTTGACACTACTTAAAACTTACTAAGCATTGTAATGCTTACTCCGTTTACTTTGTTTTCTCTGTTTTATAGATCTCATTGCGAAGCTACAGGCTCGGGGATCGTCAGCAACTAGTCACACTATCACTATCCACTTCTTGTTACTGTTATGTTTAGAACTATTTTGTGGCATGTATAGAATAGACTAGTGGCGGAAGAATATTTTTGGTTAATGTATATCAGCCATGCGAAAATGGCATCTTTTGAATGTTTACTTAGTGAAGTTTAAATTTTATCTCTGGCTGTGCTTAGTACTTATTTAAATGAACGATCTTTATTTCAAGAAAAAGTTTAAAATTTTACTGTTCTGACATGAGTTACAAGTCCGGTAATGCCCCTTACCTATTCTGGCGACGGTTACGGGATAGGGGTGTTACATTTTATTGGTATCAGAGCTACGGTTTAGTCGATTCTAGGACTAACGTAGCACGCGCGAATCTATTTATACATGCCATAAAGTGATAAAATGATAGTGTGATGATTTTTTGACTATTAAAATGTGTTTGTTGTATTGCAATGAATTTTGATCCCGATCGAGCTGTAGCAAGCTTCTGACTATGAGAATTTACAATATAACTTCACTTGGATATGCTTAAATTATTAAGTTAATCAGGTATGTATCATGTACTCGCATTTGAATTTTGATTTGGATTGAATTATAAGGGTATAAGTGATGCAATTTTGGAAGAGTGTACGACTATAAATGTGATCTTTGTATGTGGCTATGGAACTGAAAGTTGAATGGTCGATAAGCATGATGTGTTTATATTCAAGTAATGTAAATGATATACTAATGTGTATTGTTATATATGTATATATGTACATGAGAATTGAGAGTGATATATCCAGGCTAAGTTTCGAAGAGCATTCGTGCTAGTGATATATCCGGGCTAAGTCCCGAAGAGCATTCGTGCTAGTGATGTATCCGGGCTAAGTCCCGAAGAGCATTCGTTCTAGTGATGTATCCGGGCTAAGTCCCGAAGAGCATTCGTGCTAGTGATGTATCCGGGCTAAGTCCCGAAGAGCATTCGTGCTAGTGATGTATCCGGGCTAAGTTCCGAAGAGCATTCGTGCTAGTGATATATCCGTGCTAAACCCCGAAGAGCATTCGTGCTAGTGATATATCCGTGCTAAACCCCGAAGAGCATTCGTGCTGGTGTTATATCCGGGCTGGGTCCCGAAGAGCAATCATGCTGGTGACGTGTATTCGGGCCTTTGCGCCTAGTAGGCTTCGTGCCGGTAATTTGAGCAAAGTTTAAGTGTTCATTACTATACGAATTCAAATTTAAATGAGATGATATGTTTAAAAGTGTACATACATGATGTTTATAAACATGGTTAAGTCATTTCAATGTGCAATAACGAATGAATAAGAGCACTATGTGTGCGAATGATTAGAGGCACTATGTGTGTGCGAATTCCTTTAACCGAGCACTATGAGTGCGAGATCGGTCAGTGGGCACTAAGTGTGTGAAATGGAATTCATGTAAGACCTCGTCTGTGACGAATGCATTGATTTGAGATAGTGTGTAAGACCATGTCTGGGACATGGCATCGGCTCGATATGTGAGAATATGTAAGACCATATCTAGAATATGGCATTGTAAGAGCTATATGTGCTTAATGAGTATCCGTAATGATTTCGAATGATTCAACGGGTATATTTAAGATGATAAATAAAGTAAGATCAGAATAAGTGATACAGGTATGTACGGAAGGTATGTGAGAATCAAATGAAAGTAAAAATTTGTGAGTTCATATTATATTATGTTATGTATACTAAATAAGTGAATACGTAAAAGGATGGTGGATATGTTGTTAAGAAATGAATTCATGTTATAAATGTGTTACGGATTTAGTCTATGGAATGCTTGGTATATGAAGTCATATGTGCTATTGCTAAATGACCCCTATTTTTTTGTTAATCATATTCAAGAAATTATTTCGATTAAGTTTGACATTTGAAAGTCTGTAAGAATTTTTGATGAATGCTGATAATTTTGGATATATGGGTTATGTGCTAGAATAAATCCCATGCCGGTATACTATATGAGGCTTTATGCCAAATCGATTGTATACGGGTATCGTTAACGGTGATTGAATGTGCTAAATGAATTCAATGTTCAGGTATGTGGAAGAAAATTTTCTGTTGGAAATAGGTTAAGTTGAATAGTGAGATATGATGGAGTTATAAAGGATATTTATTGGGATGTTTGAGTATGTGTGTACTTCCGGTCAGGTTACAGCTTGTACATGAATAAATATGTGGGTTGATGATGTGAATTATACATGTTAATATGTGCTTAATATGTGTTTGAAATGCATTTGTGAATTAAATTAAGTGATTATTGCTTACGAAATCAAGAAAATGAGATATATGTGCATACTTGTAGAAATGTTTATGTATTTGTTTTAAGATAAGAAAATGATGTTATAGATCGATGCGAAATCAATAATGAATTACAATTGCTATCGATGAGCTAATGTTTATATGAATAAAATTCAATAAGAGGACGTTATCCTAAACTATGCATCGGTAGAAATTTTCGGGGACGAAAATCCCTAAAGGGGGGAAGAGTTGTGACACCCCTAATTTGACCGTAGTCGAAAAGTGGTTTCGGGACCACAAAACCGAGTCATAAAAATAATTAGCTGTCATATTTGATGCTTATTATATGTACATATGCATGTGTGAAAATTTCATGTTTGAATTTTGTTAATTGTAAGTGAATTTTATTAAATAGGACTTATGTGGGAAAATTTAGAAATGTGCTAGGCAAATGTAAGTGGCCTATTTATGCATGTTGAAAAATAATTGTATTTGCATGTCAAATTAACAAAAGAACAAGAAGGTGGCCGGCCATGCTATAAGTTAAAGCCTATTAAAAACATTTGGTGTTAGTGTTTTATGGGAGAAAGAATAAAATAAAAGGTTAGTAATAAAGAAATGAAAAGGGAGGGGTGATGAAAACAAAGTTGTCTCATCCATGTTCCCCCCCCTCCATTGCCGTGAGTTGAAGAAAGATAATAAAAGAAAAAAAAAATTTACATGCTCATCTTTCTTCTTGGTTGCCGAATTTGGGAAAGGGAAGATTGAAGAGGAAAAACCAAGGTATTCGGCCATGGCTATCCTAGTTTAAAGTATGCATTGAGATTTTCTTTTTAATTGACTATGAGATTAGATTGATAAGTGCATAGCTTATTTAACCCATGGTTTAATTTCATGCATCAAAAGACAAATGTTCATTCGGTCAAATGGGAGAAGAATAAGATGAATTTAAATGTTGTGGTTTATTATTTTAGTTGTTAAATGATTGGGTATGAGGTATTTGATTACCTAATTGAAAGTAAGTTAAGTTGTTATTTGATAGTAAATGCAAATTTTATATATGATAATAATGTAAATCTAGGTGGATTCATGAAGTATTTTCGGTTATATGCTATGTATAAGTATGAGTTTTTAAAGTTGGATTTATGAGTATATGTATATTAGTCTATGAACATTCGGTTATATGGTGTTAATATGCCTTTGAAATCGAATGATATTTTGAGTATATATATATGTACATTCGGTTAAGATAAGGTTTATTATAAAAGCTAAGTTGTGTGGTTAGGGCCGAATGGGATATATAAGATATCAAAACATGTTATAATTATATATTGGTGTACATGGTTGTAATTAATCCTCTACTTGAATTCGATTAGATATGGTCATGGTATGAGTTTAGTAGGGTTAATACCTTAAAATTGAATGGAGTTTTAGTTAATCTTTTGTGTCATGTTCGTTAAAATAGTTGATGATTTGGGTGTTATTATACGCATTTAGGCTAAAGATTTTTCAGCTATGTTTTATATCTATGAAATAATTATAATGGATAATATGTAGGAGTAATTTCGGCTTGTTAAAAATGTGGTACGTGTATGGCAAATGGTATATACATAATGCATTGAAGTTACCCTATAAGGTTGAAATGAGTAATTAAATTATTGGTGTGTATGCCATTTTTTTTATTGCAACTTGGCATGTGAATTGGGTGTATGATAGTTAATATATGTGCTTGAGGTGATGTGATAAAATAATTAGCTATATGGTTTGGTTCATTATTGAGTATAAGGGTTAAGTGCTTTAAAAGAGCTTTTAATGTTCGAAATGATTAAACAAATTCATTCGTTTAAATTAAGCCCAAGAGCAAAGAGGATCAAAGTCGGATAGGGGAAAAGAGAAAGTAAACGAATAGCCGTGGATATCTAGTCGTCGACCGCTTCCGAGGTAAGTTTTAAGTGATTAAACGTTGAGTAAATTCAATCATAATAGGACATAATGAGTTGATTTAATAAGATATGATGTGGCCATGATATGTCTTAAACTCAAATGGTAAGTTCATAAGTGTTTGGACTTGGTAATTTAAGAGCAAATTGTAATAATTTGCTTTGGACAGCAGCAGTAACGTGATTTTAGAAAATCACTATACATTGTTGGTATGGAATTATAGGCTGAATAAAATATGTAATCAAAGCTTAGTTAGTCTAATTTCTTATAAAAGAGACCGTGTAAGCAAAGAAATTCCCTATAAAGAGATATTTAATGTTGTGTGGGACAGTGTCAGAATGACTCTGAAATCCCCTGTTCTGTTTTCAGAAAATCATTATAATTTGTACAAAAATGGTTATAAGATAAAATTTATATGCTTAGACTCCTTAATGAGTCTAGTTTTAAATGAAATCAAATAGAACACATTGTAATGCTTACTCCGTTTACTTTGTTTTCTCTGTTTTATAGATCTCATTGCGAAGCTACAGGCTCGGGGATCGTCAGCAACTAGTCACACTATCACTATCCACTGCTTGTTACTGTTATGTTTAGAACTATTTTATGGTATGTATAGAATAGACTAGTGGCGGAAGAATATTTTTGGTTAATGTACATAAGCCATGCGAAAATGGCATCTTTTGAATGTTTACTTAGTGAAGTTTAAATTTTATCTCTGGCTGTGCTTAGTACTTATTTAAATGAATGATCTTTATTTCAAGAAAAAGTTTAAAATTTTACTGTTCTGACATGAGTTACAAGTCCGGTAATGCCCCTTACCTATTCTGGCGACGGTTACGGGATAGGGGTGTTACACTTGATCTTTTCTTCTATTTTAATCGAATCAACCTCTTCCCTCTTTAACTTAGCCGATTGCTTCTTTTTCATTTAAGATCTAATTCATACACTTTGGTGGTTGACTTCTTATTGGCAAGCAATCTCGCGATCGGTAAGTGAATTAGATCTTCTATAGCTTTTGTTAAATATTTCTAAGTTATTTCGTTTCTACACTCTTAAAAGCCGATTTTTCTTTATCCTTTCCAATACCATTACTTTCGTTAACCTATGGTTTCTCTATTTATTTCTCTTTCTCCCTCTCATTCATGAGTGTGATCGCTGGCTAAGTATTAGTTGATGGAAAAAAGGGGGTTCTAGCAGAGAGGTTGGGATAGAGGCTCCCAAGTTTAAGTGATGTAAGGTGTCAGCCGTTAGGGACTTTCCGCTGGATGTGTAAGGGGGACTACGTCAGATTTCGAGTTACGTCGAGAGATCGCAGGCGATCAATCTAGTCAAGTCAAGGCAATTATAGGTTGTTATTCGGTAAGTAGTCGATTTATTTTGAATTAATGGGATGTGACTAATGGAGTATAATGTTGAATATAGGTTCAGGCGATTATGAATACTTAGTACTCCAGGTGATAAGGTGTGTACTTCTACCCTATGATAACTTGATATAAAGCCAAAGGTGCGTACATATACTGCACACACGTTAGATCGGCAAATCCTGAAATGTCGAAAAGCCGAAAGTCTGGCTACAATAGTCTTACAAGTGCGCAAACACTCGTAAGGGGGGAAATCGATATGTTGACAGAGGCCCCATAAGTGATCTCATGAATCTAGGCCGTACTTAGGCCATCTGGGCCGAAATGGGCTAAATGGGCCCGATGGGCCTATGGCCCAAAATAAGCGAATTTGTTCATTTGATAATAAATGATGAACTAGTCATGTTGGTTACATGGCTTGGATTTGATTCGGGCTAGATGGGCCATATGAATGTGATTTGGGCCGAATGGGCCATATGAATGAGATTTGGCCTAGTGGGCCATATACATGTATGTAGACTTGTTTGGGCTTTGTAAGGGGTTTTGAGCCTAGTATCTAATAACTGCTTAAACAGACATAAAACTTAATCAACTAATTAATTGCGACTGTGGACAATTCATAGGGTTAAAGTGTGGCAATGGCTATATGCATGTCTAGGGTTGGATCTAGGGAGAGCTTGGTACTTAAGCGGTCTTAATGACTCACCTCCTCTTCACTGGGATCCTACCTGGCGTATAGTATCTGTTCACTTTAGCCAACGGGGACTTGTCAATGGTCGAGATAGGTAATAAACCCATAATAAAGAGAAATTATCGAAATGCCCCTAAGGGCAAAAAATGACTAACATACCCCTATGTGTTGAATGTAAGATTTATGGATGTTACATGAATACCTGCTGCATTCATATGATATTCTGTTTAGGTTGCATATGGGTTGGGAATTATGGAACGGAGGAAGTATATGAGGATCGCATGGTTGCTTGACGACTGTGGATCCACTGATGGCTATTAAGCCTAATATTTGATTAGTAGCTTGCTGCGATAAAGGTAGTATCGCATTGATGTGTACCAGATGGGTGGGTCGATATTTATATCCCCACATGAAGTGTACCGGGGGACAAAGCTGGTGTGTAGTGGTTGGATTATTGGGGTGGGTTGCACAGCATTGCACGTATGATATTATTGTGATATTATTGCGATGTGGGCTTCGGCCCAACTGAGGCTAATATTGGCCAAGTCCCAAAGGCCACCATTATTGAATTGGGCTCAGGCCCAGAATAACTGATGATTTTTTTATACTCATTGAGGGTTGTACACACTGAATTTTAGAAACTCACCCCCCTCCTTTTAAATTTTTCAGGTGATCCTCAGTAGGCGGTTCGACGGATGGAGGGACTCGGAGGTGGCCAACTAGCAAAAAGTTTAGACTTAGTCTTTTATGTAATTTTTAATATTTTGATTTTAAATTATTTTTTTATTTGGGTGTAACAAGGCCTTTCCTCTGGTTATTCTTTCAAATTAGGATTATTATTTTTATGTTTTATATTTGTTAGAAGTAGAACATGGTTTTTCCTAAACCATAACTGTTTTTAAATACTACGTTTTCGCAACTCAATTTTTAAATGACAAGTTTTCATAGACCATCTATTTTAAATAAAGCTTCCGCAACTGAAAAGAGATTTTACAAAGTGATTATTATCATACAAGAAGGAATAGTTTTTTTTTTTAAATAGACCTCGCTTTGAAAGCAACAAATACAAGCTGGGATTTTACTCAAGGTTTTTATTTTAAAGAAGGGTTTTCAATGAAAACAAGGTTTTCGAAAAACACTTCAATGTGACACGCCAGATTCGGCCATAACGTCTAGGCCGGGTTTGGGGTGTTACATTTTTAGTTAAGTTTAGATATAGTATAAAGTTTTAATATGATTTCTGGCGCGAGTGCTAAATCGAGATGATTTATGAATGATTTATTTGTGGATTACCATTAAGAAGATGATAGAAAGATTTGATGTGATGGCTATTGTAACACCCCTAATCTGTATCCTTCGCCAAACTAGGGTTACGAGGCATTACCAGACATATCGGAACTTTTATTAAAACATACAATAATAATTCACAATTTTCCGTTATATAGGTCTACGAGACCTTAAACATGCTTTGGTAAGGGGTCGGGACTAAACCAAGCTCATACAAAATTTTTCAGAACTTAAACATTTTTGAAAGTTATAAAGGTCACATGCCCGTGTGAGCAAGCTGTGTGCCTCACATGGTATTAGACATGCCCGTCTGTCTAGACCGTGGCAAAATAGAGCATAGATACTGACTTCTCCACACAGCCATAAGACATGCCTGTATGCTAGGCAGTGTAAAAATTAAGGAGGCTACTGACTTGGGTCACATGGCCAGTCACACGCTCATGTGTCTAGCCCGTGCTCGAAACTAACTTGGCCACACGGCCTAGCACGCGACCATGTGTGCTACCGTGTGGTCTGGCCAGGCTCATTTCGAAATGGCCATTGAGCAACATGGCTGACACACACGCCCATGTCCTTGCCCATGTGGGCAAAAATAGGCCATTTGTAAGGCCAATTTGCCACCCATTTTGGGTCCTCCCTGCAAGCATCAAAACCAAACAATTTTCATAGTAATTTTCAGCCAATTCACAACCAGAACACACATCATATATACCATATCATTATCAACCAAATTCATGCTCATTATCCAAACTAAAACATACCATATTTACCTATAAAACACATTCAATTATACATGTCCTTATCACTAAGTTTCAAATTCATTTTCATATAAAAAATCTACCATTTCCATAGGCAAATCACATTACTAGCTTACCAAATTGACCATTTCACACTAGGTCATATATATACACCAAATATGCCATTTTTGCATCACATATCATATATCAAAATCCAACCATAAGTTCAACCATAAACTAGCCATATCACATGGCATGATATACACATTACAAAACATATACAAGTACTTCTAGCCTATGCATGCCATACTTCAATATATACATTTTCAAAAAGTATCAAAAGAGAGTTCGATAGTGTGGTGATGATCCTCGACGATCCCTGAGCTCCTGATAGCTACGATATCTATAAAACAATTGAAAACACACACAAATGTAAGCTTTCAAAAGCTTAGTAAGTCATATACAAATAAACTTATCACAAGTCACAAATATAAGCAATTCGGTTGTATCAATCATGGCATAACTCAATGTCAAGTTCATATTTCTCATTTAGCTCAAATACTCATGACCATTTGCTCATATGAACCTCACATTTTCACATAATACAAACATATTTCATATGTTCATACATACATACTTATGCTTACCTTTCATTTTCAATCTTAATATAAATTTCAAAGTACCTAAATCGGATACATGTTCACATAGTCATTCATTTTCTCGAAATGCTCGTTGAACCATTAAAAATTAATAAGGATGCTTGGATAGCTCAAAAATATCGTACAATGCCAACGTCCTAGACGTGGTCTTACATGTAATCGAATATCAATGCCACTATCCCAGACAAGGTCTTACACGAAATCAAATACGATCCTGATGTCCCAGACATGGTCTTACACGTAAATCATAAGTCGATGCCAACGTCCCAGACGAGGTCTCACACGAAAACACATATCAGATCCTATGTCAAGACATATGCATCCTAAATATTCCTATGGTTCGTATGAGATTTTCAGACATCGAAACTTTGTTGATACTTTCTGTAACAGCTCGATTTAGACCCTAATCGGAACTGTGGTTTCGGGACCACGAATTCGAGTCCAAAAAATATTTAAAATTTATTTTGTGTGAATTTATATCTGTGAAATTTTCGTGATTTAATTTTGTCATTTGAGTTTCCGATTAAATAAAAGGACTTAATCGAGTAAATTAAAAAATTGGGTAGTTTAATCTATAAGGGCCAAAATGCTATTGGATTTTAAAATGGAAGCCTTGATGTTGCAATTAGCCCATAAATTATAAAGTGGACGGCAATAGGTTATATTATAAGTTTTGATATAAATTAAATAATGTTACTTTAATATTATAAACTATGATAATATAATATATATCATAAAAGTAAAATAAGAAGCCAAATTCATATTATGTGTTCTTTGACCGAAACCAAAATAAGAAAGAAAAAAAGAAAAGAAAACCTAGTCGGCCATTCTCAAGCTCGATTAAGGTACGTGCTTAGCTCGGTTTTTGATAATTTCTATGTTTTTGAGATCGTTTCTTAGTAATCTTCAAGACCCGTGCTTTAATTTTTGGTTTTGATGAATATTTTGAATTGTGCCATTGTTGAGAGCTTATGATTTTTGTTGCTTGATGATGAAATATGAAAGTTATGTTTTAAATTAACATATTTTGTATTGGAGTTTTTGATGATTTTGAGTAATTAGGACTAAATCAAAAAAATAATAATTTGAGGGACTAAAATGTGAAATAAATGAAAAATATGGGCTTGTATGAACACTAGGGGTATTCGACCAAACATGGGTATCTTGAAATTTTGAATATTTTGTGTTTTGTGAAATAGGGGCTAAATTGTAAAAAGTGTAAATGTCAGGGGTAAAATAGTAATTTTCCCATTTATGTGTTTTTGGACTAAACTGAATGAAAATATATTTGAATGAGCTTAATTTAATCAAGAATCAAAGAAATCAGATTTGGATCGGGGAAAAACGAAAGTCGTCGACTAGCTGTCCCGTTTCGTTTTATATCGTCCGAGGTAAGTTTATAAGTAAATAGAAGTTGTTAAATTTCAATATATGTGATTAATAGATAGTTATATTTATTAAAAGTAAATTACAAATCGATATTGAAAATGGAAATAATCTATGTTTGATAATAAGTGATGAATAAGTTTAGTATTAAATGTGATGACATGAATTGTATATATGTTAAAATGTTGGTTATTTGTATATTAATTACAAGCCTATATTCGGCTAAATGAAATATGTAAGTGACATTTAAATGTGAATCATGGTTAAATGTGTATATATATTTTATTATTTAATGATAATGTGATTTTGGTTATGAATGATAATTTTTCTAATGAACTTATGGACAATTTGATCGATTTTAAAGTTGATACCTGGAAGTATGTGTGGCATCGATAAGTGACTCTGATATATCAATATGTGACACTGATATAAGTGTACGAGTAAGTCCACGTTTAATATGTTGGCATCGATATTTGACTCCAATATATGTATGCGAGTAAGACCACGTTTAATATGTTGGCATCGATATGTGACTCTGATATATGTGTGCAAGTAAGACCACGTTTAATACGTTGGCATCGATAAATGACTCCAATATATGTGTTCGAGTAAGACCCTATCTGGCGCAGTGGCATTGATATGTGATTACATGTAAGACCACGTTTGGGACGTTGGCAATGTACAGTATATGTGATTATTGGAGTGTCCTATCCAATTCCGAATGGTTCAACGGGTAATATTAAGTTAATATCGAATGAAAAATCGAGTTAAAAGGTTCAGGTAAGTATTCATACTAAGTTATGAAATTATGGTAAGTTAGACACTTTAATCAATGATATAAATGTTCTTTGTCATTGTGAATTACATATATGCATATGTAAAAGTATACATTCAGTTTAATAATGTATTCATGATACAAATAAAAGTATATGTGTATATGAAAATTATAAATGGTTAAATGTTTAGTATATGTGAATTTGTAAATGTGATTTATGTATATTCGTATATGAATGTGTATATTCGGCCAAGGGTTTATATGTGACCTTAGAAGTGAAAAATAATTATGATATTAACTACATGTGTATTTCTCTATTTAGATTTGATGCATAGTTATATGTTTGATAAATGCATACTTTTGCAAGTTTGAAAATGTATACGAATATAATATAATGATTCCATTTTGTTGTAATGAAACATAAATGTTATTGAGTTACTTAATTGCTTATGACTTACTAAGCTATGAAAGGTTATTGTGTGTGTTTATGTTTGTCTTTGTTTTATAGATTTTGGAATCTAATTACGAGCTCGGGGATCATCAGTAAAGTTCATCACACTATCGACTGTTTTTGGTATTTGATAAGTTTAAAATTGGGTCTATGGCATGTATAGGCTAGATTATATTTAGTTAAGTTTGAATTTGAATATGTATTAAGCCATGCGAATATGGATTGTTTATTTTATTAGGTTTGATTTTAAGGTTTGATCAAATTTTGATTATAATTGATATGGTTGGAGTTTATTTTGGTATGCATATTATATGATATGTATGATTTCTATTTTGGTGATATGTTTGTGATGCTGATTGTAAGATTGAAAAGGAAATGTGTTAATGATGAATCATAATCGGCCATGAAAGTATGTCATTTTGGATGTATGATTTGTGGTATATTTTGTAAGGTGATTGATTATAAAATTTGGCTTAAGTGAGGTTAATATGGTTGATAGATATGGATAGGTAAGATGTTTAAGTATAAACAAGTTTTGGTTTTGATATATATGTGTGAAGTGGCTGGCACATTTGGTAAAGGTTGTTTAAGCATGGTGTTGGTTTAAATATATTTTGAAAAATCGAGCATGCTATATGCGAATGATATATTTGACATATCGATGATGATATAGTCATATGATTTAATATGATTAAATAGGTGAAATGTTGTGTTAAGTATGTACGGTGAGATTTAATATGTTTGTTCGAGTATGATTTAAATTAATATAATTATATGAGTATAGATTTGTGATGAGTAAAAGGGAATATTTGATTTTAATATATTGCTTGTTATGTGATATAAATATGAATGTATATTTAACATGTCGTGTGGATGCTAGAATATAGAATAATATATATGTGAAATATGATGGATACATATAGTAATGGGATGAGGTTATGCCAAAGAATATGTAAATGGTATATTTGGTTTGAATGAAATTGTGGATGTATATTTTTGAAGAGTGGATGTTCGGTTGTGTAATGGAATAGATATAAATATAAGTTTATTACCTTAAATCATTGTTTATAAATAAGATGTTAAGCATAATGAATAGCTTGTGAAATGACTATGTTTAGATTTGGCAAACAAGGTGAATTAACTTTCAGTGGTTGTATAATAATTGAGGGATCATGTATTTGATGAAAAGTTGGATTGCTTTGGTTATATGGATTTATATATATACTTAGCCAAAAATATAGCTATTAAATTAGTTTGAGTAGGACATTTGTTACTTTAATTGATATGTCCTGGTAGCATGTTAAAATTTGAGTTGGTATGCTATATATATGCTGGATGAATAATTAATATATTATATATATATAGATATAAAATGATGTGTTGGTGTGAAGGATAAAATAAATTTTTTAATTATTCAGTCAGGTAATTTGGCAAATGTTTCCTATATATAAGTGATAAAGCATAATAGGAGTAGACAACAAACAAGGGATATGTGTTTGCATGTTATATATATGTTTGGTTAAAGATTTAACAAATGACCATACGAATAGTAACTTTGTTTTTAATAAAGTTGCATGTATGTCTGATCTAAGTAATTAATAATGAGATGTTCATTTCAATGTGCCTATATCCAGCCATTTGATAATGATTATAGTTGTATGTTATCTAATTTATGTGTAACTTGTAAATTTGGTTTAATTTAATATATGTTTGGTTGTGATAATTTAAGATGAATAATTTCTCTGTGTATTTATAATTATCCGAAAGTTGTGTTTAGTTAGTAATACTTCGTAACCCTTTCTGACGACAGTTACAGGTTAGGGGTGTTACACTATCTCGGATATCTCATACTCAACTTATATAATCATTCATCATTGTTCAAGAGCATATAAACAAAAATAATTCAATTCAAAACACATTTATTTGTATATTGACTTACCTCGTACAGATTCAATAATAATAGTGTTAGGTTTTAGTTCAAAGTTATTTACAGGAGTAGTAGGCCTAACTATGCTCGACTCAGTTCCTGTTAAAGAAGGTTTAGCATAATCATACACAGTTCGTGGACCAGGATTTTGATTAACTACAATCGCAGGAGGTAGCTGATTGTCTTGGTTTTCGGCCATCTCTTCGGTTGGGGGTTGAGTATCGTCTTCTTGCTCGTTCTCTGTGTATCTTAGGCTTCGCCTTATTTCCCTTTGGTTTCTGCGAACTGTGCGATCGATTTCTTAATCAAAAAGTAGTGGTCCTGATGAGTTTCTTCTAGTCATAAACTATAAAAACCTGCCAGAAGAAAGAAAAAGAAAATTAGTAAATTAGAATAAAATTAAAAATAAAATTAGATTGTAAGAAAAATAAATGGCTAAAGTAATAAAAATTGAGTGTTCCTAATATTTTAGTTCCCCGGCAACAGTGCCAAAAACTTGATCGCGTGATTTCGTGGTAGGTTTTAAATATTTATAATTAATCGTTCTTGAAACTGACTATTATCGTGATGTAGGCAAGTGTATCTATCGAACAGTAGTAAAGTTTTAGCAAGACCGAATTGTCGAATCCAAAGGAACTAAAAGTACTAGTAATGACTATCTTTTTATTATCTAGCCTAGGAATAAAGAGGTTTTGTTTTAACTAACTAATTATCTAAACTAAGAACTCACAGAGAATAGAATTGGGGAATTGGTTTTGGGAAAATCGATTGAATTAAGACAATACCTAAGGAAAAATCCACCTAGACTGCACTTGTTATTATAGCTCTGAATCAGACGATTTATTCATTTAACTTGTTCTGTAGAGATCCCTAAGTTATGTTATTATCCCTATTCAAGACTAATAACGTCTAATCCCTAGATTGAATAATTGAGACCTTTCTCTACTTAACACCCTAGGGTTACATTAACTTGATCTATGGATCCCCTTATTAGGTTTCACCCTAATCTGGCAAAATCTTATCACCCTATGTCTAGGCGTGCAAACAAGTCCGCTTAATTATGGAAAATGTACTCTTAGACAAGGTCTATTCCTCCTCTGAAAAAGAGCTTATCTTGGATCAGTATCTTGGGATATCAAAACAAGAACTAAGAACACATAATTAAGAACAAGTCAAATATTTATCATACAATTCAGAAAATAATAACAAGATTCGTCTTAGGTTTCATTCCCCTTAGGTATTTAGTTGATTTAGTTCATAACTAAATAAGAAAACATGTCAGAATAATAAAGAATACAAAACATAAAGAAAACCCAAAACTCTTGAAAGGAAAATTGGTGAGAGATCTTTAATCTTGATGATGAATCTGGCTTCTGAGATGAATCAATCGACTTCCTTGGAGTAATTCTTTACTCCCTATTCTATGTGTCCTTTTTCTTCCTCCTCTAGGGTGTATTTATAGGCTTTAGGATGCCTAAGAGCCCTCAAAAGTGGCCTTTTCCAAATTGGACTCAACTTGGGCTTGGCAGGGACACGCCCGTGTGTGATTATTTTAGGCCGTGTTCGAGCCTGTTAGAATGGCACGGGCATGTGTTATACCCGTGTGAGTCGTGCTTTGATACTACCAAATTGACACGGCCGTGTGGGCTGCCCGTGTGAGGAAGTCCAAGCAGTGTTGATTTCGTACCTTAGCTCATTTTCTCTGTTTTTGGCCCGTTTCTCGTTCCTTTCGCTTTCGTATGCTCTCCTAAGTATAAAACATGAAATTAAAGCATTAGAAGCATCAAGTTCACTAATTCTAATGGGAAATCATCCATAAAATGCGTTTAACATGGGGTAAAAATATGTATAAATTACGGTTTATCAGCTTACTAAGCATATAAATGCTCAGCCCTCTATTTTTCCCTGTCTTACAGAGCTCGAGAACTCGTAAAGATTGAAAGACGGTTGGAGAGTCAACACACTATCAACTAGTTCAACTTTGGTATATAGACAATTTTATTTTGTTCAATGGCATGTATAGGGCTTTTGTTTGTTTTTTTATATGTGTCATTTGATTTTCCAAAATGAAGGTATGTAAAGGTATACATAACTACTTGTATATGGCCATGGGAATTGGCTCATTTTGATGTAGGCTATGGCTTACAATTTTATGCGTGCTTATGTTCAATTGTTCTAGTGAGGATCAAGTGTGGTATTTCACATTTAGACACACATGATGTGACCAATTCACATGGGATGGCTTGCCCATAATTGGCAATGAGTTATAATAATGATCCAACATTAGAAGTGTTGTAAGGTATAGAAATCCTTAATATAAAGGGAATAACCTGGCATGTGTAAGACCAATGAGATGAGGTTTGGATGCAATGAGGTTTATCAAGGCCATTTAGGAGTATGATTAGGCCATGTTATTTATCGTTAGAGTCCATAAGTAAAAATGGATGTTAGAGGGTGACCAAAGGCTCGGAAAATAGCCTAATAAGGTCCACATGGGTAGACACACGGGCTTGTGTCTAAGTCGTGTGTGACACACGGATCGCCCCATGGTGTGTGATATGGTCATGTGTCCCCTGCACCTTAAATTTTGAAGCCAGAATGCATGGTAGTAAACACACAGGTATAGACACGGCCGTGTGTCTCAACCATGTGGAGGGCACGGCCTAGCACACGGGCGTGTGTTTTGGCCGTGTGCCTCTAAATGCATGCTGACGTCACAAACCGAATGCTTGAGTTTTTGGACACGGGCGTGTGCTTGGCTGTGTGGAAACCTATGTAGGTTCAAAATAGAAAATAAATTCCATTAATTCCAATTGGGTAAGGGACAGGGTGTGTCGCAAGGCACACGAGCGTGTGCATTACCTCCACACGGGCGTGTGAGGCTTTACCTAAAAAGTTTTTCATGAACTTTTGTAAGTTCTCAGTTTAGTCTTGGATCGTTCTGAATATATATCTAGGCCCCATAGGCCATAATAAGGACATTAAAATGTTGTCTGATTAGTTTTAAATTAAAATAAAATTTTATATCCCATGTTTTTTGAAAATGTCCGAGTATATGTCTAGTAACGCCTCGTACCTGGTCCCAGTCTTGGGTACGGGTAAGGGGTGTTACACATAGCGTCTAGGCCTGGTTAGGGGTGTTACATTTAGTGATATCAGAGTCAGATGACAAAACTTAACTGTGGATTTTGGGTTTTAAAATTTGGTTTTGAAGAATTGATTATAAAGTGATTTAAAAATCTTTTACTGAGTAAGTGGTACATCGAATCTCCGGTGCCGTTTTTGTAAGTATTCTGAACTGTGAATTATTTTAAATTGAAATTGCTATTGATAATATATTCTGAACTACTATAGGTAGTATACTATGTTGAAAATATTTTAGTTAGTGTATACTAAAAACTGTAGTGAAACTGCGATATACGAAAACAAACTCTGAATTATTAATAATGTTCTACATAAAACATGTATTAATAAATATTGAACGCTAACTGATTCATAAAATTTCTAAATACAGATAATTCGATTAGATATGAGCACATGAGGTATTTACGGACGGGGTACTAAAGGCCGTGGTAGAGGCCATAGACGGGCTCGAGCTGGGTCTTCATCTTCTAGCAACTTGCCTAACTTGGATACTAGTGAGACGCCAGTTTTACTTGCGACTGAGACTGAGTCTCAAGACCACATGGCTGGGGACGACACACTATTCCAGGCTATGCTCAAGATTTTAGAGAGGGTCGCTGGGCCCAATACTGGATCTACAGGTCGAGGGTCTATTACGGAACGACTCCAGTGCAATGAGGCTGAGTTATTCAAGGGTGCGACTAGAGTTGCCCCTAATGTGGCTGAGGACTGCATTAAGGCCACATAGAGGATCATAGACGATCTAGGTTGCACTCCAGAGAAGAAATTAAAGGGTGCAGTCTCGCTGCTGCGTAATGAGGCATATCAGTGGCGGTTTATTGTTAAGGAGGGCACTCAGCCTGAACAATTGACCTGGGAGTTCTTTAAGATTGACTTCTCGGGAAAATATGTGGGAGCTAGTTATTTTATGCCCGTAAGAGGGAGTTTCTGAACTTAACTCAGGGAGATCGATCGGTGGCTGAGTGTAAGGTCGAGTTTCTAAGACTGAGCTGCTATGGGTGAGGTACGGTGGCGTCTGAGTACGAGCGATGTGTCCACTTTGAGGATGGTCTCAGAGATAACTTGCGGGTTTTGATAGCTCCGTAGAGGGAACTGCATTTTTCTGCCCTAGTTGAGAAGGCGAAGATTGTCGAGGAGGCTAAAAACGTTGAGCGCCAAAACCAAGATAGAGAGAGGTAGGAATAAGAGGGATTCAGAGCCCTCGAGTGCAGTGCTGAGGCCTAGGAAAAAGGCTAGAGTTGATGGGCTGGTGAGAGTTAGGCCCCCTATTGTCAGTACTGGACTGTAACCATGTATTGATTGTGGTCGACGCCATCAGGGCGAGTGTTGGAAGAGGACTGGGGCATGCTTGAGATTTGGATCATTGGAACATCACATTCGAGTGTCCACTGAGGGCTAATCAGATGCAAGCTCTGTGTACTGGTACTGTACAGCCACCGAGGGTAGTTCAATAGCCACCAAGGGTTCGTGGTAAGGCCAGAGGTGTAATGGTATGGGCCGTGGGCAGGGAGCACCGGGCAGAAGTGCCGGATAGACTACGGCGAGGCAGCCAGCACTAGTTTATGCTACTCGTCGCCGAGAGGATGG
Source organism: Gossypium hirsutum (assembly GCF_007990345.1). Lineage (NCBI taxonomy): Eukaryota > Viridiplantae > Streptophyta > Magnoliopsida > Malvales > Malvaceae > Gossypium > Gossypium hirsutum. The sequence goes on along the minus strand of NC_053428.1, from coordinate 90,029,311 downwards.
AGATGCTCTGGATGTAATCATTGATACGTTTCTTATTTTTGATGTACCATATACTACATTGATAGATATAGGATCCACTCACTCCTATATAGCCTGTACTGTGTCTGGAAATTTGGGGATCTTGGTTGAGAGCACTATGAGATAGGTTACTGTATTAAGTTCATTAGGGCAATCTATAAGGGTTAACAAGATGTTTGGAGACATTCCTTTAGAGGTTCAAAGAGAAATCTTTTTAGCTGATCTGATCGAGGTTCTTTTTGGGGAGTTTGATTTAATTCTAAGGATAGACTAATTGGTCAAGCATCGTGTTAACTTGGACTACAGTACTAAGAGGGTCGTATTGAGGATTGGAGAGGATGATGAGGTAGTCAAGATTGGAGAGTGTTGGAATTATTTAACTAATGTGATTTTTGCACTAGTGGAGAAAAGTTGGTACGTAAGGGATGTGAGGCTTTCTTGGCTTATGTAAATGTTTTAGATTTTGGGGATTCCTCTATTAAGGACATCAGAATGGTAAAGGATTTTCTGGACTTTTTCATGAGGAGCTACTCGGTTTACCTCTGGATTGTGAAATGGAGTTTGGTATTGAGCTTCTACTTAGTACAGCTTCAGTGTCTATCGCTCCCTATCGAATGGCACCGAAGGAGCTTGTGGACCGAAAGGCTCAGATTCAAGAGTTATTGGATCAGGGGTTCATCCACCCTAGTGTGTCTCCGTAGGGAGCACTGGTACTATTTGTAAAGAAGGATGGATCCATGCAGATGTGTATTGACTATCGACAACTGAATAAGTTAACCATTAAGAATAAGTACCCTCTATTGAGGATAGATGATCTGTTTGACCAGTTTCGAGGAGCTTGGGTTTTCTCTAAGATTGACCTTCGATCTGGGTATCATTAGTTGAGGGTCAGGGAGGCTGACATACATAAGATTGCATTTAAGACTCGTTATGGTCACTACGATTCCTAGTAATGCCATTTGGATTGACTAATGCATCGGCAGCTTTCATGGATTTGATGAACCGAGTATTTCAGCCTTATCTGGATCGGTTTTTGGTGGTGTTCATCAATGATATACTGGTTTACTCGAGGACTGAGGATGAGCTTGACGAGCACCTTAGGGTTGTTCTGCAGACTTTGAGGGAGAAGTAGCTCTATGCTAAGTTTAGCAAGTGTGAGTTTTGGTTGCATGAGGTGACATTTCTAGGTCATGTGGTTTTTGCTGAGGGGATTCGAGTTGATCCTCGAAAGATTAAGGCTGTCTTGGAGTGGAAGCAGCTTAGGAACGTGACTGAGATCCGCAGTTTTCTGGGACTAGCAGGTGATTATCAGAGGTTTGTAGAGGGCTTTTTAATAGATTGCAGCACCCTTGACTAAGCTAATACGTAAGGGTGTGTCGTTTTAATTGGACTGATATGTAGCAAGAGAGTTTTGAGAAGCTCGAGACTCCCTATTCTGACATAGCCTGAATTTGGAAAAGAGTTCACGGTTTATAGTGATGCATCACATGTCGGTTTGGGATGTGTGTTGATGCAGGAGGATAAGTTGGTAGCATATGCGTCTCGTCAGCTTAAGACACATGAGGCGAACTATCCGACACATGATTTGGAGCTGGCCGCTGTGGTATTTGCACCAAAAATCTAGAGGCATTATTTGCATGGTGAGAAGTGTATCATCTACACTAATCACAAAAGCCTCAAGTATCTCCTTACTCAGAAGGAGCTGAATCTTAGGTAGTGTATATGGGTCTAGCTACTTAAGGACTACGATTGCACCATTGAGTACCATCCTGGCAAGGCCAATGTGGTGGTCGATGCACTGAGCCATAGAGCTATGACTAATTTGAGGGCAATGTTTACTAAATGGTAGCTTATTAGCCGAGCTTCGAGTAGATTAAGGGTAAACAGTTAGAGGACGAGTTGTTGGGTCCTCAGTTCTGATAGATTGAGCATGGTAGCACTACAGATTTTGGGTTAAACTCTGAGGAGGTGTTGTGCTTCTATGGACAGATATGTGTGTTGAATGACACTGATTTTAGGCAGTTTATACTGAGAGAGGCGTATAGTAGCTCTTATGCTATCCATCCTGGGGAAAATAAAATGTACCGAGACCTTCGTAAGATATACTGGTGGCCAGTACTGAAACAAGAGGTTACTGATTTTGTGGGGAGATGTCGGACTTGCCAACAGGTTAAAGCTGAGCATCAGTTACCTTTGAGTTTGCTGTAGCCGGTTAAGATTCCTCTTTGGAAGTGGGAGCGTGTAACTATGGACTTCGTAAGTAGGTTGCCCCGAACACCCACTAAGATGGATTTAGTATGGGTCATCATGGATCGATTGATCAAATCTGCCCACTTTATACCGGTTCATACGGATTATTCTCTGCAGAAGCTGGCAAAGCTTTATATTTATAAGATAGTGAGACTACATGGAGTATTGGTTTTGATCATCTCTGATAGGGATCCTTGCTTCATGTCTCGGTTTTGGAGGAAGTTGCATGAGCTCTGGGTTCAAGGTTGGACTTCAGTACTGCGTTCCATCCTCAAATTGATGGACAGTCTGAGAGGATGATTCAGATACTGGAGGACATGTTGAGGAGCTGTGTTATTGATTTTTAAGGAAGTTGGGAGGACTATCTGCCATTACGAGGCACTATATGGTCGTAAGTGTCACACTCCCTTATGTTGGACTGAGTTGGGTGAATGACGTGTTTTGGGTCCTAAATTGATTTCTAAGACTAAGGATAAGGTCAGATTGATTCGGGATTGACTAAAAGCGGCATCGGACAGGAAAAAATCTTATGAGGATCTAAAGAGATGCAAGATTGAGTATTCTGTGGGGGACTTCGCATTTCTTAAGGTCTCACCATGGAAGAAGGTTCTGAGGTTCGATCGCAAGGGCAAGTTGAGCTCTAGGTTTATCGGGCATTACTGAATTCTGAAGTGAGTGGGATCGGTCGCTTATTAGTTGGAGCTACCTCTAGAGTTGGACCGTATTCACGATGTGTTCCACATCTTTATGTTGAGTCGCTACCGCTCTGATCCATTGCATATTATCACTGTTGAGGAAATTGAGGTTAGGCCAGACTTGACTTTCGAGAAAGCGCCTGTCAAGATACTGGATCGTGACATGAATGTTCTGAGGAGGAAGTCTATCCCATTGGTGAAGGTTTTGTGGCGTAATCATATCACTAAGGAGGCCATGTGGGAGCCTGAGGATGCGATGCATCAACAATATCCTCATCTTTTTGGATTAGATAAATTTCGAGGATGAAATTATCTTTTAGGGGGTAGATTTGTAACGCCCCAAAATTTTTATTTTTATTTTTTTTTTGTGGATGGGTGACACAAATATCTACTTGATTCAATGGTTATGTGTTCTAGGTGTGTGTGGGAGGTCCAAAGTTCAAGTCATGACTGAGGAAAACTCTGAAATTTGTATAAATAAAGCCTTAACCTGGCCTAGAGGGCTTAAGTTTAATAGTTGGTAAATAATTAACAGATTGGGCCTACTGTTTTGATAGTTAAGTGGAGTGCTGGTGTGAAGGGGGTCCTGTGTTTGAATCTTCGCGTGGGCATTATTTTTTCTCGCCCGTCTAGAAGAGTTTGAGATGGACTGAAAATCTGAGTAGTAGATTTAGTGGAGAGTTTGGTAGAGAGAATTAAGGGAAAAGATTTGGGGGTTATCAGTTTATGTTCATAATTGTTTCTCTCTGGGAAAAATTGGGTCTCCTCTCCTTTCCTAAAAATTCTTTTTGATTCCATTTCCTCTTCATCTTTACTGTTTCTTTTTTGGAAATCTATCTTTCCTTTTTCTCAATGGCTACTGAAACTATCTCTATTTTCTCTCAAAACCATCCTTTTTTCCTTTGATTTACAACGTCGATAGCATTTTACGATACCGATAAGTTCCCTTATTCTTCTGTAAAGTAATTCTTATCCATTGGTTATTAATGAGTTCCCCTACAAATCAATGGCACAGAAGAGGCTCTAACCGGTGAGTTCGGTATTTCTTGGCTTAACGGTGTTACAAGAGCATATTTATTGGTGGTAAGTCATGTCTCTGTTCATTTTCGATTATCTAATTCACTAGAAAACTCGCTAAACTGATGTAGAGTATCTCGATTTTAGGTTTGGAAGTGCTCGAGAGTGATTAGACATAAAAAATTTTATAGGTGTGTAGCGAAAATGCAGAAAAGGAGGTTTTGGCAAAAGCGAAAAACCCCACTGTCAACGCCACATGAGCGTGTAGTCGCCCGTGTTGTAAGCCGTGTACCCTAACACGGGCGTGTGTTGGATGAGGCCAGGTCATGCGCACTAGATACGGCCGTGTAATGGTCAGGTAGGCCGTGTGCGACACACGAGCTAGACTAATTTAGGCCGTATAAGCCAAAAGGGCAAAACACACAAGCGTGTGGGATTTTGGGCCAGGCTGTGTGATCCACACGGCCAAGGTAAATTTGGGCCGTGTGGGCCACATGGGTGTGTGGGCCAACACAAGCAAGCCACATGGGCATTTGAGCCCATTTTCACTGAATTGATTGCTAAGGTTGCACAGGTTGTCCAAGTTGACTATAAACCGATTGTAGGGTCCGTAAGCATCACCTAGAACCTTAATTGTGTGAACTGACTGTTGATTTATATATGTTGAACATGATGATAGTGGGCTTGTATATTGAACTGATTATATGCACTGATATCATGAGATATCATGTCACGGTTGGTATGTTGAATTGCATTGGGTTTGGTTGATTATATTTGGAGGAAGTGTACTAAAAGGCTCTTAAGCCTAATATACAGTCAGCTCTGCTGGAAATTACTATTTTGTGTCGCATTCAGTATTACCGTGCAACCTTTAGCAAACAAACAATGCGATTGGGCCCAAAGCCCATTTAAACAGGCCCATAGGCTTACACGACCCTTTGGTTTACCAAGTCTGAATTCGATCCGAGCCATGTGAGTGACACGGTCGATCCAACGTTTTCCTACCTATTTGTGAGATTTACACATCTAGGGCCTACGGTCCCATTGTGCCCGTACGGCCCAACTTGGCCCAACATGGCCCATTACGGCTACAGCCCATGAGTCCGCTCATGGTGGCCTCTAACATCGCATCAGATTTTCCACACGTGCATTCGCAGCTCGTGTAGTAACCGTTGTTGTTCTTTCAGCTTTTCGGCATTTTGGGATTTGCTGATCTAGAGTTAAGTTAGTGTATGTACACACCTGGTTTACGAAACGTGCTACGAATCCCCTAACAATGAACCTTAAATGATAAAGCCTTGCTAATCTCCCTATTCAATATCAAAGTTTACGCCCATAGACAGATCTGCATTTACAAAAGCCTTGTTAAAAGGGATTGTTAAAACATGTGGCTCAATCCACACTTGGCAAAAACATTAACTTGATCACTAATACCAGTGTTGGGCCCAGCGACCCTTTCTAGAATCCTTTACATTGCTTGGGACAATGCGTCGTCCCCAGCTGTTCTATCATACAACCCTGTATTGGGTATCAGTGAAGTTGATGCTTCTCTCGCCTCAACATTGCGCATGTGACCTGATGCCAAAGATCCAACCCTAGCACTTTCACGACCTCTTTCGCGGCCTCTTGCACCCCTTCTAGTGCTCATTATCACTTTGCGTATAATCTGGTTTTGAAATTTTATGCAATTTAGCTCATAGTTTCGGTAATTAAGCAGATGTTTTATGACAGTAATAGTTAAGAGTTGTTTTCACAATCGTAGGTTCGTTACAGTTTTAGTTTTCTATAGTTTTTCAGTTTACTCTAGCTAATGAGTCTCAGTATAATCTATCATCTAAAGTAAGCCTAGTAACTATCTATAGTATAACAGTTTAAAATAGATTTCAGTATCAGGAGAACTTACTTGGTTCGACGCCGGAGACTTGGTGAACCAAACAATAAAAATCCTTCAAAATGCTTCAGAATTGTTTTGTAAATAACTTTAAAATCCAAAAGCTAAGGCCCCTTTCCCAGTTGAGTTTTTACAGCTTGGCTCTGGTACTACTAAATGTAACACCCCAAACCCAGCCTAGATGTTATAGTTGAATTAAAATACTTTTTTGAAAAACTTTATCTAATTAATAAATATCGCTTGAAAGATAAAAGCCCCTTTGTTTAATTTTAAAATCAACTTAATTATTTGTTAACCATTTTAAACCAACCTTACTTTTAAAAACATGTTTGTTGTGGAAGCATTTCAACAATGTTGCGAAAACGTGATGTTTTGAAAACAGATATCATTTTGGAAAACCGCGCTCTACCTTTAACAAAAATAAATCATAATAGATAAAAACCCGAAATTAAAAGCTAGAAAATTAGAGAAAAGGCCTTATTACATCAAAAACCCAAAGAGAAAGTAATTTAGGTAATGTAGAAGTAATACGAAAATTTAAAGTTGTTCGTAGTGTGGCCACCTCCGAGTCATCCCATATGTTGAACACGAGGATTACCTGAAAATTTTAAAAGAGGGGGTCAGATTACAAAAAATCAGTGTGTACAACCTTCATTGATCATAAAGCATGCCTCCCATCAATTTGGGCCTAAACCCATTACAATAACGGTGGCACTTAGGCCCTTGCCCATAGTGGCCTCAGTTGGGCTTGACCCCATATCACAATCAGAACCAGATTATGCAATGCACAAATACCCAACCGACCCTGCACTCCGTATCCCGTCCAACCCTACACTTCTATGGGGATTTTATCGACCCACCCATCCCTACACTCCTGAAGTAGCACCAGTTGCGGTAGTAACCAATTTCGCAGCAGAGCTGCCAATCACATAATGGCTTTAAGCCGTCGATGGATCCACAGTCGTCAAGCGACCATGCGACCCTAACAAATAATATACTTCCTCCAAATCAATAGTCTCATCCCCCATGCAGCATAATATCACATGAATGTAAACATATCATAAATGGCATACAATAACAATCATATAACATGTAGAGGCATTTCATTCATTTTGTCATTCGGAGGCATAACAGTCATTTCAAAAATCGGGTTCTAAGTACACTTACTGACCCATCAGTAGGTTCACAGTCATCTAGCGTGACCCGTGCAACCTTTAGCAAACAACCAATGTGATTAGGCCCAAAGCCCATTTAAGCATGCCCATCGGCCAACACGACCCATTGGCCAACCAAGCCCAAATTTGACCCAAGCCATGTGAGTGACACGGCCGGTCCAACGTTTTCCCACCTATTGGTGAGATTTACACATCTAGGGCCTACGAGCCCATTAGGCCCATACGGCCCAACTCAGCCCAACATGGCCCATTACCTCTATAGCCCATGATTTCACTCATGGTGGCCTCTACTATCGCATTAGATTTTCCATACGTACGTTCACGCGCTCATGTAGTAACCATTGTCGTTCTTTTGGCTTTTCGACATTTCGAGATTTGCTGATCTAAAGTTAAGGTGGTGTATGTACACACCTAGTTTACGAAACATACTACGAATCCCCTAGCAATGAACCTTAAATAATAAAGCCTTACTAATCTCCCTATTTGATATCAAATTTTACACCCCTAGACATATCTGCGTTTACAAAAGCCTTGTTAAAAGGGATTGTTCAAACATGTGGTTCAATCCACACTAGGAAAAAACACTTACTTGCTCAAAACTAGAAGTGGGATATCGATTGCTTCACATCACTTGCCCCACTATCAACCCTCGAGTGAGCCTAGGTACCAACTAATATCAGACTAAGAGAGATAGGGAAGATTCGGCAACAGGGAAAAGAAGAACACCAACAATGAAAACCAAATAAAAGAAAATGAGTCACCATGACTTACACTTGATCCAGGCAAAATAGGAAAAGAAAACAGCCTTATGATAGGAGAGTAAAAGGGAGACAGATTCGGCAATAGCTTGAGGGGTTACCAAACATAATTTATCAAATTAAGAACTTCAAATCATTTGTTTCTACATTCACAGCTTTCTAACTACCCGCGTCACAGTTACAAGAAAAATCATATCTTGAGTTACGAAACTTGAAATCAAGATCCATAAATTTTCCCTAAATCTAGACTCATATATCTATTTAATAATTTTTTTCTAGAATTTTTTGTTGGGCCAATTAGTACAGTTTATTAGTTAAAGTCTCCCCTGTTTCAGAGTTCGATTGCTCTGACCTCTGTGTATTACGAATCAGATATATCTCTATAAAAAATTTCAATTACTATGAGGTTTGTTTCTGTTAAAACTAGACTCAATAAGGAATCTGTACATATAAATAAAAACTTCTAATTATTTTAGTAAAATTTATTATAAATTTTTAAAGTCAGAATAGGGGATCCAGAAATCACTCTGGCCCTGTTTCGTAAAAGTTTAAATATCTCATAAAATATAATTTATATTCCTTTTTTTGTTCAATCCATATGAAAATAGACTCATTAATCTTCAATTTCATAACTTACTCATCATTTATTTCCATTTATACTATTTTTAGTGATTTTTCAAATTCATGTCATTGCTGCACCAATATTCTGTTTTAAGGCAAATTTCATCTTTTCATGAGTTGTTATGAACTAGATAACCTATTAAACTTCCATTATATCAAACATGATCTAAATTTAACCATCACCGTGACTTATCAATATCAAACATTTTCTCAACCAATCATGGCCATATCATAAAATTATTTACACAAAATAAGTATATTGCTATACATGCCATACTTAAGTTTTACAAGCCATTTACCAAGATAAAAGTCCTTTGGATAGTGTGATCGAACCTTCGACCCGTCCTGATTCCCGAGCTGGCTTGTTCAAAACTACAGTAAATAAAGAGGAGGGAGTAAGCATAAGTGCTTAGTAAGTTCATATGTAAATAACAAGTAACATAACAATACAAATATACCAAACAACTTTAGCATGGTATCACCAAAACATATGTCATATTTCTAAACATCATTCATCATCTTACCACCTTATCGTTGTTGTATCTATTTTCAACCCGAGGGTTAAGAACATACCTGTCCAAAGTGTCCATTTCACAACACTTACCAAAACGTCACTTGCATCTTAAGTGTTCTTCCATTTCACTAGAAATTTCACCCGTTGAACACATCGGAATACAACTCGGATACACGGATAATTTGCACATAAGTGCCTCATAAGTAATCAAGAAATCATGTAACCCGCCCCTAAGTGAACTCGGACTCAACTCAACGAGCTCGGGCGTTCGCATCCATAAGTGAACTCGGACTCAACTCAACGAGTTTGGATGCCTAGTTACATCTCACGAACTCGGGCTCAACTCAACGAGTTCAGACATTCGCATCCATAAGTGAACTCGGACTGAACTCAACGAGTTCGGATGCTCAACCATCCTAGTGACATGTCACTTGTATCCTAATCTATTCCTAAGGTTCAAACGGGCTTTTTCCCTCGATCTCACATTTGCCGTCTTCCATGGAATATCGGAACCGATACTCGGTAGCAATTCATATTTATCAAGTAGTAAACATAATTTGCATATTACTCAACATTAACCACAAAGCATAATATTTCATGATTAAAAATCAGCATATCATATAATTAACATTAATAACTTAAAAATAACAATTATGCTACATTATTTACACATGAACTTACCTTGGTACCAAAATATAAAGATTTTGCAATTTAGTCCACAATCTTTTCTTTTCCTCGATCACGACTTGAATCTCGTTTTTCTTGATCTATAATACCAAATTAATATTATTTAATACATACATTTATCAAAACAGCATTTAATACGAACTTTAAGAAAATTACACTTTTGCCCCTAAACTTTTGCATAATTACACTTTTGCCCCTAGGCTCGGGAATTAAACTTTATTCCTTATTCTTATGTTTTATAACATGCTGATCACTTTTCCCTTCTATGGCAACATCAAATTCTCTCTCTAACATATACTTGTGACTATTACGTATTTTTGCCGATTAAGCCCTTTTACTCGTTTTCACTCAAAACCGAGTAGCACAAGTTGTCTAACATAATTTAAAACCCCATATTCTATCATAAAACATCAAAATACACAAATTTCACCTATGGGTATTTTTCCAAATATAAACCCTAGGTTGAATTATTGCTAGCATAAGCTTAATCGAGCTTTTGGGATTCCAAAAACATAAAGAACATTAAAAACGGGTCTTGGAATCACTTACTATGGAGATTGGAAGCTTGAAACAAACCCTAGCTATGGAGAACCCTTGAAATTTCGGCCTAATGAAGAAGATGGACAAAAATTGGCTTTTAATTTTGTTTTTAATTCATTTTAATAACTAAATGACCAAAATACCCTTACTACTAAACTTTCCAAAAATTCCTTCCATGTCCTAATTTTGTCCATGAACTTAAAATTGGTCAAATTGCTATTTAAGACCTCCTCATTAATATTCCAAAACAATTTCATACTAAAAACTTCTAGAATGCAAGTTTTGCAACTTATTCGATTTAGTCCCTACTTTCAATTTAAGCACTTTAGGCATAGAATTTCATCACGAAATTTTCACACAATCATGCAATCATATCATAATCATCAAAATAATTATAAAATAATTATTTCTATCTTGGATTTGTGGTCAGAAAACCACTATTCCGATTAAGCCTAATTCAGGATATTGCAACTCTCCCCCCCCCTTTTTAGGATTTTCGTCCTCGAAAATCTTACCGGTAAATAGGTGTGGGTATTGGTTTCTCATAGTTTCTTCAGGTTCCCATGTAGTCTCTTCTACCCCATGCTTTTTCCACAACACTTTCACAAGTGCAACACTTTTATTTCTTAGTTGTTTGACTTCTCGAGCTAAAATCTTAATCGGTTCTTCTTCATAAGTCATATCCGGTCGCAGTTCAATTTCTGTCAGTGAAATTATATGTGAAGGATCCAAATGATACCGGCGTAACATAGATACGTGAAACACATCATGTATCTTCTCTAATTCGAGTGGTAACGCTAGCCGATATGCTACCGGTCCAACTTTTTCAATTATTTCATATGGTCCAATAAAACGCGGACTTAACTTGCCCTTTCGTCCAAATCTAAGGACTTTCTTCCATGGAGACACTTTCAAAAATACCTTATCACCAACTTGAAACTCCATTTCTTTTCGTTTCAAATCCGTATAAGATTTCTGTATATCTGAAGCAGCTTCCAAACAATCTCGAATCACTTTCACCTTTTTTTCGGTTTCTTTTATTAAATCAACTCCATAAATCTGATTTTCCTTGAGTTCAGTCCAATACAATGGCGTCCGACATTTACGACCATATAATGCTTCATAAGGTGCCATCTTCAAACTCGTCTGATAACTATTATTATAAGCAAATTCTACCAATGGTAAGTACCTTTCCCAACTATATTGAAATTCCAATACGCAACATCTAAGCATGTCTTCAAGAATCTGAATTACTCTCTCTGATTGTCCATCAGTTTGTGGATGAAAGGCAGTGCTGAAATTTAACTTTGTACCTAATGCCTCTTGCAACTTTTGCCAAAACCGTGAGGTAAACCTCAGATCTCTATCCAAAATGATTGACAAAGGTATCCCATGAAGTCTAACAATCTCTCGGATATACAATTCAGCCAACTTATTAAGAGAATAATCTGTAGGTACCGGAATAAAATGAGCCGATTTAGTCAGTCTATCAACTATTGCCCAAATGGCATTTTTCTTCCCTAGAGTTAACGGCAACCCTGATATAAAATCCATAGTAATCCGATCCCATTTCCATTCAGGAACCATAATAGGCTGAAGTAATCCCGAAGGTACCTGGTGTTCAGCTTTCACTTGTTGACAAACTAAGCACTTTGATACAAACTCGGAAATATCTCTTTTCATTCCACTCCACCAGTACATTTTCTTTAAGTCATTATACATCTTCGTACTGCCCGGATGAACCGCCAAACAACTATTATGTGCTTCATGCAAAATCTTTTGAATCAACTCATCATTTTTCGGTACACAAATCCGATTTTTAAACATCAAACAACCATCAGAACCGATTCTGAAATCTGATCCCGTATCAGCTTCACACTGTTTTCTCTTGGCTAGCAAATCTTGATCATTTTTCTGAGCTTCAAAAATCTCTTGTAAAAACATCGGTCTTGCTCTTAACTTTGCTAGAATCGAACCGTCATCTGAAATTTTCAACTGAACGTTCATAACTCTCAAAGAAAACAACAACTTTCTGCTTAAAGCATCGGTAACCACATTCGCTTTTCCCGGATGATAATCAATAACAAGCTCGTAATCTTTCAATAACTCCAACCATCTTCGCTGTCTCAAATTCAAGTCTTTTTGTGACATCAAGTATTTAAGACTTTTGTGATCGGTATATACTCGGCACTTTTCACCATACAAATAATGTCGCCAAATCTTCAAAGCAAATACCACCGCAGCCAATTCCACATCGTGAGTAGGATAATTCTTCTCATGAGGTTTTAACTGTCTCGAAGCATAAGCCACCACTTTTCCTTCTTGCATGAGTACACACCCCAAACCATTTAGAGAAGCATCACTATACACCACAAATTCTTTACCTGATTCGGGTTGTACCAACACTGGTGCTTCAGTTAATAACTTTTTCAATTCTTCGAAACTCTGTTGACATTCTTCTGTCCATTCAAATTTAACATCCTTTCGGAGTAGTCTAGTCATAGGAGCAGCAATTATAGAAAATTCATTTACGAACCGCCGATAATACCCAGCTAGCCCCAAGAAACTTCTAACTTCAGTTATGTTTTTCGGTGGTTTCCAATCAACAATGGCTGGAATTTTACTAGGATCAACCCGTATACCATCACCTGAAACAATATGACCCAAAAATCTAACTTCCCAGAGCCAAAATTCACTTTTACTAAATTTAGCATACAGCTGCTTATCTCTCAAAGTTTGCGAAACTATCCTCAAATGCTCAGCATGCTCTGTCTCATCTTTTGAATAAATTAAAATATCATCTATAAACACCATAACAAATCTGTCCAAGTATGGCCGAAATATGCGATTCACTAAATCCATAAACACAGCAGGAGCATTTGTCAACCCGAATGGCATAACTAAAAATTCATAATGACTGTACCTTGTTCTAAAAGCAGTTTTAGGCACATCTGACTCTTTCACTCGCAGCTGATAATACCCAGATCTCAAGTCACTCTTTGAAAACCATGTCGCTCCTTTTAGCTGATCAAACAAATCATCAATTCTCGGCAATGGATACTTGTTTTTGATTGTCACCTTGTTTAACTACAGATAATCAACACATAATCTCATAGAACCATCCTTCTTTTTCACAAATAACACGAGAGCACCCCAAGGTGAAAAACTTGGTCTCACAAAGCCTTTATCAGTCAACTCTTGCAACTGTGACTTTAATTCTTTCAACTCTGTTGGTGCCATTCTATATGGAGCAATCGAGATCGGAGCTGTTCCCGATATCAAATCTATACCAAATTCTACTTCCCTGACTGGAGGCAAACCCGACAATTCTTCTGGAAATACGTCTGCAAATTCACACACAACCGGCACTGATTCAACTTTCTTTTGTATTAATTACATATGCCAAATAAGCTTCATAACCCTTTCTCAAATATCTCTGAGCCGACATCGAAGAAATCATACTAGATAATGCCTTTGATTTGTCTGGCTCAACCCGCAGAATTTCACCACTTTCACACTTTAATTCTATAACCTTTTCTTTGCAATTTATTATAGCATCATGCAATGTCAACCAATCCATACCCAAAATAACATCAAATTCATCAAACGGCAACAACATCAAGTCGGCCGGAAAGTAATGACCACGAATCATTAAAGGGCATTTCTTGCTTACTTTATCAACTATCATGCATTTGCCTAACGGGTTCGACACTCTAATCATAAATTCTATGTTCACAACAGGTATATTCATACTAGACACCAGTTTCATGCATACATATGAATGAGTAGAACCGGGATCAATCAAAGCAATAACATTAGTATCATAAAGAGAAAATGTACCGGTAATCACATCAGGTGAGGAAGCATCTTCACGCGCTTTAATAGCATAAGTTCTAGCTGGAGCTCTTCCTTCAGATCTAACTGTTGCATCTCTGGCTACATTCTTATTGCTTGTTTCACTTCCAGCTTTTCTTGGATACCTTCCCCTCGAGTCTGCACCACTAGATTTTACACTCTGAAATTTTTCTTTCTCAGCTCTCTCTGGGCAATCTCTAATAAAATGATCCGGAGAACCACATCGAAAACATTCATTTGCTCTGCACGGACCAAAATGATTTCTACCACACCGCTGGCACTCGGGTTTAACAAATCTCTTATTTCCCACACTAGCCGCAGAAGTAGTCTGAGATTTAGAACCCACATTTCGCTTCTTAAAATTTCCATATGGTTGCCCAGCTGAAACTTGGGAACGAGGATTCATATTTCTTGACTTTCCGGTTTGCTGTGAGGGTGCATTACTCATTGGTCTTTTCTTCCAATTTCGTGTTTTAGATTCTACCTTTTTCTTTTCCTTCAGCAATTCTTCAGCCTTGCAAGCTCGATCGACAAGTACCACCATTTCTTTTAGTTCAAGGATCCCAACAAATACCTTAATGTCTTCGTTAAGCCCGTCTTCAAATCGTCGGCACATCTTGGCTTCTGTAGGAACATATTCCCTGGCATACTTACTTAATCGAACAAACTCTCTTTCATATTCTGAGACTGTCATATTACCTTGCTTCAGCTCAAGAAACTCTTTACATTTCTGATCAATAAATCTTTCACTAATATATTTCTTCCGAAATCTTCTTGAAAAAATTCCCAAGTTACCCTCTCTTTCGGTACCACTGAAATCAAAGTCTTCCACCAATTATAGGCTGAATCTCTCAACAAAGATGTAGCACATTTCAAACATTCTTCAGGTGTACAAGATAATTCATCAAATACCCGGATAGAATTTTCAAGCCAAAACTCTGCTTTCTCTGCAACATCATCAATATTTGCTCTAAATTCTTCAGCCCCTTGTTTACGAATTCTGTCAACGGGGGTTCTGTGAAATTTTATCATATCCACTCCCTGAGGGATCGGAGGCATAGGTTGAGGAATTGGGGGAGGTGGGGGAGGTCGTACATTTGGGTTTGTACGAACGAACTCAATGTACCATGCACTCATCATTTGGAGAAAGGCTTCCCGATCCCTTTCTCCTCCTCGCTGACCAACAGTAGGACGCGGGTTTTCAGTCGGCGTTGCCCCTTCAGCCGGAGCTAGCGGATTACTCTCTACTTCATCTGCCACAGCTGGATCGGGATCCATTTACTATATAAAAATCATTTAAAAATGTCAGAAGTCGTCACACTATCACAATTCATACATATGGCATGTATAGCAAAATCCGTACATACAACACGTAGTCCGAGAACCGACTAAACCTGCTCTGATACCACTAAATGTAATGCCCACACGCCCGAAACCATCGCCGGAGTCGAGCTTGAGGGGTTACCAAACATAATTTATCAAATTAAGAACTTCAAATCATTTGTTTCTACATTCACAGCTTTCTAACTACCCGCGTCACAGTTACAAGAAAAATCATATCTTGAGTTACGAAACTCGAAATCAAGATCCATAAATTTTCCCTAAATCTAGACTCATATATATATTTACTAATTTTTTTCTAGAATTTTTGGTTGGTCCAATTAGTACAGTTTATTAGTTAAAGTCTCCCCTGTTTCAGAGTTCGACTGCTCTGACCTCTGTGTATTACGAATCAGATATATCTCTATACAAAATTTCAATGACCATTAGGTTTGTTTCTATTAAAACTATACTCAGTAAGGAATCTGTACATATAAATAACAACTTCTAATTATTTTAGTAAAATTTATTATAAATTTTTAAAGTCAGAACAGGGGATCCAGAATTCACTCTGGCCCTGTTTTGCAAAAGTTTAAATATCTCATAAAATATAATTTATATTCCGTTTTTTGTTCAATCCATATGAAAATAGACTCATTAATCTTCAATTTCATAACTTACTCATCATTTATTTCCATTTATACTATTTTTAGTGATTTTTCAAATTCATGTCATTGCTACACCAATATTCTGTTTTAAGGCAAATTTCATCTTTTCATGAGTTGTTATGAACTAGATAACCTATTAAACTTCCATTATATCAAACATGATCTAAATTTAACCATCACCATGACTTATCAATATCAAACATTTTCTCAACCAATCATGGCCATATCATAAAATTATTTACACAAAATAAGTATATTGCTATACATGCCATACTTAAGTTTTACAAGCCATTTACCAAGATAAAAGTCCTTTGGATAGTGTGATCGAACCTTCGACCCGTCCCGATTCCTGAGCTGGCTTGTTCAAAACTACAGTAAATAAAGAGGAGGGAGTAAGCATAAGTGCTTAGTAAGTTCATATGTAAATAACAAGTAACATAACAATACAAATATACCAAACAACTTTAGCATGGTATCACCAAAACATATGTCATATTTCTAAACATCATTCATCATCTTACCAGATTATCGTTGTTGTATCTATTTTCAACCCGAGGGTTAAGAACATACCTGTCCAAAGTGTCCATTTCACAACACTTACCAAAACGTCACTTGCATCTTAAGTGTTCTTCCATTTCACTAGAAATTTCACCCGTTGAACACATCGGAATACAACTCGGATACACGGATAATTTGCACATAAGTGCCTCATATGTAATCAAGAAATCATGTAACCCGCCCCTAAGTGAACTCGGACTCAACTCAACGAGCTCGGGCGTTCGTATCCATAAGTGAACTCGGACTCAACTCAACGAGTTCGGATGCCTAGTTACATCTCACGAACTCGGACTCAACTCAACGAGTTCGGACATTCGCATCCATAAGTGAACTCGGACTGAACTCAACGAGTTCGGATGCTCAACCATCCTAGTGACATGTCACTTGTATCCTAATCTATTCCTAAGGTTCAAACGGGCTTTTTCCCTCGATCTCACATTTGCCGTCTTCCATGGAATATCGGAACCGATACTCGGTAGCAATTCATATTTATCAAGTAGTAAACATAATTTGCATATTACTCAACATTAACCACAAAGCATAATATTTCACGATTAAAAATCAGCATATCATATAATTAACATTAATAACTTAAAAATAACAATTATGCTACATTATTTACACATGAACTTACCTTGGTACCAAAATATAAAGATTTTGCAATTTAATACACAATCTTTTCTTTTCCTCGATCACGACTTGAATCTCGTTTTTCTTGATCTATAATACCAAATTAATCTTATTTAATACATACATTTATCAAAACAGCATTTAATACGAACTTTAAAAAAATTATACTTTTGCCCCTAAACTTTTGCATAATTACACTTTTGCCCCTAGGCTCGGGAATTAAACTTTATTCCTTATTCTTATGTTTTATAACATGATGGTCACTTTTCCCTTCTATGGCAACATCAAATTCTCTCTCTAACATATACTTGTGACTATTAGGTATTTTTGCCAATTAAGCCCTTTTACTCGTTTTCACTCAAAACCGAGTAGCACAAGTTGTCTAACATAATTTAAAACCCCATATTCTATCATAAAACATCAAAATACACAAATTTCACCTATGGGTATTTTTCCAAATATAAACCCTAGGTTGAATTATTGCTAGCATAAGCTTAATCGAGCTTCCGGGATTCCAAAAACGTAAAAAACATTAAAAGCAAGGCTTGGAATCACTTACTATGGAGCTTGGAAGCTTGAAACAAACCCTAGCTATGGAGAACCCTTGAAATTTCGGCCTAATGAAGAAGATGGACAAAAATTGGCTTTTAATTTTGTTTTTAATTCATTTTAATAACTAAATGACCAAAATACCCTTACTACTAAACTTTCTAAAAATTCTTTCCATGTCCTAATTTTGTCCATGAACTTAAAATTGGTCAAATTTCTATTTAAGACCTCCTCATTAATATTCCAAGACAATTTCATACTAAAAACTTCTAGAATGCAAGTTTTGCAACTTATTCGATTTAGTCCCTACTTTCAATTTAAGCACTTTAGGCATAGAATTTCATCACAAAATTCTCACACAATCATGCAATCATATCATAATCATCAAAATAATTATAAAATAATTATTTCTATCTCGGATTTGTGGTCACGAAACCACTATTCCGATTAAGCCCTAATTCAGGATATTACAATATATGTCTTTTGCCGTCCACTTATTATGTCAAACGGCTATTCACAACTTAAGGACTTCCATTCAATAAGCCAATAACAATTCGGCCCTTTATGCTTTTAGCTACCGAATTTTCAATTTACGCGATTAAGTCCTTTTTCTTAATCGAATACCTAAATGACAAAATTAAATCACGAAAATTTCACAGATATTAATTCACACAAAATAAACACAGAATATAATTTTTAAATATTTTTGTAACTAGGATTCGTGGTCCCGAAACCACCTTTCTGATTAGGGTCTAAATAGGGCTGTTACAAATTATGCCTCAATGATGTTTGTTTGAGGCATCTCATTTTTGTTGGTGACGTTTCCAACCCTTTGACATCGATCACAGCTCTTTACATAAGCATATGCATCCTTCAATAGTGTTGGCTAAAAGAATCCAACTTGCAATACCTTGGCTGCAGTACGTGTACCTCTGAAGTCTCCCCCACTCGGAGCTAAGCGGCAATGATATAGAATCTTATGTCCTTCATTTTCTGCCACGCATCTCCTGATCATTTGATCTGCACACTTTTTGAACAAGTATGGTTCTTCTTAGAAATAGTACTTCACATCATAAAGAAAATTTTTCTTTTGATGATACATCTTATCAATTGGCATCAAACCACAACATAAATAGTTAGTAATATCAACAAACCAAGGGATATTATAGACATGATTTACCTTTAGTATGTGTTCATCTGGAAATGTCTCCTGAATGGGTATAAGTGGAGAATTCCCTTCTTGTGGCTCCAACCTGGACAAGTGGTCTGCTACTTGGTTTTCTACTCCCTTTCGATCTTGAATTTCTAGATCAAACTCTTGAAGTAGAACTACCCATCGGATCAGTCTCGGCTTAGCGTCTTTCTTGGCAAGTAAATACATAATTGCCAAATGTTCCGTATAGATAGTCACTTTGGTACCTACATGATAAGATAAAAACTTGTCAAAAGCAAACACAATAGCAAGTAACTCTTTCTTTGTTATCATGTAATTCAATTGAGCTCCTGTCAAAGTCTAACTTGCATAGTAGATGGGATGAAAAACTTTGTTCCTTTGCTGGCCCATGATAGGTCCTATCATGAAGTCACTTGCTTCATCCATCAATTCAAATGGCAAATCCCAATCTGGTGTGACAATTATGGGTGTATAAACTAACCGACTTTTCAAATCTTTGAAAGCTCTTAAGCACTCCTCATCAAATTTGAATGCCGTGTCCTTCTCCAATAATTTGCATAAGGGTTTAGCAATTTTAAAGAAGTCCTCGATAATTTGATAGAAACTAGCATGGCCCAAAAAGCTCCTAACCCTCTTTACAGATGTTAGAGGTGGGAGTTTCTCAATAACATCTACCTTTACTTTATCTACCTCGATTCCATGTCTCGTTCTCTGATGCCCTAGAACAATACCTTCTCGTACCATGAAATGACACTTCTCCCCACTGAGTACGAGGTTTGTTTCTCCGTATTGCCTTAGTACCTTGGCTAGATTGGCTAGGCAATCATCATATGTGTCTATGAATACTGAAAAATCATCCAAAAAGACATCCAAGTATTTATCAACCATGTAAGTAAAAATAGACATCATACATCTTTGAAATGTAACAGGTGTATTACATAAACCAAATGGCATGCGTCTAAATGCAAATGTAACGTACCAGCAGGTGAATGTAGTATTGTGTTGATCTTTCAGTGCTACTGTAATCTGATTATACCCCAAGTATCCATCGAGAAAATATAAATAGTCTCACCCCGCGTGTAACACCCCTAACCCATATCTGATGCCAGAATAGGGTTACAAGGCATTACCAATCCATACACTTCATTCTCATACATTTAAGAAATCATAATCAAAGTTCACATAAATCATTCAATGTCCCTTACATAGGTCTACAAGACCTTAAAACATGCTTAGAAGTGGTTCGAGACTAAACTTATAACATTTATAAACTTTAGGAAGCTCGGAAAATTTTCTTTAATTACAGGGTCACACGTCCGTGTGAATAGTCTGTGTGCCTCACACAGCCACCAGACACGCCTGTCTCATAGAATGTTGAAAACAGGGCATACATACTGACTTGTACCACACGGCTGGAGACAAGCCCGTGTGCCTTGGCTGGGGAAAACTAGAGGGGTTACTGACTTGGGTCATATGCCCGTGTGTCTAGCCCGTGCTTGAGACTGACTTAATATCGTAGGGCTACCCTAAGGGACACATGGCCATGTAACATAGCCATGTGTCGCACACAGCCCGTGTGGACAAAAATAGGCCATTTGGAAAGCCAATTTGACACCCTATAATCATGTATACAAATCAACCTATTTGGTACCATTTCAAGTCATTTATAAGCAACCACACAATTTTATATTCAAATTATTCCAAATCATTAGGACAACATCATCACATTTCATATCACAAAGCTCATCATATCATCATCTCAAACCAAACCAGTTCATAAAGCATTATATACATCACATATAACACTTGCCAAACACATAATTCAAGCCAAATTAGATGGTTATACATACAACATTTATAGGCCAAATCTCATGGCTAATATCAAGACTCAAAATGTAACAGCCCAGTTTAGACCCTAGTCGAAACAGTGGTTTTGAAACCACAAATCCAAGTTATAAAAATATTTTAATATTATATTCCATGCTTAAAGTATGTACATTGATATGTGTGAAATTTTCGTATGAAAATTTCATTGTTTGAGTGTCGATTTGTGAAAATGGACTTAATTACGTAAATTGTAGAAATGTCTTGCTATTTGTTAAAGTGCTTTATTGCTATGTTCTTTTAATTTGGAGGCCTTAAAATGAAATTAGACCATTCAATGATAGTATGGACAATAATGGACAACCATTATTAAGTTTTTATATTATTTCATTAAGGATAGTTTGGTAATTATGCTAATAATGATAATAAAAATAAAACAAAATTGGATTTTGGTTGTCATTTTACACCTTGTTGGCTGAATTAAGAAAGAAAAAGAAGTTGTTTCTTTGTTTATGGTTCGATACTTTGGAGATCAAATTATGGTATGGATTTTATTCGGTTTTTGATAATTTTTACGTTTTTGAGATCGTTGCTTCGTAAATTAGTTAGCCCGTGCTTTAATTTTTAGAATTGATGTAGAATTTGTGATTTTCCATTGTTGAGAGATTGAGGTTTTTGTGTTTGATGATGAAAAATAAATATGTGTTAATAGATTTTCATATTTAATTAAGTGATTTTTAGTAAAAATGCCTATTTGGGATTAAATTGTAAATTTTATAAATTGAAGGGTTAAAATGTGAAATAAATGAAAGAAATGGGCTGCTAGGGACCTTAGTGAATTTCAGCCAAGCATGGCTGTTATCAAAGTTTGAATATTTTGTGTTTTGTGAAATAGGGACTAAATTGTGAAAAATATGAAATGTCTGGGGCAAAAGTGTAATTATCCCATTTATGTGTTTTTGGATGAATTTGATTGAGAATATGATTAAATAAGTAAAATTTTTATTGAATTAGATCAAGAAATGAGGAAATTGGATTTTGATCAGGGAAAGTCGAAAATTATCGAATAGTCATTCTGGTCCGTTCGTGTTAGTACGAGGTAAGTTCATAAGTAAATAAATGTTATTAAATTGAAATGTATGTGCATTATATATGTTGAATTGAGTTATAAAGAAATATATATATGTGATGCCGAATTGAATCGAGCTTTAGAGAATCTGTTCCGATCATGGGTTATTCGAATAAGTGAAATTGAGAAAGTTTCGATAATCTATCAATGTTTGAAAAGCTCTGTATGAACCATAGGAATAGTTAGAATACATATGTCATGAAATAGGATTCTAATATCTGTTATCATGTAAGACCACGTCTAGGACGTTGGAATCGATTTGTGATTTACGTGTAAGACCATGCCTGGGACATTGGCATCGTATATGATTTCGTGTAAGACCATCTGGGACAGTGGCATCGATATTTGATTACATGTAAGACCACATCTGGGACGTTGTCATTGTATGAGCTTATGAGTTATCCAAGTATCCTTATTGATTCTGAATAATTCAACGGGCATTCTGAGAAATGAATAACCATGTGAAACTATATCTGATTCAGGTACGTGTGATTTGTTATGAAATTCAGAAACGAAAGGTGAGTATGTATCATATGACCATATGTGAAATATTTGACAACGAATGATATGAATGTATATAAATGAATGATGTGTTATATATGCTCATTATATGAAATTGTGGTTCTACATTTCAAACATGAGATTTATGAAATATGAAACATGGATTTGATGCATGATTTCTTGGTTCAAAAACTTGAATACATAATGAAATTAAAATTGTTGAGTTGGCCATATGGTTCATATATGCAAATTTGGTTTATGTGAATAAGGTAATTATGGATGTTCGAGTTTGGAAGTGTTTATAAAGAAGTTGATATAATGTTATGTATGATTTTTAATAAATGAACATAGTTTGATTGGCGATGTAATGAATATGTGCGAGTTTAACTTATATGATTGAGTTATCAATTGTTATTCGAATTTGAAAGCAAGGTTATATGTTCATTGATAAATAAGATAAGTGGAGTTACTTAATGTGGTTATATGAATTTACGAGTACAATAAATGTATTTTTCATTAAGATTTGATAAATTCGGTTTAGTGATATTGGTTTATATTATTGAAATGATTTATTTGCTTATGGCTTACTAAGCTTTCAAAGCTTACTCTGTGTGCTTTTCCTATGTCTGTAGAGTTTTAGAGACTTGCTCGGGTTGGAAGTTGTAGGAGACGTCATCACACTATCAGGCTACTGCTTTGGTAAATAAAAGCTTTGAGTTTTGGTTATGTGGCATGTATAGGTTAGTTCTGAGATGGTTCATTTTGATTTGAGAATATATATAGCCATGCAAAAATGTCTTAATTATGATGCTAATATTGTCTATATTTGGTTATGTATTAAGCTCATTTTAGGAAGTATGATTCATGGGTTATATGTATGGTGTAATTTGTTATATAATTCGACTTGAACTTTGAGTTAATTAATGTGATATGATTTGAGATATGTATATGGCCAAGTGAAATGGTCATTTTCGTATGTTCATAGTTGAGAATTTGGTAATATTTGGCATATGATTTTAGTATGTTTGGTATAAAGAATGAACATGAAATTGTTTGATGATATTATAGATTGACTTATACATGTTTGGAGTTAAATTTGGCTAAAAATGTTGCATATATGTTGCTTGATTTTGGCTTGTAGGGAGGACCCAAATGGGTGGCAAATTGGTATTGCATATGACGTATTTTTCCCACACAGGCAAGGACACGGGCGTGTGTCTCTACCGTGCTGCTCGAGGGCCATTTCGAAATGAGCCTGGGTAGACCACACGGTCGCACACATACAGGCGTGTGCCAGACCGTGTGGCCAAGTCATTTTTGACTACAGACTAGACACACGAGTGTGTCTTGTGGCCATGTGGATAAGTCAGTATGTATGCCCTGTTATGCCACGGCCTTGACACACGGATGTGTCTAATGCCGTGCAAGGCACACTGCCTGTTCACATGGGTGTGTGACCTTTGTAACTTAGAAAAAAATGTTGAGTTTCGGAAAAATTTTTTGTATGTGTTTGGTTTAGTGCCGACCCCTTCCTAATGCTGATTTTAGGTCTCGTTGACCTAAGAAAGGGACTTATTATGACATTTGACTATGATGATATGATGATGTATAATTTTTGTTTGTGAAATGTTTATGTAATGTTTTGATATGTCTAGTAATGCATCATAACCCTAGTCTGGTGACGGATACGGGTTAGGGGTGTTACACAAAACATACTAAAATATCACTAGCCTATAGATGCCATATACCATATATACAAGCTTCAAAAGTACCAACAAGATGATCGATAGTATGATGACGTTTCCTGACGATCCACAAATCCAAGTTAGCTTTGATGATCTACAAAACATAGACAATTAACACACAGTAAGCTTCATAGCTTAGTAAGTTCGTAACAAAAATACTCAACAGCTCATATTATCTAAATCATCAACTAATAGACACTTAGTAGTTCTCATATCATCATTCAGTTCTAACTTATAACCATTTGTCATGTATATACCATTTCATCAAGCTTCATACACATAGTATCAACTACCACATAGGTATTGTACGTACCTATACTTTCCCTTATTTATTTATTTCATTATCACTTCTTTTTTAATGCATTGATTCATTCGGAAATCTTTCACTCCAAGAACTCGTATGCTTAGTGCATCAGTTATTACCTAAAGCTATAACAATTTTGCACACTTAGTGCCATCACATTTAAACCGAAGCTATCTCGGTATCGCACACTTAGTGCCTCATATAGTCGAAGCCATTCAAATTTGCACACTAAGTGCTATTTATAGCCGAAGCTATTTTGAAACGCACACTAAGTTCTAAATATACTTTATTTGTCATCGTACACATATATATACATCTTATGCATTATTAAAGCATTAAAGACATAATTGTAACAAAGTTTATCATGTACGAACTTACCTCGTACTCAGAATGGACGAATCGGATTGATTACTCAATAACCTTTGATTTTCCTCGATCTAAATCCTAATTCTTTCTTTCTTGATCTATATGTATTCAAAATTAACTTATTTAATCACCAATTCATTCAATTTCATCCATAAACACATATTTGGACAATTTTTCACTTTAGCCGTTAGAGTTACACATTTTGACATTTTAGTCCTTATTACACAAAACACGAAATCTACGAAATTTCATCCAAACCATTCCTTAGCAGAATATTCCTAAGGTCTCTAGCAGCCCAAAACTTTCATTTATTTACACATTTAACCCCACATTTTCACATTTTCACAAATTAGTCCCTAATATGCATTTTTAGTCAAAATCACTTCACAAAACATGTTTATCAAGCACCAAGGTTTCATTATTTATCATCAAACATTCAAAAACTCAAGCATTCATCAATGGCAACTTTCAAAATCATCAAAAAATTCAGAAATTAGGTATGGGCTAGCTAGTACTTAAAGCAACGATCACAAAAATATAAAAATTATCAAAAACCGAACAAAATTCTTACATTAATTTAGCAAAATGAGTGTTGAACCCTAGCTTAGTCTTTTTCTTTCTTTTTGTTTTGTATTTTCGGTTAAGAAGAAATAAAATGAGCTAAATTTTAGCTTTTGTTTTAATTATAATAACATAATTATCAATTACCAATTTTACCCTTTATTATAACATTAATAATCCAGTAACTGATGTCTAACTTTGTCCATGCATTAATCCAAGGGTCCATTCACATCATAAGGACCTAACATTTAATAAGCCATAACAAATAGGCACATTTAACATATAGCATGCCACTTTTCATTTACGGGATTAAGTCATTTTGTCAAATTGGACACTCAAATGATAAAATTAATTCTCAAAACTTTCACACATATCAATTCACATGCTATAAGCACGGAAACCAGTATTAGAATATTTTTTTGACTCAGATTTGTGGTCCCAAAACCACTGTTCTGACTAGGGTCTAAACCGGGTTGTTAGAACTCTCCCCCCTTAGGGATTTTTGTTCCCGAAAATCTTACCAATGAATAAGTTTGGATATTGCTTTCTCATAGCATCCTTGGGTTCCCACATAGCTTCTTCAACCCCATGTCGATGCCATAATACTTTCACTAATGCTATTCTTTTGTTTCTCAACTCTTTGATCTCACGAACTAGAATTTGGATCGGTTCTTCACTGTACGATAAATCTGGTTGAATTTCAACCTCAGTCAGGGATATGTCATGTGTAAGGTCAGATTGGTATCGTCGAAGCATCGATACATGAAATACATTGTGAATCTTTTCTAAATCAGATGGCAATGCTAATGTAACACCCCGAACCCAGCCTAGACGTTATGGCTGAATCTAGCGATGTCACATTGGATGTTTTTTGTAAAGTGTTATATCGATAAAAACTTTTACTAAATATTTAACCTCTTTGTGTGTTGTTGAAAAAAAAACAGTTATCTTTTTGAAACTTGCGTTACTATCCAAAAAGTATTTACTTAAAAATTGTTATTCATTTTCAAAAATATCATTCTACAGTGTAAAATAGTTGCATACTTGCGTTTACTTTGTAAAAACATTGTTTATTTTGAAAGCTCGAGTTTTCCTATGTCTAGCAGTAATAAGCCAAAGAAAATAAAAACCCAAAATTAAAGTTAAATCCATAGAGGCCTTATTACAGTAAAATACTCAAATTAAAATTAGTTATAAAAATAAAGCAAATATGATAGTAAATGCAATTGTGTGGCCACCTTTGAGTCTTTCGCAACACCGATCCTCCTAAGCCTAGGGATTACCTGTACAGATAAACAATAGAAATAGTTACTCCGTGTAATTTCACACTCTAAAAATTATACAATTCAGCAAGCTTGTTAAGCGAATAATCTATACGCAGAGGAATGAAATGAGCTGATTTTGTCAATCGATCAACAACAACACAAATCGCGTCTTTCTTACTCGGGGATGGGGGCAATCTCGACACAAAATCCATAGTAACTCTATCCCATTTCCACTTAGGAATCATAATTAGCTGTAAGAACCCGGACGGAACCTGATGCTCAGCTTTTACTTGCTGACAAATCAAATATTTAGAAACGAACTCTGAGATATCCCATTTCATACCATGGCACCAATAAAGTTGTTTCAAGTCATTTTACATTTTCGTGCTTCCTGGATGAAAAGACAATTGACTACTATGTGCTTCATTCAAAATTATCTAAATCAACTTTGAATTTCTCAGAACACATATTTGGCCTTTGAATCTTAAGCAATCATCAGTATCAACTTGAACCTCTGAATCAAGGTTAGAATAACATGAGGCTATTTCATTATCAACTTTCTAAGCTTCACAAATCTGCTTTAAAAACAACGGTCTTGCTATCAGCTCAACTAAAATCGAGCCGTCATCAAATAAAGCTAACTGAGTATTCATTGCAAGTAGAGCATATCGTAAGAACAACAAAAATTAAAGAGATAGGGAACAATAATCAAATCCGGTGTTTCTCTGTGGCTTGACTAATTTTCTCCGTCTTCGTACTCTATTGTCCTCATCGGTCTATGAATGTAACACCCCTTACCCGTACCCAAGGCCGGGATAGGGTACGAGATGTTACCGGACAAACATACAAACATTAAACTAAAATACGGGCCATAAAATTTCATTAATTTTTCAAAACGTTCATTCACTTACACATAGTCCCTTATTTGAGTCTACGAAGCCCAAAACATACTTTAGAATGGGTTCGGGACTAAACCGAGAACTTACGAAAATCTTGAAATTTTCATGCTTTAAGGCTCCACACGCCCGTGTCCCAAAGTCGTGTTCCATACACGGCTGAGACACATTGTCGTGTTTCTGCCTTTGTGGAATATACTTAGGCTATTTTCCAAGCTTTGGTCAACCTTAATCTCTTACAGACTTATACAAAATCAAAAGCATATAACATGGGATTCATTTAATGATTAAATATTCTCAATTAAACCACAAACATAGCATTTGTATG
Source organism: Gossypium hirsutum (assembly GCF_007990345.1). NCBI lineage: Eukaryota > Viridiplantae > Streptophyta > Magnoliopsida > Malvales > Malvaceae > Gossypium > Gossypium hirsutum. Next base: position 90,001,472 of record NC_053428.1, on the reverse strand, counting down.
TCATCATACATGTGTCTCTCATACTCATTTTACCTTGTTTATTATAGTACCACTTATACATTTATACCAAGATTATCATCTTACCAAATATCTTCAGCTTAATCATCAAGCATTCATATTTAAAACTAGATCATATCTTTATAAAATACCACAATTCAGATGCGCAAAATAACATGTTTGCCTGAAACATTTCAATTCAACTCCATACCCAACAAGCATTACATTGAGACTAGTCATATATATATACATGTCATGATACAATCATTCTCTTTCTGTTTTCTTATAAACACATATCATTTATTTCATTATATCAATATTTCATATACCATAGTTTCCATGTATTCCACATATATTTATTTTCCTCCTCCTCCTCCCCATTCCACATCCTTAATGTATATAGCATTCTTGTCAGTACGATTTCACAATTTACTAATAAATGCTCACATCAAATTGTCCACACGAGTCATAGTCACTTACTTATTTATAATTCGAGCTACAGAGCTCCAAATTAAGATCCATAAATTTCCTTGGAAACTAGACTCACATATATTTCCACCATAAAATCTTCATAGTTTTTGGTTTAGCCAATTAGTACAGTTTATTCATTAAAAATTCCCCTGTTTCACTTTTTGACAGTTCTGACCTCTCTTCACTAAAAATTAATTATCTCACAGTACAGAACTCGGATAATGTTCTTGTTGATTTATCTTGAAAATAGACTCATTATAGATTTTAAAAATATAAGTTTAATCCTCTAATTATTTTTATCCAAATTTTTTTGATTTTCCAAAGTCAGAACAGGGGATCACGTAATCATTCTAAACCAGTCTCACAAAAACATAAATATCTCAAAATATAGAACTACTTTTCTTTCTCTGTTTCTTCTTTATGAAAATAGACTCATTTATTTTTAATTTGATATCTTATTCAGTCTCTGATTCAATTTCTACTATTTTTGGTGATTTTTAAAATTCACGTCACTGCTACTGTCCAAAACAGTTTTATTGCTAATTCACTCTTTCACACTTTCTTTGTATTAACCTCATTTTAACATACATATCACAAATCATTTTCACCACATTTCATACATCACAAGTATAGGCCCATGATCACAAGGTCACCATGAAATCATCCTCATGTATAACTTACTTGTTTATAACCTTACTACATCCTGGTCACTTAATGAACACATCATTCACATAACCAAGTTCCTGCACTTATTCATCACAAAACTCACAAAGCAATACATAGAGAGTCTCCCGTTGAACACTTCAGATCTATCCTCGATACTTGGTGGTTTCAGCACATAGCTCCACCCATCATATAGTTGGGCTCTCTTGTACACATGGTGAACACTCAGTACCACCCATGTGACCTAGCCAATTTATCTCGTAGCTCTCTTGTCTACATGGTGTCCTTCACCTGGAACCACGCATGCGACCTAGCTACATATATCACATAGCTCTCTTGTCTACGTGGTGTACACATAGTATCACCCATGTGACCTAGCTACATAATATTGTCTTGTAGCTCTCTTGTACACATGATGTGCACCCAGCACCATACATGTGACCTAACTACGTACTATCTGTATCATCCAATCTTTCCGAAGGTTCAACCGGGATTTCTCTCTCTTTTCCGACAATTTCACTAATCAAGTAATTATCCACAAACATATTTCCAATATTATTATAAAATATCATAATACAAGTCATATTGATGTATTACTTACATATAAACTTACATCACATTTAATATCAAGGCAATAACATTAAATTACACATTGCCTTATTAAAAATCATATGAACTTACAATTTCCCATAATATCCATAATCATAGAAATCACATTTATGTATGATAATTCAATACACTTCATGTACCATAGACATATTTTTAAATCAATTCATAAACTTGGCACCATAATCATTTAATTTAACATAATTCAATTAATTCACTAAATTTAACTTTCAAATATAAATTACAGCATTATTGTTGTATTATTATCATACCAACTTACATACTTTCAACACCTCAGAAATTATAATAAATATATCAATTTTACATTGAAACATGCATAAATTAATGCTTATTATGCATATGAACTTACCTCGATACTAAAACGAACATTTTACCAACTTTTCCAATTTTCGATTTTTCTCTCATTCTAGGTTCAAATCTCGTTTTCCGGGATCTAAAACATCATATTTTACTAATTTAATTAATGTAATATTCAAAACAGTCCTTAACTCAAACTTTGGAAAAATTACAATTTTGCCCCTAAACTTTTGCATATTTATACTTTTGCCCCTAGGCTCGGGAATTAAACTTCATCCCTTATTCTTATGTTTTATGACATGATGATCACTTTTCCCTTCTATGACAACATCAAATTCTCACTCTAACATATACTTATGACTATTAGGTATTTTTACCGATTAAGCCCTTTTACTCGTTTTCACTCAAAACCGAGTAGCACATGTTGTCTAACATAATTTAAAACCTCATATTCTATCATAAAACAGAAAAATAAACACATATCACTTATGGGTATTTTTTCCAAATATGAACCCTAGCTTGAATTATTGCTAGAATAAGCTTAATCAAATTATCGGGATTCCAACAACGTAAAGAACCTGAAAAACGGGGTTAGAACGGACTTACTATTGAGCTTGAAAAGCTTGAAAACCCTATCCATGGCTTCCTCCATGCTAATTTCGGCCTCCATGAAAAAGATGAGTCAATTTTGGCTTTATTTTCCCTTTTTATTTCTTTTAATTACCAAATGACCAAAATGTCCTTCCTTACTAAACTTTCAAAAATTCCATCCATAACCAATTTTTGTCCATCACTTAGAAATTGGTCAAATTTATATTTAAGACCTCCTAATTAATATTTCAAAAAACTTCTAGAATGCAGGTTTTGCAACTTATTCAATTTAGTCCCTAACTTCAAATTGAGCACTTTATGCATAGAATTTCTTCACGAAATTTTCACACAATCATGCAATCATATCATAGACCTCAAAATAATCATAAAATAATTATTTCTATCTCGGATTTTGTGGTCCCGAAACCTCTGTTCCAACTAGACCCAATTTTGGGCTATTACAATGAACACTCAAATTTTCTCCAAAATGGCTGATGAATGCCCCTGTTCCAAGGGGAGAAATCAGCAAGAGAGCAAGGGACTCGGAATGAGAAAATGAGAGGAGAAAGTGAGAGAGGAGAGAAGAGATGTGAATGAATGAGGAATGCTTTGAATAATCAGGCAAGGGGGGTTTTTATATCTGAATGTGGCAGCTAAAATTTGCTAAAAATCACAGCCAAAGAGCAACCCATTGGCCGGCCATCTATGTGGCAAAGTTGATGGCTTCAACTTTGCTAAATATAGCTTGGGGCAAATCTTCAAAGCCACCAATTGTGGAGGGGCTGAATTGCAATTTGAACAAGTCTTCAAGTGCTTCTTTGCAGCTTAAATAATCAGCTAATGAGCTTCATTGGGTCAGTACTTGGATGATTTTGGGCTGTCCGTTTCATGGCTAGTTCGGTTCACTCGATTCGGTTCAATCGGACCATTTTTTCATAATAAATTAATAATACTTTATTAACCCAAATTAACTTGGATATAAATTAAAATTAATTAAATTATGAATTAATACACATAATTTTAGACCATCTTAGGCTGGAAATTAATTTGCCTCGCTACTTAATTGCTTCTCGATTTTATGCTTCTAGCAGTGTCGAGCCATTTTTCGCCCTTTGTGCAATTCTTTCAAAAATAACCAAAATTAATCAAAATTAATTATAAAATTAATTAAAATTCAACATGGTCATAATTTAAGTACAATTTAATTATTTTATAATAATTAATTATTTTTTGACAAGAATTTAATCGAATTCGCATGAATTTAAGTTAAAAAGGGAATGAAAAAGTGTGTAAATTTTTGTGTTTCCAATGATGCATCACTGTAAACTACAAATTCCTTACCCGATTTGGCTGAACTAACACTGGAGCTTCTGTTAATAAAGCTTTTAATCTGTCAAAACTCTACTGACATTTATCAGTCCACTTAAATTTTACATCTTTTTGTAGCAAACGAGTCATCGGGGAAGCTATCGTTGAAAAATCTTTTACAAATCTCCGATAACAACCAGCTAGTCCCAAAAAACTTCAGACTTCAGACACATTCTTTAGTGGGTTCCAATTAACAATGGCTAAAATTTTATTTGGGTCTACTCTGACACCTTCTGCAGATACTCTATGCCCAAGAAGACTAACTTCCCGTAACAAAAATTCACATATACTGAATTTGGCATACAATTGTTTCTTTCATAGAGTTTGCAACACTATTCTCAAGTGCTTAGCATGTTCATTTTCATTCCGAGAGTAAACTAAAATATCATCTATAAATACCACCACAAACCTGTCTAAATATGGGTTAAAAATTTTGTTCATCAAATCCGTAAACATTGTAGGTGCATTTGTCAAGACGAATGACATCACAAGAAACTCATAATGTCCATACTTGGTTCTAAATGTTGTATTTGGTACATTTGATTCTTTCACCTGTAGTTGATAGTAACCAGAACGGAGATCAATCTTCGAAAGTATAGTGGCACATTTTAACTGGTCAAACAAGTCATTGATTTGAGGCAATGTATACTTGTTCTTTATTGTAACTTTGTTGAGCTATCTATAATTAATGCACAACCTCAACGATCCATCCTTCTTCTTTACAAATAGAACCAGTGCAACCCAACGTGAGAAATTAGGTCGAGCAAAACCTCTGTCAATCAACTCTTGCAACTGTACTTTCAGTTCTTTCAATTCAGTAGGAGCCATTCAGTAAGGTGCTATAGATATAGGTGTTGTACCCAGAACTAGATCTGTAGAGAACTCCAATTCTCTATCCGGTGGTAAACCAAGTAATTATTCTAGAAATACATCAAGAAGTTCACATATTATCAGCACTGATCGAATCTTTGACTCAGATACTTTAGATCCATCACATATGCAATATAAGCATCATACCCCTTTCTAACATATTTCTGTGCTGATATTGCTGAAATCACATTAGTAATCCATCCAGTTTATCAGATTCAACATGAAGCAATTCACCATTCTCACATTTCAATACAATATATTTCTGCTTACAATTTACCACTGCATCATATCGGGTTAACGAATCCATTCCCAAAATCACATCAAATTCATCAAATGGTAATAACATCAAGTCAGCCGAAAAACAATAACCTTTTACCATCAACGGATAGTTCTTACAAACTTTATCCACCATAAAACTTGGCCTAGAGGGTTTGAAACTTTAACCGTAAATTTAGTGAATTCAACAGGTAATTTTTAACAGACACTAGATTCGTGCATATATATGAATGTGTCGAACCAGGATCTATCAATGCAATAATATCAGTATCAAGTACAGAAAATGTACCAGTAATGATGTCTGGCGCAAAGACATCTTCCCTAGCACGAACAGCGTATGTCCATGCAGGTGCTTATGCGTCAGATCTAACTGCTGTATCCTTGGTAGTATATCGACTACCACCAGCATTGCTGGGATGATGGGGTGGTCCGCCCCTCGAGATAGGATTACTCCGCTTTAGAGCTAGTTCTATCCCCTTTTCAACTCTTTCTAGAAAATCTATGGGAAAATTCTCAAGTGAACCACATCCAAAAGAACCTCCACTTCTAGACTGACATTCCCATGATAAAATTTGTTACAATGTTTACATTTCGATTTGGGGTTACCAATACTACCCACACTGGTCATAGATGGAGATGAAAACCTCGGGTTAGAACATTGAGATCCCATCTCTCATCCAGAATATCTCGTAGAGGTAGTAACACGAACATAATACTTATTTAATTTTTTAGAAGCAAATGATTGTGACTTACACATAGTTCTTTTTCCAGACACCCGAGCCTCTCTTTCGACTTGTTTCTTTTCTTTACTCAGTTCCTCAGCTTTGTGTTCTCGATCAGCTAACACTATAAATTCCCTTATCTCGAGAATTCCAAACGATAATTTGATTTCTTCATTTAAACCTTCTTCAAAGCATTTACACATTTTAGCATCAGTTAGAACCCATTCCCTAACATACTTGCTCAACCGAACAAATTCCCGTTCATATTCGGATACAGTCATGTTTCCTAGTTTCAGCTCTAGAAATTCTTTCTTTTTCTGATCCATGAACTTCTGACTAACATATTTCTTCTTGAATTCAACCTGGAACAATTCCCATGTAACATTCTCTCTGGATACCACTGAAGTTATGGTATTTCACCAAAACTCTGCCCTTTTCGAATCATCATCTGTGGTAGCTTTAAATTCTTTCGCCACATTGGAACAACAAAAATGTGCAAGTGTACACAATCACAACAAGTAATAAAGCGTCAAGTAAATGTCGAGTTTATCGTACTGATAAACGCCAAATTATACATGTTTTTACCCCAAATACTTAGCATATTTATGGATGTTTATTACTAGATTTGTGGATTTTGGTGCTCTTAATCCAGTTATTTCATGTTTTGTACTCAGGAGAGCACCAAGAGTCAAAAGGAGCCAAAAATGAGACAAAAAAGGACAAAACAGACCAAATCAAGAAGATGACACGGCCTAAGCCTTGCCACACGGGCTGCTCACACGCCTGTGTCTTTCGAGGGTGTCGACCAAGGCTTTCACGACTCACAGGACCTGGCCATTGACCCATACGACCATGTGCAATTTAACGGATCGAACACGACCTGGCAATCAGGTCACACGATCGTGGCACACGGGTGTGTCCCTTTTTTAAAGAGTTATATTTTACACGGAAAAGGATACTTAGGGAAGAAGAAAGCCAATCCAAAGCCTATATAAACACCCTAAGTATGACTTAGAAAGGAGGCTCTCCTCCAGAACTTTTCTGAAGTATAGAACCACACGCTGGGAATTACTTGAAGGAAGTTAGACGATCCATCCCAAAAGTCAGAGCTACTCTAAGACTGAAGATCACGCTCAAACTTCCTTCAAGGGTTTTAGAGTTTTCTTTATGTTTTGTTATTTTCATGCTTTTGAGATGTACTCTTATTTTATTATGAACTAAACCCCTTAGATACCTAAAAGGGTTGAAACATATGATGGATCTTGTTATTATTATCTGATCTGTATGATAAATACTTGATTTGTTCTTAATTATGTGTTCTTAATTGAGTTAATATTCCGGGTATTAATTCATCATTTGATGTGCTTATGCAGTAGAGCAAAAGTCCCTGACTAATAGTAGATTTGGCATAATTAAGCGGAGTTGATCGAACACCTAGAAATAGGGTTACAAGATTTTACCAGATTAGGGTGAAACCTAATATGGGAGTCCATAGATCGATTTACTGCTTCCCTAGGGATTTTAATTAAGAAAGAAATTTTGATTAATTCAATTGAGGATTAGGTGTTATTAGTCTCGAAAGAGATAATAATATAGGTTAGGGAGTCTTACGGATCATGTCAAGTGAATAAATTGTCTGGTTCAGAGTTGGATAAGTAGTGAAATCTAGATGGATTCCTCCTTGGGTGTTGTCTTTATCAATTACTTTTCTTCAAGTCTTTTTCCAAATTTTCTCTTTACTTTAGTTTAGTTAGTTAATTAGTTTAGTTAATTAGTTTAATAAACAACCCCTCTTCATTTCTAGGTTAAATAATAAAAAGATAGTTATTACTAGTACTTTTGGTTCCCTTGGGTACGATATCCCGGTCTAGCCATTACTATACTATTGTTTGATAGGTGTGCTTTCCTTTTTGTCGTGATAATAGTTAGTCTAGGTTTGATCTTCATTATAAATATTTATTACTTGTTACGAATCATGCTATTTTGTACCGTTGCCGGGGAACTAAAATATTAGGAACACTAAATTTTTATTACTTTAGCCATTCATTTTTCTTGAAATTTAATTTAATTTAATTTAATTATTATTTATTAATTTAATTTTTCTTTCTCTTGGCAGGTTTTTATAGTTTATGACTAGAAGAAACCCGTCGGGACCATTACTTTTTGACGAAGAAATCAATCGTACAGTTCATAGAAATCAAAAAGAAATAAGGCACAATTTACGATACATGGAGAACGAGCAAGAAGATGATACTCAACTCCCAACCGACGAGATGGCTGAAAACCCAGGCAATCAGCTACCTCTTGCAATTGCGGTTAATCAAAATCCTGCTCCACGTACTATGTATGATTATGCTAAACCTTCTCTAACAGGAACTGAATGTAGCATAGTTAGACCTGCTGTAGCTGAAAATACTTTTGAATTAAAACCTAACACTATTCAGATGATACAACAGTTTGTTTAGTCTGATGGTTTGCAGGATGAAGATCCCAACGCTCACTTAGCAAATTTCTTGGAATTTTGCAATACATTCAAAATCAATGGCATTTCTGATGATGCCATTCATCTTCGGTTATTTCCTTTTTCATTGAGGAACAAAGCTAAACAGTAGTTGGACTCGTTACCACAAGGGTCAATTACTACCTGGGAATAAATGACCGAGAAATTTTTACTAAAATATTTTTTGCCTACTAAAATGGCTAAATTACGTAATGATATCTCTTCTTTTGTGTAGATGGATTTAGAAACACTTTACGATTCATGGGAATGATACAAGGACTTACTGAGAAGGTGCCCTCACCATGAGTTACCGCTTTGGCTGCAAGTACAAACATTTCACAATGGTCTGAATCCCTTGACTCGGCAAATGGTTGACACAGCTGTTGGCGGAACCATCAACAATAAAACACCGGATGATGCCTATGAGTTTATAGAGGAGATGTCACTGAATAACTATCAGTGGCAAGTTATGAGGACAAAGCCAACGAAAACAGCCGGCGTTTATAACATCGACTTAGTCACCATGCTCTCTAATCAGGTAGAACTTCTCAATAAAAAAATTGATGGTTTACTTGGTTCTACGCAGGTACATCCAATAATGAGGTGTGACTCAAGTAGCAGAGGTGTGCATACAGAATATCAATCCTTTAACACTCCAACGGAAGAGGAACAAGTTAACTATATGGGTAATAATAACTTTAGATCTCAAAATAACCCATTTAGTAATACTTATAATGCAGGCTGGAGGAACCACCCAAATTTCTCTTGGGGTGGTCAAGGGAATCAAAAGCCACAAAATCCTCAAGGCTTTCAACAGCCACCTTATCAACAAGAGAAGAAACTGAACCTTGAAGAGATGCTCTCTAAATTCATCTCGGTATCAGAAACCTATTTCCAAAATACCGAGACAACACTTAAGAATCAACAAGCATCGATCCAAGGGCTCGAAACTCAGATAGGCCAGCTATCCAAACTAATCTCCGAACGACCACAAGGTAGCTTACCAAGTAATACTAAACCTAACCCAAGGGAACACCTCAACGCAATTAGTACTCAAGATGACGAAGGAGTCATTGAGCCTGAACTAGAACCAAGGCAAGAAACAATGGTAAACAAAGGGAGAGATGAGGTAGATCAAAATACAAACAAACCAGTGACTGCCGAATATAAACCTCGTGTCCCATACCCTAACGCGACAAGGAAAGACCACTCAGACGAATAATTCGATAAATTCCTTAAACTTTTAAAAAATTACATATTAACTTACCATTTATTAAAGCTTTGTTGCAGATGCCAAATGCAATGAAATTTTTAAAAGAGCTTTTAGTAAATAAGCGGAAGTTGGATGAAGCATCACATGTGGAGCTAAATGTAGTTTGCTCAACTATTCTACAGAATAAGCTACCCCACAAATTGAAAGATCCAGGGAGTTTTACAATTCCTTGTTTAATTGGTAGTTTAGATATAAGTCATGCATTAGCTGATTTAGGGGCTAGTATTAACGTTATGCCCTACAAAATGTTTAAGCAACTAGGTCTTGGGAAACCTAAACAAACTAGGATGAGCATTCAATTGCAGATAAAACTATAAGATTCCCTAGGGGTATTATTGAAGATGTACTCGTAGGAGTAGATAAGTTCATATTTCCCATTGATTTCGTTGTTGTAGACATAGAGGGGGAGAATAACACCCCTTTGATTTTAGGGAGGCCCTTTTTAGCAACTGCTAAAACAATTATTGATGTTGGCTTAGGTGAGCTTACACTTCGTGTGGTAGATGAAACGATCACCCTTCAAGCTCGTAATTCTGGCATCATATCGAACATTGAAGTTAATAGTCCACACCAATCTACTAAAACTGACAATATGACTATTCAGAAATTAAGCTTTAAAGAAGTTCACGAGCCATGTTCTAAGGATGATAGAGGACACATTCATGAAGAACGAAGGCTACAGATAGAGGAGCTTGATGAATGGCGAGCACACAAACCAAGAACACATGATAAACTGAAGCTACGCCAAAACAAGCCCGATACCTCTCCTAATCAACTTAAGGTTGGCGATAAAGTCTTACTAGATGCTACAGATCCCCACATTGTCACTACCACACCGAATGAGGAAATCCCTCTTACGATACTCAGTATTTTTTCATTCGGTACGGTGAAGGTGAGTCACCCAAATTTCGACATTTTTAAGGTAAACAACACCCGATTAAAACCCTATTTTGATGAGATTGATAGTAGGAATGAGGAGTATAAACTGCTCGAACCACCCTGACCATTACTAGAGAGCTAAGTCAAGCTTAGACTATAAATAAGTCCTTCTCGGGAGTCAACTCGAGCACTAACATATTCTGATTTCTTTATTTTTAATTTCTAACACTTTAAATCATTAACTTTATCTTTAAATTGCAAAGTTTTTCAGCCCACACGGCCAGGCACACGGGCGTACCTAAAACTGTGGCCGAATAGGGGAAGAGACATGACCGTACGATACGGCCCTGTGGAAGCAGGAATTGATTTCCCAAAAACACGGGATGCGATACATCCCCATGGCCATGCGACATGGCCGTGGGTGAACTTGATAGGATTAACACCAGAATGGGAATGGAACAACACGGGCGTGCCAGGGGCAAGGCTCGATTTTGTTTCTTCGACACGGGTGTGAGACACAACCGTGCCTTTAAACCGTGGACAATAATACACGGGTGTGGTACCCTAACACACGGGCATGGGAAAAGCGAACAAAGCTAGGCACTATCGTGTGACATGGTTGTATGCCACACAGGTCCAAGACACACAGGCGTGGGATAGTAGCCGGGCACAACCTAAATTGCAAAATTTAAAAAACACGGGCTCACCTTCAGAGTACACGGGCGTGGCCCTAGGCCGTGTGCACCTCTCCTATATAAGCAAATCACTATTCATTTTCTTTTTCTTTTCAAAACCCTAGCCGAAATCTCCCCTTCTCCACTCCCTAATCCTTATTCCGGCCACCATTCCCCAGATTCTCACTTCCCCAACCCCGAAACCACTCTCAAATCCACTCCCCCTACATCAATCCTCACTTTCCCCTCTCTTTTCCCTCTATTTTTCCTCCACGGGGCTGTACACTCACGCCCCATGCCCGTGCTCGCCATCAACACGTCCGTACACCGCCTTACAGCAGTTTTTGGTTCACTTTCTCAACCTTGTTTTTTCAATTTGTGTTGCTACATTAGTATTCTTTAAGCTTTACAAAGATATTGTTAATATGACCAATTTGTTCTAATTAAGTTAGGAGTTTGCTTTAGTATTTTCTATATTTGAATTGTTTAAACTACTAAATATCATATACTAGTTCTAGGATTCTTACTTAACTGATGATGCATTTTTGATTTTAGTACATGTTTCTGAATAATCATATAAATTTTTCACCTCTCGCTTGATATCGGTAAATGTTAACACATCTTGGAACTACTATATCAAATGCTCATACATTTTCAGGTACATTATGTCATCATCGAGATGCAAGAAGGCCGTGGTCCCATCCTCAAAGAGACGTGGGGGACCGGGTTCTTCCTTGGTACGTTCTACAGCCGAAGTTCAGCACCCATTCCTTGAGTTTCCGCAAGCTTTGCAAGAGGAGCTATTTCAGATACTATGCGCAGGACCTCTCACTACAGGTCACTACATTAACTGGGCTGCCGTAGAGCAAGTCTAGCTAGCTAATGCCATCTGCGCCCTCCTGTCCACAGACCCATGGGAACGGTTCTTCGCTATCACCGAGCCCACTTATTTATAGGTAACTTTAGAATTATGCTCTACTTTTCCTTTACAGGTGGTGATGATGAACAATGATGACCCAGGCACCATTCACTTCCGATTAGGTGGTCTAGTTCATGTGATGAGTGTCCCAGAGTTTGGAGTTACTCTGGGACTTTACACCGATGAGTTTATGGAGAAGGAGGACATGAATGCACTACCACGCAATATCCACATTTCTCCCTCCTTGTGCTGGAAGGCTTTGGCACCACTCTCTTCCACCTACGACCCCAGCCACTCAAAGGCCTCAACTCTCGCCCCTTCCCTACGATATCTCCACACCATATTAGCACGCACCTTGACCAGAAGGAGAGAGAGCACCAGCGTTGTCAACACCCACAACGCCTACTATTTATAGTGCATGGCGAATGCACACGTGACTGACTTGGCATATTTCATCGCTTTCGCCATTCGCCATCAGACCGAGCGGCATCGAAAGGGAGTAATCTCTATCAGCCCCTACGTGGCGCGCCTTGCCAAACACTTCAGCCTCCTCAATACCGTGGCCCAGTCATCAGTGCTTACACTGATAGGTCAGATGTCCCCACAGGGCATCACGACTATGTTACACATGAGGATGATCGTGCACTGACATGGGACCGGTCCTCCTCAGTACCGTCTCACTCAAGCCATTGACGAGGAGGATCTTGAGGACATTCCTGATGATGTCCCCCCACAGCATGAGGAGCCTTCTACCACGCCGCCTAGGGAACGACCATTTCATGCAGCTACTTCATTAGCATACCTTTCCTACCGACTTGCTCACTTCAAGCAGTATTGCACTACACAGTTCAAGATGATTCACGAGTGAGATCAGCGATAGACAAACAGATGGACGACATGCAGGCCATGATGCAGCAGCTGTGCCAATAGTTCTACATCGCCACTCCAGCGCCACCACCTGAGGGCCCCGCTAACGAGGATCATTGAATCCTCCTATCTTTTTATTTTTATTTTCATTTCAATTTTATTATTTTCTTTTGAAAGACATATCTATATTAGTAAATTTTTCTTTCTTCATTTTTCTGGTATTTCTAGCAACTAATCCCACTACGCTCTCTTCCACACCAACTATTAATAAGCTCTTCATGATTCTACAGACTTCCAAACAAATCTGCTAAGAATATTTTACGGAATGAGGAAATAAGTAAGGAAGAGTACCCAACGAGTGCCATGTTCAACAACCTAATTTCTTCATCTAGCGAAGAACAGTGGCAGCTACTACTTTCCCCAAACACTCCAGCCTCAGAATCAAGCTCCACATCCATCTAACAGGGAGTTTCACCTTCTTCCCTCTTGTGATTTTCTTTATTTTGAATAGTCTATCTTTGTACATTGAGAGCGATGTACATCTTAAGTGTGGGGGTGAACATGAACATGAAAAAATGAGGCTAGGGAGTACTTACAATCAAGATTGAAAAGTTGAAAAACCCTAGCTGTAGCACCCCAAACCCGACCCAGATGTTATGGTCAAATCTGGATTGTTGCATCAAAGTGTCACTCAAAAAATCGAGTTGTCGTTAAAAGTTTATTTCTAAAATTAAAACCTTTTTGTACAGGGTGAGCAAATCATCTCGTCACAAACATTTGCCAAAATATTTGCCTTTGGAATATTAATTCAACTTAAATCGCGGATGCTCTTTTGGAAACTTTGTTGTTTAAAGTTCGTGTTCTTTAGAAAACCGTGAATAATTTTGAAAACTCGATTTTTCCTAGACTAGTAGTTTAATATAAGAAATCAAAAGCCCATTTAAAACTTAAACCCACAAATGCCTTATTACATAATCAAAAACCCAATTTGAAATTTAAAATAAATAAAGTCAAGTTGCAGATCCACTGCAACCATATGGCCACCTTCGAGTCCCTTGCGGCTACAAATTATCTAAGGCTGGGTATTACCAGCACAGTTAGATAGAAAGGGTTAGTTTACGAAAACTCAGTGTGCAATCCCTTAAAAATACAAGCAGTCAAATATACGGTATGCAGAAACAGACTAGGGCTGAGCCTATCACAAAAATAGTATCAGGTGGGCCTTAGCCCAATACAGAATCAGTATCGATGTAGATATGCAAATAGATTCCTAGCCCAGTCCAACCAACACACCACCTGTACCAACCAACCCACCATGTGGGGATAAAATCGACCCACTCAGCGAACACACCAAGCTCAGCACTGGTTGCGGCTCTAAGTCAACAGAACGGCTCAACACCGTAGATAGAATGATTAAAGGCCATAAATATCACAGCAATGCTACCAGTTAACAGAACGGCTATAAGCCATAAGTATCATAGAAAGGCTGAAAGCCTTGCACAGAATGGCTATAGGCCGTACACTTCCTCTGTCAATAATAACCCAACCCCATGCAGTATGTCATGTCATAAATAATACGTGTATGCAAAGTCATAATTAGTACAGTCATATATGTAAATCATAAGCACATCAATCATAAGGATCATAAGGCCATAATCGTCATTCTACTATACAGGGATATTATGGTCATTTTACCCTACATGGGTATTACGGTCATTTTATAAATCAGGGGTATTTCGGTACTTATTACAACCTCCTAGAAGGTCTATCGTCACTTCGAGCTACTCGGATAACCTTCATGGCCAGAACAGTGTATATGGGCCCAAAACTTGTTGTTGGGCCCAAGTGGGCCCATACGCTCGCGTGGACCATTTGGCCCAAATTCAGCTACGGCTATGTGACCTACATAGCCCAGTCTAATATTTATCACAAATTGTAGATTTAATCCATGTGTGGCCCACGAGCCCATTTGGCCTACACGACCCTTTTTGGCCCATCGAGGCCCATAACGGCCCCTAGTCTACGAAAATGCACGTGGTGGCCTTTACAGTCTACTGCCCACGATTTTGGGCTCAGCTCACCCCACATGCGTTCGCACTCTCGTAAGGCCCCGAATGCCGAGGTTTCGGCATTTTGGCTTTTCAACTTTTGCCGATTCACAGTAAAACAGAGGTGTGAATACACATCTTTTTGACTTTTGACAATACAAAATAGTGTATGGTTACACATGTTTTTTGGAATAGCGCAAAAAACTCCCAGTACCAACCCTACAGCAATCAATGTTTTCGGTTAATGTCAATACCTTTAACTAACACTTAATCCCAAAAGAATGGCATTGGCACTCACCTTAACCAAAGTGTGTGATTCTGTCCGCTTGTAATGTTAATCGAAAGATGACTACATTCTTACCTGCCAAAACGTTGTAATAAGAAAGGAATCCATTAATCAACAAATGCATGATCTAGCACTTGAATCTATTTTATTGCTTAACAAAAACCCAAATCCAAAGATAGGGCACTCGGCCAACCCCATAGTCCTAAACTAAAATACTTACCTTAAATCGCGTGGTAAGAAAACAGTTTCGATGACTACCTTCGAAAACTCCTTCGCTTCACTGAAAACCTAGAATCCAACAACCACCACCCCATAAGGAAGGGATCATGATTTCGAAAACCCAGGTACATGAAAAGAAACAGGTAATCAGTTTTTAGAAAAGATAGAAGAACGTGTTTGAACACATATAACTATAATAAAAAAATAAGAGAGAACTCGCGAGTACCTACCAGTCTGTCAGAACCCTTGTAAATCGAAATCGTATGTCACTAGAAGAAGTGAAAAGCAATCGGCCAAGAATCGAATGTAGAGGGTATACCAGAAGGAAAAGCAATGAAGAGATTAAGAAAAACAATCTATTGGGGGAGAACTGAAAAGAAATCAGTATAGTGAAAGAGATGATGGTAAAGGAAGTGATTGGGACAAAAGATGAAGAAGAGATATTCAGCTACTACTCAAGGAAATGGAAAAAATAAAACGTGGACAAAGAGGATACAAAGATAGTATATTCAGCTAGGAAAAAGAGAAGTAGAATTAAAAGTGAACGAGAAAACCGTCAACAAAGGTTGTATTCGACAACACCAATTAGCTTCCTAAATGGTCAATTTCGCGACACCAATAACCCAAAACAAAGAGCAAAAAAAGATATCTTTCGCACTAAGAGTCACAAACAAAAAATGACCAAAACTCACCAAAATGAGAGGAGAATCTCATAGCTAAATTTGCATACTCCAATCCACCAATCGACTACAACTCTCCCCTTATCCCTCCTTGGTTTACCCCTTAAATCACTCATCACCACTCTCCACAACTCCTCCATCAAAATTTCACTGTAACACAACCACTGGCCGAAACCAACTACAAAATAAATACCCCAATTGTGTTGCTCCACGATCAAAGGTCAGAGCTTTAACACCATTCCACACGCCACTTGCCTCCCTACCACAAGCTCTCTTGTGTCACAAAATATCCTCAATTAATTATAAGGTCTCTAGGCCAAAGTCCAGGTTCCTTTAAAAATAAAACCAAAATAAATTGCAAGAGCCAATACTTAAACCCAGGCTCCCTTGCAACCTTAATGACGCTACGACCACTAGACCACATGCTTCCTTGTGTGATTTATTTAACACAATAATTTAAAAGGCCTTCATCCAAGTATCCAGGGTTTTATTCACTTATAACCAAAATTTTTACTAAAGCCCAGGTTTGAACCCAGGACTTTTCCAACTCCTCTCAGGACCCTTAATGCCTTGAGTAGACATTTAATTGTGTCATTTCCTAGCACAAGTAAAAACTTATATACAACCTCCTTATGGACCCATACTCAAGGCCCAATACTTTTAGGCCCAAATACGAGGCATTACACTAGCTATGGAGAGCTTGAGAATTTTAGCTACGGCAAGGAGAAGATGAGAAAATTATTCTTGATTTTTCCATTTTATTATTTTATTAACCAAATGACCAAAATGCCATTTTCACTAAACTTTCAAATTTTATCCATGCATGCCCATTTTTGTCCATAAAAATAAAAATTGGGCAAATTGTTATTTAAGGACCTCTAATTAATAATCCAAAGCTATTTCATACTAAAAGCTTCTAGAACACAAGTTTTACAACTTATTCAATTTAGTCCCTAAAGTCAAATTGGACACTTTACTCACAAAATTTCTTCATGAAATTTTCACACAAGCATGGAATCATATCATAGACCTCATAATATTCATAAAATATTTAATTATTTTTTGAATTTATGGTCTCAAAACTACAATTCTGACTAGGCCCTAATTCGGGATCTCACAATTCTCCCATTTAGGGATTTTCATCCATGAAAATCTTACCGGTGAAAAGGTTTGGGTATTGTTTTCTCATGTTTTCTCGGTCTCCTATGTAGCTTCTTCAACCCCATGTCTTTTCCATAAAACTTTCACAAGAGCAATACTTTTGTTTCTGAATTTCTTAACTTCTTGGGCCAAAATCTTAATCGGCTCTTTGCCATAAGTCATATCCGATCAGATCTCAACCTCTGTCAGTGAAATCACGTGTGAAGGATCAGATCAGTATCGACGCAAAATAGACACATGGAACACATCATTAATCTTTTCCAATTCGAATGGTAAGGCTAACCAATAGGCAACTGGCCCTACTCTCTCAGTGATCTCATACATCCAATAAAGCGTGGACTTAATTTGCCTTCCCTACCAAATCTCAAAATCATTTTCCATGGAGACACTATAACATCCTGATTTAGACCCTAATCGAAACGGTGGTTTCGGGACCATGAATTCGAGTCAGAAAAATATTTAAAAATTATTTAAATATTTAGTGGCTTTTTAAATTGGAGTATTTTTGTTGTAAATATCCCATTAGTCTATTGGTTGGATGGTAATAGACATGTGTTATATGATTTTTATATTATTTCATTAAGGTTAATTTAGTAAACTAATAATATAAACTAATATAATATAAAATATATCATAAAATAAGCCATGTTTATATTCATTATTTTTGACCGAAACTAGAAACAATAGAAAAGAAAAAGAGAAACCTAGGGTTCGGCCATTTCTAAGCTCAATCAATGTATGTGTCTAGCTCGATTTTTGATAATTTTTATGTTTTTGAAATCATTGCTTCGAGTATTACAAAACCCATGCTTGAATTTTATATTTTGATGAATATTTTGAGTTGTGCCATTGTTGAGAGCTTGTGAGTTTTGTTGTTTGATGATGAAATAAGAAAGATATGTTTTAGATTAACATGTTTTGTATTGGAGTTTTTGATGATTTTGAGTAATTAGGACTAAATTGTAAAAATAATAATTTGAGGGACTAAAATGTGAAATAAAGAAATATATGGACTTGTATGAACACTAGGAACATTCGGCCTAACATGGGTATTTTGAGATTTTTCATATTTTGTGTTTTGTGCAATAGGGACTAAATTATCAAGAATTGTAAATGTTAGGGGTAAAATGGTAATTTTCTCATTTATGTGCTTTTGGAATAAATTGAATGAAAATATGTTTGAATGAGCTTAATTTGAATATGTTTAGATCAAGAACCAAAGAAATTGGATTTGGATTGGGGAAAAACAAAAGTTGTCAACTAGCTGCCCTGTTCTGTTTTACATCGTCCAAGGTAAGTTTATAAGCAAATAGACGTGCTAAATTGTAGTTAAATGTTAAATATATATGCTGGTATGAAATTTATGAAATTATACATGCTATGGCCGAATATGAATAAGTTTGGCTACTACATTTTCGAGTTCGTTTAGACTGAGTTACAACGTCCGAAAGCCCCGTATGAACCTTGGGAATAGTTAGGATACATATGTCATGACATAGAATTCCGATATGTGATGTGCGAGTAAGACCATGGCATTGATATGTGACTCCAATATATGTGTGTGAGTAAGACCCTATCTTGGACAGTGGCATCGATATATTATTACATGTAAGACCACGTCTAGGACGCTGGCATTGTACGATACATATGTGATTATCCGAGTGTCCTACCCAATTCCGAATGGTTCATCAGGCAAAGGTAAATCGTGAACGGATGTGTAAAATGAGCTAAAACAACTAGGTACGAACTTAGCTTATTACTTAACTGAAACAAGTTAAGTAAGTTTCTTGATATTTATTGCAAGTTATGTAAGATACAAGTGAAGAACGTGAGTAGATATGAAAAGTAGGTTCGTCTATATATATGTATATATATAGACTTTGAGTTTTGATTCATGGGTTTGTGTATATGAATGTAAGTATACTTAGTATAATGTCATTTTGGATTTGAAAGTTGAATGATATTATGCTAAATATGATATATGAGTATTCGGCCAAGGTAACTTATTTGTGTAAAAGTATAAGTTATAAATAAATGAAATGATATGTTTGAGACCAAGTATAATAATAATAATGTTATAATTTGGTTTGTTTTAAATTCTTTGATTATACTTTTGAATGGTTAATTTGCTTATGACTTACTACGCTAAGTTAGCTTACTTTGTGTATTTATGTTTACCTCTGTTTTATAGATTTTTGATTCAAGTTACGAGCTCAGGGATCATCAGCAAAGTCTATCACACTATCGACCGCTTTCGGTATTTTATAAACTGAATTTTTGAACCTATGGCGGGACCACAAAATTCGAGAGAGAAATAATTATTTTATGATTATTTTGAAGTCTATGATATGATTGCATGATTGTGTGAAAATTTTGTGAAGAAATTCTATGCATAAAGTGCTCAATTTGAAGTTAGGGACTAAATTGAATAAGTTGCAAAACTTGCATTCTAGAAGTTTCTAGTATGAAATTTCTTTGAAATATTAATTAGGAGATCTTAAATAGAAATTAGACCAATTTCTAAGTGATGGAAAAAAATTGGACATGGATGGAATTTTTGAAAGTTTAGTAAAGAAGGGCATTTTGGTCATTTGGTAATTAAAAGAAATAAAAAGGGAAAATAAAGCCAAAATTGACTCATCTTTTTCATGGAGGCCAAAATTAGCATGGTAGAAGCCATGGCTAGGGTTTTCAAGCTTTCCAAGCTCAATAGTAAGTCCGTTCTAACCCCGTTTTTCAAGTTCTTTACGTTTTTGGAATCCCGGTAATTTGATTAAGCTTATTCTAGCAATAATTTAAGCTAGGGTTCATATTTGGAAAAATACCCATAGGTGAAATGTGTTTACTTTTTCTGTTTTATGATAGAATATGAGGTTTTAAATTATGTTAGACAACTTGTGCTACTCGGTTTTGAGTGAAAACGAGTAAAAGGGCTTAATCGGTAAAAATACCTAATAGTCATAAGTATATGTTAGAGTGGGAATTTGATGTTTCCATAGAAGGTAAAAGTGATCATGATGTCATAAAACATAAGAATAAGGGATGAAGTTTAATTCCCAAGCCTAGGGGCAAAAGTGTAAAATGCAAAAGTTTAGGGGCAAAATTGTAATTTTCCAAAGTTTGAGTTAAGGACTGTTTTGAATAGTACATTAATTAAATAAGTAAAATATGATGTTTTAGATCCCGGAAAATGAGATTTGAACCTAGAATGAGAGAAAAATCGAAAGTTGGGAAAGTTGGTAAAATGGCCGTTTTAGCATCGAGGTAAGTTCATATGTATAATAAGCATTAATTTATGCATGTTTCAATGTAAAATTGATATATTTATTATAATTTCCGAGGTGTTGAAAGTATGTAAGTTGGTATGATAATAATACAACAATAATGCTGTAATTTATATTTGAAAGTTAAATTTAGTGAATTAATTGAATTATGTTAAATTAATTGATTATGGTGCCAAGTTTATGAATTGATTTAAAAATATGTCTATGGTACATGAAGTGCATTGAATTATCATACATAAATGTGATTTCTATGATTATGGATATTATGGGAAATTGTAAGTTCATATGATTTTTAATAAGGCAATGTGTATTTTAATGTTATTGCCTTGATATTAAATGAGATGTAAGTTTATATGTAAGTAATACATCAATATTACTTGTATTATGATATTTTATAATAATATTGGAAATATGTTTGTGGATAATTACTTGATTGGTGAAATTGTTGGAAAAGAGAGAGAAATCCCGGTTGAACCTTCGGAAAGATTGGATGATACCGATAGTATGTAGCTAGGTCACATGTATGGTGCTGAGTGCACATCATGTGTACAAGAGAGCTACAAGACATTATGATGTAGCTAGGTCGCATGGGTGATACTATGTGTACACCATGTAGACAAGAGAGCTACGGGATATATGTAGCTAGGTCGCATGCGTGGTTCCAGGTGAAGGACACCATGTAGACAAGAGAGCTACGAGATAAATTGGCTAGGTCACATAGGTGGTACTGAGTGTTCACCATGTGTACAAGAGAGCCGAACTATATGATGGGTGGAGCTATGTGCTGAAACCACCAAGTATCGAGGATTGATCCGAAGTGTTCAACAGGAGATTCTCTATGTATTGCTTTGTGAGTTTTGTGATGAATAAGTGCAGGAACTTGGTTATGTGAATGATGTGTTCATTAAGTAACCAGGATGTGGTAAGGTTATAAACAAGTAAGTTATACATGAGGATGATTTTATGGTGACCTTGTGATCATGGGCCTATACTTGTGATGTATGAAATGTGGTGAAAATTATTTGTGATATGTATGTTAAAATGAGGATAATACAAAGAAAGTGTGAAAGAGTGAATTAGCAATAAAACTGTTTTGGACAGTAGCAGTGATGTGATTTTGAAAAATCACCACAAATAGTAGAAATTGAATCAGAGACTGAATGAGATATAAAATTAAAGCTTAATGAGTCTATTTTCATATAAAAGAAACAGAGCAAGAAAAGAAGTTTTATATTTTGAGATATTTATGTTTTTGTGAGACTGGGTTAGAATGATTACGTGATCCCCTGTTCTGACTTTGGAAAATCACAAAAATTTTGATAAAAATAATTAGAGGCTTAAACTTATATTTTTAAAATCCCTAATGAGTCTATTTTTAAGATAAATCAACAAGAACATTATCCAAGTTCTGTTCTGTGAGATAATTAATTTTTAGTGAAGAGAGGTCAGAACTGTCAGAATATGAAATAGGGGAAATTTTAATGAATAAACTGTACTAATTGGCTAAACCAAAAATTATGAAAATTTTATGGTGGAAAGATATGTGAGTCTAGTTTAGAGAAATTTACGGATCTTAATTTAGAGCTCTGTAGCTCGAATTATAAATAAGTAAGTGACTATGACTCGTGTGGACAGTTTGATGTGAGCATTTATTAGTAAATTGTGAAATCGTACTTACAAGAATGCTATATACATTAAGGATGTGGAATGGAGAGAAGGAGGAGGAATATAAATATATGTGGAATACATGGAAACTATGGTATATGAAATATTGATATAATGAAATAAATGATATGTGTTTATAAGAAAATAGAAAGAGAATGATATGTATCATGACATGTATATATATATATGACTAGTCTCAATGTAATGCTTGTTGGGTATGGAGTTGAGTTAAAACTTTTCAGGCAAACATGTTATTTTGCGCATCTGAATTGTGGTAATTTATAAAGATATGATCTAGTTTCAAATATGAATGCTTGATGATTAAGCTGAAGATATTTGGTAAGATGATAATCTTGGTATAAATGTATAAGTAGTACTATAATAAACAAGGTAAAATGAGTATGAGATACACATGTATGATGACATACAAATGCTATGTTTGTGGTTTAATTGAGAATATTTAATCATTAAATGAATACCATGTTATATGCTTTTGATTTTGTATAAGTGTGTAAGAGATTAAGGTTGACCAAAGCTTGGAAAATAGCCTAGGTATATTCCACACAGGCAGAGACATGACCATGTGTCTCAGGCGTGTATGAAACACGACTTTGGGACACGGGTGTGTGGAGCCTTAAAGGATGAAATTTCCAAGATTTTTGTAAGTTCTTGGTTTAGTCCCGAACCATTTCTAAAGTATGTTTTGGGCTTCGTAGACTCAAATAAGGGACTATGTGTAAGTGAATGAACGTTTTGAAATATGAATGAAATTTTATGGCCCGTATTTTAGTTTAATGTTTGTATGTTTGTCCGGTAACGCCTCGTACCTTATCCCGGCCTCGGGTACGGGTAAGGGGTGTTACATATGGCATGTATAGGATGGATTATATTTTGAGTTGTTGGATTTTGGTTTATGTATAAATCTAACTCATGCGAAAATGGCTTGATTTCTATGCTTGAATTTGATTATGTTTGATCATGGTTTAATTTCACTTTGGTTAAAATGCTACGTGCTATGAATGAATGGTATTGTGTGATGCTAGGTATAAAATATGATTTGGTATGAAATAATTGTACATGGCTTTTGATTACTACTATAAAAATAAAAGCTTGGCATATATATGTATGGTTAATGAATGTGTTTAAATTATGGATTGTCTATGTAATTATGTATTATTATGGATTGTCTATGTAATTATGTATTTGGTTAGGTGATAAAATATAAGTGATGGTTATGAATTTGTTGAGATTATGTAATTATAATTATTAAACATGATGAATGATTTGATATTTTATTTGGTTTAGTATGATAAAGAATGTTTATACTGTAAATGTTATGTAAGAAAGTTGTTAAGGATATTTGGTTATATATATTGAAAATTTGATTATATAGTTGAAGGTATATAACAAAGTAGTTGAGTTGTATATATGAAACATTGGATGGATGTTAAAGTGCTTGTAAAATGGTTTATGTTAGTCAAGTGAATAATATAAATATATATATTGGTTTATGATGTATATGAAATTCGGTCATTCGGTATATTTATTTGTATTTGTATAACATTATTATATAGCTACAAAGTATAGTTTAATTTAAGCTAAAATGTGTATGTTGAAAAGTATAGATATTGATATACACATATATATAAATGCATTGATGTTATTCTAGGAGACCAAATGCAATATTTTAAAATCAATAGGTTTGGCTTGTAATGATTAATATTAAATGCGACTTGAATTAATAAAGTTAACCTAATAATGAACCCAAATATGTGCACATAATTTATGAATGAAATGCATAGATTTGGATATGGTTATATGTGCATAACGCTTTGATATGTAATGTTGCATAATTCATTCATATTGCTGAGTTGTTAATGCCGTGAATGTTATTGAATAATGGGTTATATTATATGGTTTATTTGATTTAATATGTGCATGAATGAAGTATGAATCAAAATGCTTATTTGAATCAAAATGCTTATTTTTATTAATTATTCAAATATTATTAAAATGATGATCTTTTGATTTGAGTGATGTATGATTAAAGTAATAGTGGTATGATTTTGGAATATAGCTAGTGATAATTAAATATGATATATGATTGACATGAGACAGGTTATGATGTGATTCGTAAAGAATTTTCAAAATTAATTATATAAGTTAACATTTGCTTGATTTAAAAGTTTGAGCAAGTATATGCACAGGACATAAAAAAAATTGTGTCTCGTCAGGTAATACCTCGTAACCCTATTCCGACAATGGATACGAGTTACTAGTGTTACAGACACTTTCAAAAATACTGTATCACTGACCTGAAACTCAATCTCTTTCTGTTTCAAATCCGTGCAAGATTTCTTTCTATCCAAAGCAGCTTTCAAGAAATCACGTATTATCCTTACATTTTCCTCGATTTCTCTGACTAAATCAACTCCATGAATCTGACTCTCTCTGAGTTCAACTCAATACAATGGCGTTCGACACTTATGCCCATATAATGCCTCATAAGGTGTCATTTTCAAACTCGACTAAAAACCGTTGTTGTATGTAAATTCTTAGCAAATACTTTTCCCAATTACCCTAGAACTCAAGAACACAACACCGCAACATATCTTCAAGAATTTGAATTACTCGCTCAGACTGACCGTCGGTCTGTGGATGGAAAGCGGTACTAAAATTCAACTTTGTACCTAAAGCCTCCTTGTAGTTCTTTCAAAATCACGAAGTGAACCTAAGATCTCTATCCGATATAATCGATAAAGGCACTCCGTGCAACTTCACTATTTCAAAAATATACAACTTGGCTAGTTTATCAAGTGAATAATCAGTGCGTACCAGGATAAAATGAGCTGACTTTGTTAATCAATCAACAAAAACCCATACAACATCTTTCTATCTAGGTGTCAAAGGCAAACCCATCACAAAATCCATAGTAATGCGGTCCAATTTCCATTTGGGAACCATCACAGGCTGAAGTAAGTTTAAAGGCACTTGGTGTTCAACTTTCACTTGTTGACAAATCAGGCATCTTTTAACGAACTCAAAAATATCTCTTTTCATACTCGGCCACCAATACAATTTCTTCAAGTCATGGCACATTTTAGTACTACCCAGATGCATAGACAAACAACCACTATAAGTCTCAAGCAAGATCTTCTAAATCAACTCGGTATTCTTAGGAGTACAAATCCTATCTCGGAACATTAAGTAACCATCGGAACTCATTCAAAAATCTAATTCCATATTCGATTCACATTGGACTCTTTTAGCTTGCAAATCACTGTCACTTTGCTGGGCTTCATAAATCTCTTGGAGAAACATTGGTCTAGCTTTCATCACGGCTAGAATTGAACCATCATCTAACCCTCAATGCAAACAAGGATTTTCTACTCAAGGCATCGGCAACAATGTTCGCCTTTCCCGGGTGATAATCAGTCACTAACACATAATGTTTTATCAACTCTAGCCATCTCTGTTGTCATAGGTTCAAGTTATTTTGAGTCATCAATTACTTTAGACTTTTATGGTCAGTATACACATGACATTTCTCGCCATACAAATGATGTCTCCAAATCTTCAACGCAAACACGATGGCAGCCAATTTCAAATCGTGTGTCAGATAATTCTTCTCATGTAGTTTCAGCTGCCTCGAGGCATAAGCTATTACCTTGACTTTTTGCATAAGTACACAACCCAATTCATTCAAGGATGCATCACTATAAACCACAAATTCTTTTGTCGATTCAGGTTGCACTAAAATTGGGGCCTCAGTTAATAATGCCTTTAGTTTCTCAATACTCTGTTGGCATTTTTCCGTCCATTCAAACTTAACATTTTTCTGTAACAATCTTGTCATCGGAGTAGCAATCATGGAAAATCCTTTAACAAACCGTCTATAATAACCGATTAAGCATAGGAAGCTTCTAACCTCTGACACATTCCTCGGCAGTTTGCATTGAACAATAGCCAAAATCTTACTCGAATCTACTCGAACGCCATCACCCGAAACAATGTGCCCTAAGAATTTGACTTCTCGAAGCCAAAACTCACTTTTACTAAACTTAGGATACAACTGCTTGTCTCTCAAGGTTTCCAAAACTATTCTCAAGTGCTCAGCGTGCTCGGCCACATAATGAGAATAAATTAGTATTTCATCAATAAAAACAACCACAAATTTATCTAAGCATGGTCAAAAAATATGGTTCATTAGATCCATAAATACCATGGGGGCATCCGTTAAACCAAAGGCCATAACAAAAAATTTGTAATGACCATACCTCGTCTGAAATGCAGTCTTCGGTACGTTTGAGTCTTTAACTCTTAACTGGCAGTAACTAGACCTGAAGTCAAACTTGCAAAATACTGTGGCTCCCTTCAGTTGTTCAAACAAGTCATCGATTCTTGGTAAGGGGTACTTGTTCTTTATTGTTGTCTCATTGAGCTGTCGGTAGTCAATGCACAATCTCATCGAGCCATCTTTCTTTTTCACAAATAGCATAGGTTCACCTCACGGAGAATAACTGGGTCTCGCGAAACCTTTATCCGTTAACTCTTGTAATTGGACTTTTAACTCCTTTAATTCCATCGAAGCCATCCTATACGGAGTGATTGAAATAGATGTAGTACCCGGAACTAATTCAATGCCAAACTCAACTTCCCTAATTTGAGGTAATCTGGGAAACTCTTCTGGAAACACGTTTGGATATTCGCATACTATCGGCACTAACTCAATTTTCAACTCAAGCTACTTCATATTCAACACAAAGGCAAGATGAGCTTCATAACCCTTTCTCATACATCTCTGAGCAGTCATAGAAGAAATCACTATAGGCAAGCTATCTGATTTATCTTATTCAACCCGAAGAATATCACCACTTTCACACTTCAATTCAATGATTTTCCTTCCACAGTTTACTACTACATCATGCCTGGTTAGCCAATCCATACCAAGTATTATATCAAATTCATCAAACAGCAAAAGTATGAGATTAGCTGGAAAACAATGACCTTTAAGTATTAAAGGGCAGTTCTTACATACTTTGTCAACTATCACATACTTGCCTAGAGGGTTTGACACTTTTATCACAAATTTTGTAGACTCAATAGGCATATGCTAGACACCAATTTCACACAAACATACAAATGGGTAGATCCTGGATCAATCAAAGCAACAACAGAAATATTATAGAGAAAAAAAGTACCCGTAATCACATCAGGGAATGAAGCCTCTTCGCTAGCGCAAATGGCGTAAGTCCTCGCAGGTGCTCAACCCTCGGGTCTCACAGGTGGATCTTTAGGTGCACTCTTACTACTCGCTCCATTTCCTAGAAAATTATGTGGTCTCCTTCTAGAAGCAACATTTCAGATATTGCACTCTGAAACTTTTCCTTTTCAACTGTCTCAGGACAATCCTTGATAAAATGGTCATGTGAACCACACTTGAAACATGTTGGGCTATTCATCCAGCATTCACCGGGGTGACGTCTGCCACGATGTTGACATTCAGGTCTATTAGGTCGAGTGTTGCCCACACTCGCCATCGAAGAATTTTGAGCCTTATGACCTGAATATTGTTTCCCATGGTTCCTGCTCAAAAACCCAGCTGAAACACTCAATCGAGTATTAAACTCTCTCGATTTCTTAGTTGAGGACTGAAATGATTTACCCATTTGTCTCTTCTTTGAATTTCTAGACTTTAACTCAGCTTTTCTTTTCTCTTTAGCCAATTCCTTGGCTTTACAAGCTCTCCACGAGCACAACAAATTCTCTCAGTTCAAGGACGCCCACCAACAATTGGATGTCTTCGTTTAATCCATCTTCAAATCTTTTGCACATGATGGCCTATGTCGATACACATTCTTGAGTATATTTGCTCAATCTCACAAATTGACGCTTATATTCTGTTACCGTCATTTGGCCCTGTTTTAACTCTAGGAATTCTTTCCTTTTCTGATCAATAGATCTCTGGCTAATGTATTCCTGATGGAATTCTTCTTGGAAGAATTCCCAATTAACTCTCACCCTTGGTATCACCGACACAAGGGTGTTCCACCACTGATAAGCCGAGTCTCTCAGGAGGGATACAACACACTTCATGCATTCCTCATGTATGCATGATAACTCATCAAGCACCCTAATGGTATTCTCGAGCCAAAACTCTGCCCTCTTAGGGAAGTCATCTTTACTAGCTTGAAACTCTTTGGCTCATTGTTTCTAAATCTTATCGACTGGAGGTCTACTCAGTCTCACGAAGTCCATACCTTGGGGTGCTATGGGGATAGGTTGAGGAATAGGTGGGGGTGGAGGGGTTGAACGTTCGGGTTCTTTCAAAAAAACTCCGTGTACCGGGCATCCATCACGTAGAGAAAGCTTCCCTATCTCCTTTTTCTCGACAACTATAGGGGGTCTACTATCAGATGGCTCTGCCCCTTTAGCGGGTGCAGGCGCATTACTTTGAACATCATCCGCCACTGCTCTGTCAGGATCCATTTACAATATGAAAATACATTTCAAAAATCATCAGGAGTCATCACACTATCATAACGTATGTATGGCATGTATAGCTAGACTTGTACACCCGCTACATTAATTCGATAATCGACTAAACCGTAGCTCTGATACCACTAAATATAACACCCCTTACTCATATTTGATGTCGGGACAGGGTTCGAGGCATTAACGAACTTAAACATAAACTAACATACAATGCCAAGCCATAAAATTTCATCTAAATTTAAAACTTTTCAATCACATGCAAATTGTCCCTTATAAAGGCCTACGAGGCCCAAAACATACGTTGGGAGTGGTTTGGGACTAAACAAAAACTTTCGAAACTTCTACTACACTTCGAAAATTTTCATACTTTTATATGGCATTCCACACCAATTTCATATTTGTCTATCACCTTTTCTAATCTATTTTTTTTAAGTTACACACTTACCTCACCTTTATAGTCATGCACATTAATTCATATTTCATACACCAAACATACATTCCATTCATCACACACTTATTAGCCATACGCAACCATAACCACAAAAAACCCTAAGCACATTTGCATGCATACACTAATAATTAGGGTTACAACCCAATAATTAATATGAGCCACCTCTCATGGCCATATACAAAATAATTGTAATACCTTCATGAGCCAACATGCTTGGCTAATCAATATGCCACATAACAAAAGACCAAGTCGCTATACATGTCATACTCAAAATGTGAAGACTAACTATACCCAAATGTCGAGTTGATAGTGTGATCGAGCCTCCGACATCCTTCAATTCTCGAGCTAGGTTGGCAGTATTATAAGGAAATGGAAATGAGAGGGGAGTAAGCATAAAGCTTAGTAAGTTCACATGCAAATAAATAGCAACATAATCACATAAATATATATGTAAATACCAATGACATAACTTTGTTTACTTATGTGTTATCATAAATTCATAGGCTTAACTTACACAACTTCAATCTTACCAAAAGTTCATCACATAATGAGCTCATTCATATAAGTTTTTTGTACATACCTGTACCAACTCGTAACACATTGTCACATTTCCTCATCATTGACTTGTTGAATAACTCATAGATTTACCCGTTAAACACTCGGAATACTATCAGATACACGGAAGACTTGCACATGTGCTTCAAACATATCCACATGCTACTTCATATTACATATCACACATTGCTCGCTCTCAAGCTAATCATAGGCTTGCTCACACAAGTTGACAGTCAGGACGAAACTAATCGGGCTACTCACACAAGCTGATAGGTACCCACAACACATGCCAGGCTACCCAGCCACTAGTAGAATGTACAGGACTAGCACCCGGCTTCACATAATCACATATACACAAAATTTCATGAGCTCATAATCACATATTTGCTAGTGACATGTCACTTGTATCCTAATCTATTCCTAAGGTTCAAACGGGATTTTCTCGATGTCTTTTCTTTGTCGAACTCGTTCCCAATGTCACTCTCATTGACCATAGTATCATTCATACACTTAATGTAACAATTAAACATAGAAATTCATACTCATTGTAACAATTAAACATAGAAATTCATACATTAATTAAGCATTAAAACATGATACAGCATTCCATTATTTACAAATGAACTTACCTCAGTAAAAAATATGTATAATTAATTCGATTTAGTCCAAAACCTTGTTCTTTTCCCGGTCTAGGTCCGGACTCTGTTTTTCTTGATCTATAATAGCAAATTCAGCTCATTTAATCATCACATTATTCAAATCAGTCCAAAAACTATATTTAGGCAAAATTATAGTTTTGCCCCTAAACTTTTACATATTTACAAATTAGTCCCTAGACTGGTAAAATGAAATGTGTTCATTTTCTTTGTTACCCAAGCCTAGATGAGCCTATTCCATGCTCATATCAGCTCACATTTTCCTTTATTTCACATTTTACTACTCATTTTTAGAGCTTTTTAGAAACAAGTCATTTCCATGCATTTCTATCACTTAGTAAAAGTTGTTAAACACACATCAAACATTCATATTCTTCTATTAAGCATCAATATACAAGCATGTCACACATGGGTAGGTTTTTGAGCATGAAGCCTAGCTCAAAATATGGCTAGAAATGGATAGATCATGCTTTAAGGACTTCAAAAATGCAAAGAACATCAAAAATGGGGCTAGGGAGTACTTACAATCAAGCTTGAAAAGTTGAAAAACCCTAGCTATGGAGTGCTTGAGAATTTTAGATATAGCATGGAGAAGATGAGAAAATTTTGCTTGATTTTTCCTTTTTTATTATTTTATTAACCAAATGACCAAAATGCCATTTTCACTAAACTTTTAAATTTTATCCGTGCATGCCCATTTTTGTCCATAAAAATAGAAATTGTGAAAATTATTATTTAAGGACCTCTAATTAATAATCCAAAGCTATTTCATACTAAAAGCTTCTAGAACACAAGTTTTACAACTTATCCAATTTAGTCCCTAAAGTCAAATTGGACACTTTACTCACAAGACTTCATCATGAAAGTTTCACACAAGCATGGAATCATATCATAGACTTCATAATATTCATAAAATATATATTTCTATTTCAGATTTGTGGTCTCAAAGCCACTGTTCTGACTAGGCCCTAATTACAATTTCCCCCTTTAGGGATTTCATCCCTGAAAATCTTATCGATGAAAAGGTTTGGGTATTGTTTCCTCATGTTTTCCTCAGTCTCCCATGTAGCTTCTTCAACCCCATGTCTTTTCCATAAAACTTTCACAAGAGCAATACTTTTGTTTCTCAATTGCTTGACTTCCCGGGCCAAAATCTTAATAAGCTCTTCGCTATAAGTCATATCTGATCAGATCTTGACCTCTGTCGGCGAAATCATGTGATAAGGATCAGGTCGATATCGGCGCAACATAGGCAGATGGAACACATCATGAATCTTTTCCAATTCGGCTGGTAAGGCTAACCGATAGGCAACTAGCCCTACTCTCTCGATGATCTACCTCAACGATGTTTCTTCGAGGCATCTCATTTTTGTTAGTGATGTTTTCAACCCTTTGACATTGATCACAACTCTTTATTTAAGCAAATGCATCTTTGAATAGTGTTGGTCAAAATAATCTGACTTGAATGCCTTGGCTGTAGTAAGTGTACCTCCAAAGTGACCCTCACTCGGAGTTGAGTGACAATGGTATAAAATTTATGTACTTCATCTTTTGCCACACATCTCCTGATCATTTAATCTACACACTTTCTAAACAAATACAGTTCTTCCCAGAAATAGTACTCCACATCGTGAAGAAACATTTTCTTTTGATGATACGTCTTATCAATTGGCATCAACCCACAAGCTAAAATTTAGCAATATCAACAAACCAAAGGGTATTATGGACATGATTTACCTTCAATATGTGTTCATCTGGAAATGTTTTCTGTATGCGTGTAAGTGGAGAATTACCTTCCTACGGCTCTAATCTGAACAAGTGGTCTGCTACTTGGTTTTCTACTCCCTTTCGATCTTGAATTTCTAAATCAAACTCTTGAAGTAGATGTACCCATCAGATCAATCTCGGCTTAGCGTCTTTCTTGGCAAGCAATGTAACACCACTACCCTGTATCCGTCATCAGATTAGGGTTATAGGCATTACCGATCATATCACAGTTTATATAAATATGTATTACATTTTATAATTCAAAAATTTTATTACATCAATACTAATAACTTAATCAAATATCAAAACTTAAAATCATGTCATTCATAACATAACATAATTAAAACATAATCCAGCATATATCAAAACAAATTACACATCAAACAAAACAAATTATAATACTAAACTTTTCATTCATTTATGCGGAACTAATATAGATTAGTCAATATGAAATTTACATGTTTTGTACATTAATGCAAATTAAAAACATGCATTCAGTTATATATAAAAATATACAAGTACTTTAGCACTTTTAACTAAAGCATTAAGGCTAATCACATCTATGATTTTGTGTATGACCAAACATAATAGAGAAGCTAACATATTTTACCAAGTTCAAGCACATTTCACCATATTATCTTTAACCATTTTTGGACACAAATAGCAAATCATTACCAAATCATGCTCAATTTATTATAGCCACATTCAAACTTTTAAACACAACTAATATATCATTGTATACCTAATTTGCATATATAATAACAAGTCTAAACTTCATGTTTCAACATACTAACTAATCCTTTAATTTTGTTATCAATTATAACCTTAATCGGTCACACCATTATCAAGTCATATGCTTATTAAATGAACCACACACCAAGGCCGAATTGCTACCACATATATATAGTATATATAATAATCAATCATTTCACTAGCAACTTGACCTTAAACTAACAAACCACAAACAACATGTCATAAGCATATGTATATATTTTATAACGCCTCAATTTTTGGGACTTCTGTGAATTTTGGTGAATTTTAGAATTTCTGTGTTTTAACTGCTTGGCGTAGGTCTAAGTATGTTAGTGGGCCTCTAGAAGGCCCAACTTTAAGATAAAATCTGGAAGTTTTAACTAATTTTAATTCTTAGGGGAAAAGGGGTTCTGGTAAGTTGGGCTTTTAAGATTTAATGGGTAAACTAAGGCACAAGAAGGCATGTGGAAAAGTGGCATGTGACGCCACTAGGGTGCTAAAAAGTGGCGTGTGGATGGCTAGGAGAGCTATGGTTCAAGTCACAAGGTGAGCAAACATTAGTATTAATTTTTATATACAGAAAGGGGATGTGATGGAACTTAAGTGGAACTCTGTTAGGAAGAGTTTGAGCTGCTCAGGAGATCGAGTAAGGAAGGGATAAGGGAGAAGATTTAGGAGCTGATTATGGGGTGTAGTATTGGACGAATGATGGACTCTTGAGGAGTAAGAGTTGGCCGGCCAAGGGTTGCTAGTACAGGGGAAATTTGGCTAGTAAGTGGGGGGGAAATTCGGCATTTGGGTTCTGACCATTCTCTTCTCTTTTTCTTTTCTCCTCTCATCTCCTATTCTTTTTTCTTCTTCTTTGCTTTTTCTTCTATAGTTGAACCCTTCCTACCATTCTACTCTTCCATTCCAAACGTTTTTAAGCCTTTGAAGCCGATTGCCATAAAAGCCAAAATCCCGAAAACTTGTTTCTGTTGTGCCGATTTCTTCTAGCCAAACCCTCTTATTATTCTCCATCTTTTTGGTTGATTCTTCCATCCTCTAAACCCAAATTTTTATCGACTTCAACTTTGCAAAAACCTCCTTAAAGAAATCACCTTTTAGTTCACAAGTTTCAAAAGCCGAAACCTGAATCTTTAAGACCTTTAAAGATTTGATTCCTGCTAACGTTTGAAGGGGTAGATCTGCATCAGAATAGAATAGAAACTAAAGTGTAATCGTTGACTGAAGGAACTGGTGGTAAGTTTTCGAATCTATTTCTTTATCTCGGGAATTAAGAAAAGCCAAAACCCTTAAGGGTGGCTAGCGTTTGGACTAAGGGTATTGTGCCTCTGTCTGTTTGGTTGTGTAAGCGTTAGCATAGACAAAGGGGCGTGCAACAAAGGGCTTGAAGACTAATTTGGTTGGCTCTCTAGATCTAACCCATATTTTGGCAAAAGGTAAGAACTCTAGGGTTTAAGGCTTTGTTGGCCGAATAGGTAAGGGGGATAAATCCGTAGTTGTTTTCGATATTTATATTGATGTGTTAGTAATCCAATTGTAGGTAGCTCGTGTGTGGAACTCGTCATCGAACCACTACAAATCAGTGTGTAACTGACACCCTTTCATGGACTAGATCGGCAAAAGCCGAAAAGCCGAAATACTGAAAAACTGGTATTTTGTGGACTTGCGAGTGTGCGAATGCTCGTGAGGTTGATCAATTAATGTATTTGGTAAACTATAGTGTTTAGACTGCAGAGTGCATGATTTTGTACCTTTCAATATTTTTGGGCTTAATGGGCCAAAATTGGGATAATGGGCCAACGGGCCCATTTCGGTAAGAGCACTCGGTAAGTGTTTCTGTTAGTACTTGAATGGTGGAAATATGCATGAAAACCCTCAAATAGATAAGTTACTAGAATACCCCTAAGTATGGAAAATTACCATTATACCGCTACGTGTAAAATGACCATTATACCCCTATGGTTAATTTGACTGAAAAGCATGATGATCTGATTCTGTATAATGTATGCCATGATTTGCATATCTGTTGCACAGGGACATGGGTTATATTTTATGGAGGATGCGTCTTGGTGGCTATGCCACAATTATCTGTTCTGGTGGCTCTGCCACAAATATCTTTATCTGGTGACTATGTCACATTATCTGTTCTGGCAGCCATGCTGCAAATTCTGTGGCGTGTAGCGGATGGGTGGGTCGAGTGGTCTCCCCACATGGCGTAAGGCTGGTACGGGGGTGCATATGGTTGGATATGGGTTGGGTTTCTGCATAAACATGTAATATCTGTTCTGTTATGTTTTGGGCTTATGGGCTTCATTCTGAAATTTGTTCTAGGCTAAGGCCAATTTGATCTGTTTCTGTGGTTTGAACTGGTTTAGACTATGGTTCGTTTATTTTACACACTGAGTTTCCCAAACTCACCCCTTATTTTCATCCACGTAGGTAATCCCCAACCATAGTGGGCTTGGAGCTGTGAGGGATTCGGAGTGGCCACTCATTCTGCAAATTTGGTTTTCTTCTGGTGAATTGGACATCTTTTTATTTACTTTTATGATTTGGGTTTAAGTTGTAATAAGGCCGCTTTAATGATTTTATATTATTTTTAATATGTTTTGCTAGAATAGGTATGATATTATCTTAATCGCTGAAGCTGATTAGTTTTAGGGCGCGTTTTCAATAATAGTAATTGATTTCAAAATATCACGATAACAAAGCAAAACTTTCGCAATGAAAATGTTTTCCAAAATTAATCACTTTTTCCTTAAGCTGGACTTAATTGAATTGGTTTCCTAAGAGCATACACTAAGTTAAGGTGTGGCAGTAGTGGTGTGCATGTCTAGGATTGGATCCATAAGGAGGTTCGTACTTAAGCAGTCCGATGGACTCACCTGCTCTTTCCCGGTTTCCTACCTGGTGCACAGCTTCCATTCACTTTAACCTATAATGGAATCATTCTTTGAATACTAAGTACGATGTTCTTGACTAAAAATAGAAAATGTTTTTAACATTTTGATGTGGCACGTCAGATCCAGTCATAATGTCTAGGCTGAATTTGAGGTGTTACATTTAGTGGTATCAGAGCCCGATTACAACAACTAGGCTGTGGAATGGGTCTATAAAAACAAAGATTTTTAAAAATGAAATTTTTACAAAAGTTAGGAAACTCAGTTTTTCAATTTTGGATCCTTAAAAAGGTGGCACCCGAATCTCCAGCCCAAGTCTGTAAGTATTATTCTGAGCTTTTCTGAGATATTCGGTTTGAATTATCTGTCTGTATTAAAACCCTATTATGATAATCTAGTGGGATGGTACTGAAACTATAGGAAATTTTGGTAATAGACTGAGCCTGTAGCCAGACTTCGATTCTACGGAAAACAAACTATGAATTACTGTCTGTTCATAAAACATCTGTAATAAACACTGGAATATTTAACTGATGCATAAAATTCGTAATCAGATAATACGATATGAGTACGAGAGTAGCTCGTGGAAGAAGCCGTGAACGTGGTCGAGGTAGTGCTCGAGCAGAAACTTCGTCTTCAGGGCATATGCCGAAGGTAGAAGCACCGGTACCACCGGCAACAGAAGTGGAGTCTCATGATCATGGTGCCGGGGATGATGCCCTGTCCCAGGCAATGCTTAGTGTTCTAAAAAGGGTTGCTGGGGCAAGTTCGGGTAACAGAATTCGAGGATCTATTTCTGTGTGACTCCGGGCTAACGGAGCGGAGATCTTTAGGGGTGTATCTGGTGTAGCCCCGAATGTGGCGGAATATTGGTTGGAGGCCATGGAACGGAGTATGGATGACTTGGACTACTCTGTGGAGCAGAAGCTGAAGGGAGCTGTATGGTTGCTACGAGACGAGGCTTATTAGTGGTGGCTCACTGTGAGAGATGGGACCCCAATTGACAGGGTAACTTGAGAGCTGTTTAAGGTAGTCTTCAAAGGGAAATATGTTGGGGTGACTTATGTGGACGCCCGTAGGAAGGAATTCTTGAATCAAGTGCAATGAGGTAAAATAGTTGCTGAATACGAGGCTGAGTTTCTGAGGTTGAGCTGGTATGCCGTGGGAATAGTCACTATGGAATATGAGCGTAGTGTGTGCTTCGAGGATGGTGTTAGAGATGAACTCAGGGTGTTGATTGCTCTACAGAGGAAGCGTGAATTTACGGTCTTGGTGGAGAAAGCTAAGATAGCTTAGGAAGTGAAGCGTGCTGAAAAGCAGAATCGTGAGAAGGATCAAAACCATTTTTGAAAGGATTCAGGACCTTCGGGTGGTGCAAATAGGAATGTCAAGAGAGCAAGAGTGGAGGAGCCAATTTGGGCAATTCCGATGAACGTGGTTAGACCACCAATCTGTGGGGACTGTGGTAAGGTACATCTGGGCGAGTGTAGGAAACGTTCCGGTGCCTGTTTCCGATGCAGATCTACGGAGCATAGAGTCAAAGATTGTCCTCAGAAAATAGATCAGGTTCAAGTTCCTGAGCAGAGGGTTGCTCAACCAGTGAGAGGTGGACCACAACCACCGAGAGGACGTGGACAAGGTAGGGGCGGAAATGGTAATGGTCGAGGTCGTGGAGCACCCTTACCAGGTGCTGCTTTGGTGTATACTACTTTGGTGGATATTGGATATACTCATTCCTATGTTGCATGTGCCATATCTGGGTCGTTGGGTGTGCACTCTGAGGAGATAGTGAGTGGGGTAACTGTAGTAAGTCCTTTGGGTCACTCGGTTAAGGTAGACAAATTGTATAGGGATGTGCCTTTAGAAACGTAAGGTAATATCTTCTCTGGAGACTTGATGGAGTTACCGTTCAGAGAATTCGACCTCATTCTGGGAATGGACTGGCTTGTTAAGCATAGGGTGACTCTGGATTGTGCTGTTAAACGAATGGTGTTAAGGACCACGGAGGGAGAAGAGGTTATGGTGATAGGTGAGCGAAAGGATTATTTGTCCAATGTGGTGTCAGCATTAAGAGCCAAAAAATGGATTCGTAAAGGTTGTGAGGCCTATTTGGCATTTGTAAGTCAGTCGAAAGCTGAGGGACTGACAGTGGATAAGGTTAGAACCGAGAAGTCGAGTTTGGAATCAACTTGTTGCCTGGAACAGCACCAGTGTCCATTGCACCGTATAGGATGGCACCGAAAGAGTTGGTGAAGTTAAAAGCACAAATTCAAGAGTTGTTGGATAAAAGTTTTATCAGGCCAAGTGTGTCTCTGTGGGGAGCACCAGCGCTATTCGTGAAAAAAAAGGATGGGACGATGCAGATGTGTATTGATTATCGGTAGTTGAACAAACTGACAATTAAGGATAAGTACCCACTGCCAAGGATTGACGATCTGTTCAACCAACTTAGAGGAGCTTCTGTATTTTCCAAGATCGACCTTCGATCTGGATATCATCAGTTAAGGGTCAAAGAGGCAGATATCCATAAGACGGCATTCAGAACGAGGTATGGTCATTACGAGTTTCTGGTTATGCCATTTGGACTGACGAACGCTCCTGCAGCATTTATGGATATGATGAATTGTGTATTCCAACCATTTTTGGATCGGTTTGTAGTCGTCTTTATTGACGATATTCTAGTATATTCTAAAACTGAAGCAAAACATGATGAGCATATCCGCATTGTACTGCAACTGTTAAGGGAGAAGGAACTTTATGCGAAATTCAGCAAATGTGAATTCTTGTTAAAGGAGGTAACCTTCTTAGGACATGTTGTCTCTGCTGAGGGGATTAAGGTGGACCCTCAAAAGATTGAAGCAATTCTAGAGTGGAAGCCACCTAGGTCGGTGTCGAAAATTCAGAGTTTTCTAGGGTTGGCAGGATACTACAAGAGGCTTTTGGAAGGTTTTTTTGTGATGGCAACGCCTTTGATGAAACTCACAAGGAAAGGAGTATCGTTTGTTTGGACAGAGAAGCAGCAGGAAGCCTTTGAGAAGTTGAAGAAAGTTCTGACTGAAGCACCTGTGTTAATTCAGCCGGAGCCTAGGAAGGATTTTACTGTGTACATTGACGCATCACATGTGGGTTTGGGCTGCGTGTTGATGCAAGAGGGTAAGGTGGTTGCTGATGCATCACGACAACTTAAGCCTCACGAAGAAAACTATCCTACTCATGATTTGGAATTGGCAGCAGTAATCTTTGCACTTAAGATTTGGAGACACTACTTGTACGGAGAGAGGTGTATTATATACACCGACCATAAGAGTTTCAAGTACTTGCTGACTCAGAAGGAGCTGAACCTTAGGCAAAGGAGATGGATAGAGTTGCTTAAAGATTATGATTGTATGATTGAGTACCACCCAGGCAAGGCTAACGTGGTAGCCGATGCTCTAAGTCGAAGAGCTGTATTCTGAGAGCAATGTTTGCTCGTCTGAGTCTGTATGATGATGGTAGTCTGTTGGCTGAGTTGCAAGTAAGGCCAACCTGGGTGGATCAGATTAAGGAGAAGTAGTTGATAGATGAATCTTTGGTTGCTCGTTTCCAGTAGGTTAAGGAAGGGGAAACTTCTGAGTTTGTGTTGAATAATGAAGGAGTTCTGTGTTTCCGAGGGAGAATTTGTGTTCCAAAGGACTCTAACTTGAGGCAGTCAATATTGAAGGAAGCTCATGGGGGACTTTGTGCCATGCATCCTGGAGGGAATAAGTTGTATCACGACTTGCGAAAATTGTATTGGTGGCTTGGGCTTAAGAGGGAAGTAACGGAGGTTGTGGGGAAATGTTTGACATGCCAACAAGTGAAAGCTGAGCATCAACTACCTTCTGGGCTTTTGCAGCCATTGAAGATACCAGTTTGGAAGTGGGAGAGGGTAACCATGGACTTTGTTAGTGGGTTACCC
The DNA here is from genome assembly GCF_007990345.1 of Gossypium hirsutum. Classification (NCBI taxonomy): domain Eukaryota; kingdom Viridiplantae; phylum Streptophyta; class Magnoliopsida; order Malvales; family Malvaceae; genus Gossypium; species Gossypium hirsutum. The sequence continues at coordinate 89,961,615 of NC_053428.1, read as the reverse complement.
TTGACACCAACAAAGAAAGACTCGGTTTGGGTGATCGTGGATAGGTTGACCAAATCGGCTCATATCATACCTGCCCGCACCGACTTTTTGTAACACCCCTTACCCGTATCCAAGGCCAGAACAGAGTACGAGGCATTACTAGACTTAACAATACACATAGACGAAAACCGGGCCATAAAATTTCATTTAATTCAAAACTTTTCGAACACATGCATAACAAACAAAGCTAACTATATCATCACATCAAAACATAGGACATGGAACGATTAATTAAACTTATAAACCATAATGGATAAGGACCACATCTCATGATTTTAAATGATAACTCAATGCAGACTGATACGTATGGTCAAAATCATAATAAAAATACATATCACAAACCAACTTCCTATACATGCCACTCACTTGATATTTCTAATATTTGAATTAATTTTCCCAAAAATGATAGTTTGATAGTGCGATTTTGATAGTTTGATAGTGTGACTTTGCCTCTAACGATCTCCAACCCCGAGTCGACCTGCCAATACTAAAGAAATGGAGAGGATGGGTAAGCTTTACGCTTAGTAAGTTCATATGAAAATAATAAGCAATTACTACCATGCTTTTCAAGATAAAACACTATAATTGTACAATTACTCATATTTAGTACAGGCTATTTTCTGGAGTCCCGGCATTTAAAAAAATCATATCTCAAGTTACAAAACTAGAAATCCAATTCTGTAAATTCTCTATGAAACTAGACTCATATGTATACTTACTAATATTTTTCCAGAATTTTTGGTCAGGCCATTTAGTACAGTTTATTAGTTAAAGTCTCCCCTATTTCAGGGTATGACTACTCTGACTCCTGTGCACTACGAACCAAAGTTCTCCCTGTACAGAATTCCAACAACCATGTCGTTTGTTTCCCTTAAAATTATATTCAATAAGGAATTCATGCATGTAAGGTATGACTCGCAATAAATTCTGTACAATTTATGGTTAATTTCTAAAGTCAGAACAGGGGATTTCAAATTCATTCAGACCCTGTTTCACAAGAATTCAAATATCACACAATATAGAATTCTTTTGCTTCCCCTATTTCTTTCAGGTGAAAATATACTCATTAAGCTTTATTTCCATAAATTTTTTTAAATTTAATTCAACTTACACAATTTTTGGTGAATTTTCAAAGTCATGCATTGCTGCTGTCTGATACTGTTTTACTACTTAAGTTTACTTTTACACAATTTCACTTAATCCATTCCATTTTACTGAGGTTCGCTCAAATATTGAGCATATTACTCATAAATTCAAATAAACATATACTTGCACTTGTTCATCACATAATCACTTTCACATGTATTTTCATTTAATTGATTTCCCGTTGAACTCATCGGAATAATAACAGACACACAATTGCCTGCACATTTTCCCATTTCCACACTTGTAGCCGAAGCTATCTGGTACGCATAGTAGCCTGCACTTAGTACTACACATGCAACCTCACAATAGATCATTCGTATCGTTTTTATTCCGAAGGTTCAATCGGGAAATTCCTCACTTTTCAACATTTTATTAAATTGTCCGTAATCAACTTAAATTCATAATTTACATCAAATAACCATTTGATAGGCAGCCACATTTCATATGATATCAAAATATAATAACATAAAAAGAATCGATAAATTATTTATGTACGAATTTACTCGAACTATTAATCTCACTATCCATAGTACCAATTGTCCATTCATAGTATAATAAGACACAACTCAAATATCAAATCAGCTTTTAAGAATTTACATAACATATATCACATATTTCATATATCACTTGTCATGTATATTCATTTTCTTGCATTTCATGTAACATTCTTTCATGTCATATTTCCACATCATAAACACAATTCCATCAACTTTTCCAATATATTAAATCATAAAATATATGCAATAATAGTAAGAAATATAATTCAAACATAACATTGCATTATTATTATCATACGAACTTACCTCGATCCAGAAATAGCAATTTACCATTTTAGTCCATAACCTTGTATTTTCCCGATTTAAGCCCGAATCTCGATTTCCTTCATCTATAATATCACATTTAGCCTAATAATTAGTCACACTATTCATACAGGTCCAAAAATCATATTTTTAAAATTTTTCATTTTGACCCCTAAACTTTTGCATATTTGCACTTTTGCCCCAAGGTTCGGAAATTAAACTTCATCCTATTTTCTTATGTTTTATGACATGCTGATCATTTTTCGCTTCTATGGCAACATCAAATTCTCACTCGAACATGTACTTATGACTATTAGGTATTTTACCGATTAAGCCCTTTTGCTCGTTTTCACTTAAAACCGAGTAGCACAAGTTGTCTAACATAATTTAAAACCTCATATTCTATCATAAAACACCAAAATACACAAATTTCACCTATGGGTATTTTTCCAAATATGAACCGTAGGTTGAATTATTGCTAGCATAAGCTAAATCAAGTTACCGGGACTCCAAAAACGTAAAAATCATTAAAAACGAGGCTAGAACGGACTTAAAATTGAGCTTGGAAGCTTGGAAACCCTATCCATGGAGTCTCCCTTGGTATACACGTCCATGGTGAGCAAAATTGGCTTTTAATTTTGTATTTTAATTTATTTTACCTCTAAATGACCAAAATGCCCTTACTACTAAACTTTCCAAAAAATTCCATTCATGTCCAATATTTGTCCATAAAGTTTGAAATTGGTAAAATTTCTATTTAAGACCTCCTAATTAATATTTCAACGCAATTTCATACTAGAAACTTCTAGAATGCAAGTTTTGCAACTTATTCAATTTAGTCCCTAACTTCAAATTAAGCACTTTATGCATAGAATTTCTTCATGAAATTTTCACACAATCATGCAATCATATCATAGACCTAAAAATAATCATAAAATAATTATTTCTATCTCAAATTTGTGGTCACGAAACCACTTTTTCGATTAGGCCCTAATTTAGGATATTACAATTCTCCCCCCTTTAGGGATTTTCGTCCCCGAAAATCTTACCAGAAAAGTGGTCTTCACTTAGATTCCTCAATTTCATATTCAGTGTTGAAGAACTTTCACTCAGGCGGTGCCTCCAATATATCTCTTTAATTTCTCATATATTCTGAAATTCATTATTAGAAGTCGATCCTCACTGTACTCTTTTAGTTTGCTACTCACTAGCACATTTTCCTCTTTCCGCTACGGAAATAATTCTGATATAACCTCGAAAATAATCCTTTCTTCTAGTTACAAAACAATTCATCATGCCATCCTTTACTATTCATTCATTACGTTAATCAAAACCGTCTCAATTGCATTAGCTCAAGTACCAAAATATCTCAATTGAAGACATTAACTATAATTGACTTACTTGAGAGAAGTAATCCACCATACCGATTGAAACTAGCACTTTTATCACTTATACCTTTACTGTTGTCAAACCTTACACAAAAATTAGAAAAATCCCAATATTGAAGTCACCACATCACCCAAATCAAATTAGAAGTATAGCCATACTTGACATGATTATCATGAGCTGAAGAATGCACTCCGAAAATGAGTCATAGTTGACAAATTACGGAATAAAGATAACAAGAAAATCAAAAAAAGAAATCCAAGATAGAAAAACCTAGAATAAAGAAATCCAAAATAAAGAAACCCAAGATACGATACTATGCCGGAAAATTGAAAACCAAACTCATAGGAAAATATAAAAGATCCCAATAATTCTTCAGAGAAAAGAAATCCAGTAGAAAACATCATTTAGTCTCACTAGAATCAAATGCAACAAGAACAATGTATCTTCCCATATATATACATATCAAATGGAGCATCAAGTAGAAGAAACAGAATCATAGCATCATACATATTCTTTCATCAAATTTTTTTATCAGGCAGAATATAATAGAATGCCCGAAGGAATAGAGCAATATAAATTATAAACCAGTCAGGCTACCAATGCTTTCATTTAACATCAGGATTAGAAAACATCCCCATATAACAAGAATTTCTTCAAAAGATCAATAACCATAGAAATATTTCTGGAAACGGATAAACACATAGAACATCTTAGAAGAAACTGCTAAAATCTGTCCAATCGTAACTATCACACTCAGATATTACACATTTCAGATATCATTTCCCCAACTATTTCTGCCATCACAAATTTCATATTACTTTTCACTAAAGAAGACTAGTTCTGAATAAATTTTTATTTGCACTTTTCTCGACCTTGTACCTTAGTAATTCGATTTATCAAAATAAATTTCTTCTCTAACTGGAACAGTGCATAACTCCAATAATCCTTATGCCAATCTGATACTTTTCTAGCTTTGACTTTACTTATCAATTCATTATTCAATCTCTAATCATCTTTATAATTATTCTAGCACTGAACTCTTTGGTTTCTCAACCGGAAACTTATTCAGTATAAATCTTATGAAATTCCATTATAAAACACCACTTTGGTAAGGGGAAAGGGGTCGTAGGGCCTCTAATTCAACTCTCATATACATATACATGTAACACAGTTTTCTTCATAGCAATCATATCTCAATCATGTTATTCATTTCGAGTAACTAACATTCATATTGATTTAATGCTCACTTTCCAGGTATCTCATTTAGTCAAGTATAATTATGCATGCATCCTATGTTTTCTGGATAGCTTGACTTATCCATTCATCTACTCGAACAAATCATACTCATGACATCACATAAGGGTTAAACAAACATAGATATTTATATCACAATCACAACTTTCATTTTGTGCATCATCATATACATATAATTACAATCACATAATTCAGTCCAAACAATTTAACATAGATAAAATCATTTCATTATAATCATTTATCTTATAAAAAATATCATTGACATTCATCAACATTCAACGTTCAATCAAGGCAATGACATTTTCATTCATATCATGGTATTAGGAACTTTTACTCATACTTCTACTAATTTTTATTTATCCCGTTCATCTTATCAAGTAAGCCAAGTGCACTACATCATATGAGCATCAAGCAAGTATGGATATTTATCACAACATGACCTTTCATCTCACGTGTTATCACTTATATATATATCATAAACTTTTATTCACACTTTTCTAAATTGAGACTCATCATAATCGTAATTTTATTCAAACACCTTCGCATCACATTGAACATGGTCAGTGCAGCTCGGTTGGAGAGTACCTCTGTCTAAGCAAGACGGTGCTCATACGCGTCGGGAGACATCACACTATCACGGATCAGTGGCATGTATAGCTGGACTTTTACACATGCTAGGTTAGTCCGAGAACCGACTAAGCCATAGCTCTGATACCATTAAATGTAACACCCCTTACCCATATCCAAGGCCGGAACAGAGTACGAGGCATTACCAGACTTAACAATACACATAAACGAAAACCGGGCCATAAAATTTCATTTATTTCAAAACTTTTCGAACACATGCATAACAAACAAAGCTAGCTATATCATCACATCAAAACATAGGACATGGCACGATTAATAAAATTTATAAACCATAACGGATAAGGACCACATCTCATGATTTTATACGATAACTCAATGCAGACTGATACATATGGTCAAAATCATAATAAAAATACATATCACAAACCAAATTCCTATACATGCCACTCACTTGATATTTCTAATATTTGAATTAATTTTTCCAAAAATGATAGTTTGATAGTGCGATTTTGATAGTTTGATAGTGTGATTTTGCCTCCAACGATCTCCAACCCCGAGCCGACCTGCCAATACTAAAGTAATGGAGAGGATGGGTAAGCTTTACGCTTAGTAAGTTCATATGAAAATAATAAGCAATTACCACCATGCTTTTCAAGATAAAACACTATAATTGTATAATTACACATATTCAGGACAGGCTATTTTCTAGAGTCCCGGTGTTAAAAAAAATCATATCTCAAGTTACAAAACTCGAAATCCAATTCCGTAAATTTTCAATAAAACTAAGCTCATATTTCTACTTATTAATTTTTTTCTAGAATTTTTGGTCAGGCCATTTAGTACAGTTTATTAGTTAAATTCTCCCCTGTTTCAGGGTATGACTACTCTAACCCCTGTGCACTACGAACTAAAGTTCTCCCTGTACAGAATTCCAACGACCATGTTGTTTGTTTCCATTAAAATTAGATTCAATAAGGAATCCATTCATGTAAGGTATGACTCTAAATAATTTTTGTACAATTTATGGTTAATTTCTAAAGTCAGAACAGGGGATCTCGAATTCATTCAGACCCTATTTCACAAGAATTCAAATATCACACAATATAGAATTATTTTCCTTCTCCTATTTCTTTCATGTGAAAATAGACTCATTAAGCTTTATTTCCATAATTTTTTTTAAATTTAATTCAACTTACACAATTTTTGGTGAATTTTCAAAGTCATGCATTGCTATTGTCTAATATTGTTTTACTATTAAAGTTCACATTTACACAATTTCACTTAATCCATTCCATTTTACCGAGGTTCGCTCCAATATTGAGCATATTACTCATAAATTCAAATAAAAATATACTTGCACTTTTCATCACATAATCACTTTCACATGAATTTTCATTTAATCGATTTCCCGTTGAACTCATCGGAATAATAACAGATACACAATTGCCTGCACATTTTCCCATTTCCACACTTGTAGCCGAAGCTATCTGGTACGCATAGTAGCTTGCACTTAGTATTACACATGCGACCAGCAGTCTGGCACACGTAGTAGCCTGCACTTAGTACTACACACGTGATCACAGTTTTCGGGTACGCATAGTAGCCTGCACTTAGTACTACACATGCAACCTCACAATAGATCATTCGTATTGTTTTTATTCCGAAGGTTCAATCGGGAAATTCCTCACTTTTCAACATTTTACTAAATTTTCCGTAATCGATTTAAATTCATAATTTACATCAAATAACCATTTGATAGGCAGCCACATCTCATATGATATCAAAATATAATAACATAAAAAGAATCGATAGATTATTTATGTACGAATTTACTCGAAATGTCGATCTCACTATCCATAGTACCAATTGTCCATTCATAGTATAATAAGACACAACTCAAATACCAAATCAGCTTTTAAGAATTTACATAACACATATCACATATTTCATATATCACTTGTCAAGTATCTTCATTTTCTTGCATTTTATGTAACATTCTTTCATGTCATATTTCCACATCATAAACACCATTCCATCAAATTTTTCAATATATTAAATCATAAAATATATGAATATAATTCAAACATAACATTGCATTATTATTATCATATGAACTTACCTCGATCCAGAAACAACAATTTACCATTTTAGTCCATAACCTTGTATTTTCTCGATTTAAGCCCGAATCTCGATTTCCTTCATCTATAATATCACATTTAGCCTAATAATTAGTCACACTATTCATACAGGTCCAAAAATCATATTTTTAAAATTTTTCATTTTGACCCTTAAACTTTTGCATATTTGCACTTTTGCCCTAAGGTTCAGAAATTAAACTTCATCCTATTTTCTTATGTTTAATGACATGCTGATCATTTTTCCCTTCTATGGCAACATCAAATTCTCACTCTAACATGTACTTATGACTATTAGGTATTTTTACCGATTAAGCCCTTTTGCTCGTTTTCACTTAAAACCGAGTAGCACAAGTTGTCTAACATAATTTAAAACCTCATATTCTATCATAAAACACCAGAATACACAAATTTCACCTATGGGTATTTTGTCCAAATATGAACCCTAGGTTGAATTATTGCGAGCATCAGCTAAATCAAGTTGCCGGGACTCCAAAAACGTAAAAATCATTAAAAACGAGGCTAGAACGGACTTACAATCGAGCTTGGAAGCTTGGAAACCCTAGCCATGGAGTCTCCCTTGGTATACACGTCCATGGTGAAGAAGATGAGCAAAATTGGCTTTTAATTTAGTATTTTAATTCATTTTACCCCTAAATGACCAAAATGCCCTTGCTACTAAACTTTCCAAAAAATTCCATTCATGTTCAATATTTGTCCATAAAATTTGAAATTGGTCAAATTTCTTTTTAAGACCTCTTAATTAATATTTCAACGCAATTTCATACTAGAAACTTGTAGAATGCAAGTTTTGCAACTTATTCAATTTAGTCCCTATCTTCAAATTAAGCACTTTATGCATAGAATTTCTTCACGAAATTTTTACAAAATCATACAATCATATCATAGACCTAAAAATAATCATAAAATAATTATTTCTATCTCGAATTTGTGGTCACAAAACCACTATTCTGATTAGGCCCTAATTCGGGATATTACAATTCAGATTTTGGAGGACATGTTGAGAGGATGCGTTATTGACTTCCGAGGTAGTTGGGAGGATTACTTGCCATTGGCGGAGTTTGCATACAAAAACAATTATCAGGCGAGTCTTCGAATGGCATCGTATGAAGCGATGTATGGACGAAGGTGTCGTACCCCTAGTTGTTGGACCGAACTGGGAGAGTAGTAGGTTCTTGGACCCGAGTTGGTAGCTGACATTGAGGATTAGGTCAGAGTAATCAGAGATAGGTTAAAAAAAGCTGTTGATAGGAAAAAGTCATATGTAGATTTGAAGCGTAAGGAGATTGAGTACTCAGTAGGTGATATTGTCTTCTTGAAGGTTTCACCTTGGAAGAAGATATTAAGGTTTGGTAAGAAGGGCAAGTTGAGTCTGCGGTTCATTGGGCCTTATCGGGTTTTGAAGCGAGTAGGACCAGTGGCATATCAATTGGAATTACCTCCAGAGTTTTTCACGATGTTTTTCACGTCTCCATGTTAAGGCGTTATCGTTCTGACCCTACTCATGTCGTGCTGGTTGCAAAGATCGCAGTGCAACCTAATTTGACTTTCGAGGAAGAGCCTGTGCAGATGTTGGACAGAGACATCAAGGTGTTGAGAAGGAAATCTGTTCCTTTAGTGAAAGTGCTTTGGCATAATCACGGCAGGGAGGAAGCTACTTGGGAGACAGAAGAGGCGATGGGACGACAATACCCTCATCTGTTTGGATCAGGTAAATTTCAAGGACGAAATTTCTTTAAGGAAGGTAGAGTTGTAACGCCCCAATTTTTGGGACTTTTGTGAATTTTGGTGAATTTTAGAATTTCTGTGTTTTGACTGCTTGGTGTAGGTCTAAGTATGTTAATGGGCCTCTAGAAGGCCCGAATTTAAGATAAAATCTAGAAGTTTTAACTAATTTTAATTCTTAGGGGAAAAGGGGTTCTGGTAAGTTGGCCTTTTAAGATTTAATGGGTAAACTAAGCCACAAGAAGGCATGTGGCAAAGTGGCATGTGACGCCACTATGGTGCTAAAAAGTGGCGTGTGGATGGCTAGGAAGAGCTAAGGTTCAAGTCACAAGGTGAGAAAACATTAGTATTAATTTTTATGTACAAAAAGGGGATGTGATGGAACTCAAGTGGAACTCTGTTAGGAAGAGTTTGAGCTGCTCAGGAGATCGAGTAAGGAGGGGATAAGGGAGAAGATATAGGAGCTGATTAGGGGGTGTAGTATTGGCTGAATGATGGACTCTTGAGGAGCAAAAGTTGGCCAGCCAAGGGCTGCTAGTATAGGGGAAATTTGGCTAGTAAGTGGGGGGAAAATTCGACATTTGGGTTCTGACCATTCTCTTCTCTTTTTCTTCTCTCCTCTCATCTCATGTTCTCTTTTCTTCTTCTTTGCTTTTTCTTCTATAGTCGAACCCTTCCTACCATTCTACTCTTCCATTCCATTCGTTTTTAAGCATTTGAAGTCGATTGCCATAAAAGCCAAAATCCCGAAAACCTGTTTCTGTTGTGTCAATTTCTTCTAGCCAAACCCTCTTATTATTCTCCATCTTTTTGGTTGATTCTCCCATCCTCTAATCCCAAATTTCTGTCGACTTTAACTTTGCAAAAACCTCTTTAAAGAAATCATTTTTTAGTTCACAAGTTTCAAAAGCCGAAACACCATAGTCATTGGGGCATAGTCGAATCTTTAAGACCTTTAAAGATTTGATTCCTGCTAACGTTTGAAGGGGGTAGATCTGCATCAGAATCGAATAGAAACTAAAGTGGAATCGTTGACTGAAAGAACTGGTGGTAAGTTTTTGAATCTATTTCTTTATCTCGGGAATTAAGAAAAGCCGAAACCCTTAAGGGTGGCTAGCGTTTGGACTAAGGGTTTTGTGCCTCTGTCTGTTTGGTTGTGTAAGCGTTAGCGTGGAAAAAGGGATGTACAGCAAAGGGCTTGAAGACTAATTCAATTGGCTCTCAAGATCTAACCCATATTTCAGCAAAAGGTAAGAACTCTAGGGTCTGAGGCTTTGTTGGCCGAATATGGTAGGGGGATAAGTCTGTAGTTGTTTTCGATATTTAGATTGACGTGTTAGTAATCCAATTGTAGGCAGCTCATGTGCGGAACTCGCCATCGAACCACTACAAATTAGGTGTGTAACTGACACCCTTTCATGGACTAGATCGGTAAAAGCCGAAAAGCTGAAATGCCAAAAAATCGGTATTTTGTGGACTTGCGAGTGTGCGAATGCTCGTGTGGTAGATCGATTAACTTATTTGGTAAACTACAGTGTTTAGACTGCAAGGTGGATGATTTTGTGCCTTTCGATATTTTTGGGCTTAATGGGCCAAAATTGGGATAATGGGCCAACAGGCCCATTTTGGTAAGAACACTCGGTAAGTGTTTCTGTTAGTACGTGAATGGTGGAAATATGATGAAAACCCTCAAATAGATAAGTTACTAGAATACCCCTAAGTATGGAAAATTACCATTATACCCCTACGTGTAAAATGACCATTATACCCCTAGGGTTAATTTGACTAAAAAACATGATGATCTGATTCTGTATGATGTATGCCATGATTTGCATATCTGTTGCATGGGGACATGGGTTATATTTTATGGAGGAAGTGTCCTGGTGGCTCTGCCACAAATATCTGTTCTGGTGGCTATGCCACAAATATCTTTATCTGGTGACTATGTCACATTATCTGTTTTGGCAGCCATGCAGCAAATTCTGTGGCGTGTAGTGGATGGGTGGGTCGAGTAGTCCCCCCACATGGCGTAAGGCTGGTACGGGGGTGCATATGGTTGGATATGGGTTGGGTTTCTGCATAAACATGTAATATCTGTTCTGTTCTGTTATGGGCCTATGGGCTTCATTCTGAAATCTGTTCTGGGCTAAGGCCAATTTGATCTATTTCTGTGGTTTGAACTGGTTTAGACTATGGTTGGGTTATTTTACACACTGAGCCTTATTTTCATCCATGCAGGTAATCTCCAACCATAGTGGGCTTGGAGCTGTGAGGGATTCGGAGTGGCCACTCGTTCTGCAAATTTGGTTTTCTTCTGGTGAATTGGACATCTTTTTATTTACTTTTATGATTTGGGTTTTAAGTTGTAATAAGGCCGCTTTAATGATTTTTAATTATTTATAATATGTTTTACTAGAATCGGTATGATATTATCTTAATCGTTGAAACTGATTAGTTTTAGGGCGCATTTTCAATAATAGTAATTGATTTCAAAATATCACGATAACAAAGCAAAACTTCCGCAACGAAAATGTTTTCCAAAATTAATCACTTTTTCCCTAAGCTGGACTTAATTGAATTGGTTTCCTAAGAGCATACACTAAGTTAAGGTGTGGTAATGGTGGTGTGCATGTCTAGGATTGGATCCGAAGGGAGCTTGGTACTTAAGCAGTCCGATGGACTCACCTCCTCTTTCCCGGTTTCCTACCTGGTGCATAGCTTCCATTCACTTTAATCTATAATGGAATCATTCTTTGAACACTAAGTACGATTTTTTGGACTAAAAATAGAAAATGTTTTTAACGTTTCGATGTGGCACGTCAGATCCGGTCATAACGTCTAAGCTGGGTTTGGGTGTTACATATTTTACCCATCACTAGCCGATTATAAAGGCACATCTTTTGCTATCTCCAAACCAATTCAGAAGACAAATTACACATCCTAAATAAGTCAATATGATAACCAAATTCACATATACTTCTATCCATGCATAACCTTAGCCGAACCAACCGCATGTACATCCAAAATCATCTACCATTATCAAAGCATATAATACCTACCACAAATACTATATATTCATATCACATAACATTATAACTAAGATGAACATAAACCATAATCAAACATAACTGAATTTAAGGATAGAAGTTAAGCCATTTTCGCATGGCCTAATTTATACAAAAACCAAAATCCAACATTTCAAAACATGATCCAGCCTATACATGCCATAGATTCGAAAGTTCACTTATAAAGATATCGAAGACAGTCGATAGTGTGATGGACTTTTCTGACGATCCCCGAGCTTGTAACTTGACTCCAAAATCTATAAAACAGATGCAAACATAAACACATACAATAAGCTATTATAGCTTAGTAAGTCATAAGCAAATAAAAAATTTAGTTAAACTAAACCAAATTATAATATCATTATCACATTTAGTCTCAAACTTACAATTTCATAAATAATATATACTTTTATGCATAAATGTTACCTTGGCCAAATGCTGATATAGTTATATTACAAAATATCAATCAACTTTAAAAGCCATAATATCATTATATAACCAAGATACATACACTTGTATACACAAGCTCATGAGTCAAATTATAACATCATATTCATACACCTATCATATGGCCGAATATACATAATCTTTTATACACATATTCAAGAATCATTTCAATAATATTCATATTATTTATTCACAAGGAAGAATACACTTATCATATTCACATGCATTATTCCTTTACCTTATACATGATTTACAATAAATATCAAGTAACTTACTTACCTTATTTCAAGTAGGTAGTAAACTAATTCATACCTGATCACTTTAGCTCATTTTACACATTCGATCACAACTCATTGTTGCCCGATGAACCATTCAGAATTGGATAGGACACTCAGATAATCAGATATATCGTACAATGCCAACGTCCCAGATGTGGTCTTACATGTAATCACATATCGATGCCCTTGTCTGTCCCAGACAAGGTCTTACTCGCACACATATATCAGAGTCATATATCGATGCCAACATATAAAACGTGGTCTTACTTGCACAAATATATCGAAGTGACATATCGATGCCAACGGATAAAACGTGGTCTTACTCGCACACATATATTGAAGTCACATATCGATGCCAACGTATAAAACGTGGTCTTACTCGCACACATATATCGAAGTCAGATATCGATGCCAACGTATAAAAGGTGGTCTTACTCACACACATATATCGAAGTCACATATCTATGCCAACGTATAAAACATTGTCTTACTCGCACACATATATCGAGGCCATGGTCTTCCTCGCACATCACGTATCAGAATCCTATGTCATGACATATGTATCCTAGCTATTCCTAAGGTTCATACGAGGCTTTCGGATGTCGTAACTCGATTGAAATGAATTCATAACATAGTTTCCAAGCTTGCATACATTCGGCTATTATATATATTTATTCACATATTTCAATTCATCATATTTAACTCGCATTTAATTAAAAGAAACAACATCTACTTGCTTATAAACTTACCTCGAACGATGAAAAATAGAACGGGACGACTAGTCGACAACTTTAGTTTTCCCCGATCCAAATATGATTTATTGGGTTCTTAATCTAAACATATTCAAATTAAACTCATTGAAACATATTTTCATTCAATTTAGTCCAAAAGCACATAAATGGGCAAATTACCATTTTACCCTTGACATTTTACACTTTTTACAATTTAGTCCTATTACACAAAGCAAAAAATATACAAAATTTCAATACACCCATGTTAGGCTGAACGTTCCTAGTGTTCATACAAGTCCATATATTTCATTTATTTCACATTTTATTCCTTCAAATTATTATTTTTACAATTTAGTCCTAATTACTCAAAATCATCAAAAACTCCAATACAAAACATGTTAATCTAAAACATATCTTTCATATTTCATCATCAAACAACAAAAATCACAAGCTTTCAACAATAGCAGAACTCAAAATGTTCACCAAAATAAAAAATTCAAGGATGGGTCTTGTAGATAACTTAGCAACGATCTCTAAAACGTAAAAATGATCAAAAACTAAGCCAAAACTCAGCTTGAATCAAGTTGGAGAATAGCCGAACCCTAAAACCCTTTTATTTTCTTTTTCTTTTCTTTTTTATTCGGCAAGAATAATATGAACATCAAAATGGCTTTATTTTTTTATGTTTTATGTTATATTATAACATATATTAACCTAATGTTTAATTTACTTATTTAACCCTAACGGTTTTATAATAAAACCATATATTATAACTGTAATGCCATCCAAATATAAAGTTAATGGCTTAATTGCAACATAATCACTTCCTCTTATAAAGACACATTCATCTTGGCCCTTTTATAATTAACCATCAAATTTTTATTTTACGCGATTAAGTCATTTTATTTAAAAGGACACTCAAACGATAAAATTAAAACACAAAAATTTCATAGATATAAATTCACACATAATAAACACAGAAAATAATTTTAAAATATTTTTCTGACTTAGATTCATGGTCTTAAAACCACCGTTTCGACTAGGGTCTAAATCAGGCTTTTACAAGCAAATACTTAACCGTCGAGTGGTTCGTATAGACAATCACTTTGGTACCTACAAAATATGATCAAAACTTGTCAAAAGCAAACACAATAGCAAGTAACTCTTTCTCTATTACCATATAATTCAGTTGAGGTCCTGTTAGAGTTTGACTTGCATAGTAGATGGGATGAAAAACTTTGTTCCTTCATTGGCCCATAACAACTCCTATCATGAAGTCACTTGCGTCACACGTCAATTAAAATGGAAAGTCCCAGTCTGGTGTGACTATTATCGATGCCATAACTAATCGACTCTTCAAATCGTTGAAAGATCTTAAGCACTCTTCATCAAATTTGAACATCGTTTCCTTTTCCAATAATTTGCATAAGGGTTTAGCAATTTTGGAGAAGTCCTTGATGAATCTTCGATAGAAACCGGCGTGGCCCAAAAAGCTCCTAACACCCTTACAGATGTTGGAGATGGGAGTTTCTCAATAACATCTACCTTTGCTTTATCAACCTCTATCCCATGTCTTGTTATCTGATGCCCTAAAACAATACCTCCTCGTACCATGAAATGACACTTTTTCCAATTAAGTACAAGGTTTGTTTATTCGCATCGCCTCAGTACCTTGGCTAGGTTGGCTAGGCAATCATCATATGTATCTTCGAATACTGAAAAATCATCCATAAAGACTTCCAAATATTTCTCAACCATGTCAATACATCTTTCAAATGTAGTAGGTGCATTACATAAACCAAATGGGATGCATTTAAATGTGAATGTACCGTACGGGCAGGTGAATGTTGTCTTGTGCTAATATTTCGGTGCTACTATAATCTGATTATAACTTGAGTATCCATTGAGAAAACAGTAATAGTCTCGCCTTGCGAGTCTATCTAGCATCTAGTCCAAAAGCGGCAAAGGAAAGTGATCATCGCTATTCGCCTCATTCAGCTTCTGATAATCGATGCAAATTCTCTATCCCGTAACCGTTCTAGTCGGTATCAACTCATTATTCTCATTTTCAATGACCGTGATACCTTTTTTTTTGCACGCACTGGACTAGACTTACCCATGAATTGTCTGAGATGGGGTAGATTATTCCTACATCTAACCACTTGATGATTTCTTTCTTGACTACGTCCTTCATGATGGGGTTTAGTCCTTGTTGTCCATCAATCATCCTTTGTTCGCCATCTACCAGGATAATCTTATGCATGCATACAAATGTACTAAAACTACGAATATCAACTATGGTCCATCTGATAGCTTTCTTGAATTGTTTTAACACCAGGATGATTTTCTCTTCTTACTTAGTAGTTAATTCTGCTGAAACAATCGCAGGTAGAGTAGAAGAGTTACCTAAATAAACATATTTCTAATGTGAGGGAAGTACCTTCAGTTCTAATTTAGGTGGCTCCTCGATTGACGCTTTTGGTTAGGCATAATCCCTTTTCTCTAATTACAAAGATTCAAAACAAGATTGTGGATTAAATCCCCTTTAATTAACTTCTAACAAATCTAAGTATTCATCCTCCTCTTCATCATTTGGAGGATCTGATGTCAACATTCATTTCAATGGGATGTCAACATCCATGATTAAATCCTCTAAATCAGACACTGTAGAATAATCATCAATTGTATCAGGAAATCGCATAGACTTAAAAACTTTAAATGTTACCTAATCATCCTGAACACGTATAGTAAGCTCACCCTTCTGCACATCAATAAGGGTCATTTTGATTGCTAAGAATAGTCTTCCTAAGATGATTGGTATCTCTTTGTCTGCTTCAAAGCCTAGAATCACAAAGTTAGCAGGAAAGAAAAATTTGTCTACACATACCAATACGTCCTTAATTTTTCGTTCTGGATGTGCTAAGGATCGATCTACTAATTGAAGTGTAACCGTACTAGGTCTAACTTCTCCTATCCTCAACTTTATAAATATTGACATGGGCATCAAGTTGATACTCGTACCCAAGTTACATAGTGCCTTACCACAATATGTTGCTCCAATGTTGCAAGGTACGGTAAAACATCCAAGATCCTTCAATTTTGGGGGTAGTTTGTCTTGAAGATATGCACTGCATTCCTTTGTTAGGGCTACCATCTCAAATTCTCCAAGCCTTCATTTTTTAGACAGGATATCCTTCATAGATTTGACGTAGTTCGGCATTTGTTCAAATTCTTCAACCAACGAGATGTTGATATGAAGTTGCTTGAGTATGTCTAGGAACTTCTAGAATTGAATTTTCTACTTATGCTTCTGAAGTCTTTAAATGTAGGGTGGTGGAGGTTTCTTTACTGGAACTAGTTGATTCGTCTTCTGTGGTAATTCTGTATTTAATGGAGTTATTAGTTGATCAGAATTAGCTGGTTCAAAAGCCTTGTCAAATTTTGCAGATTCAGGTTCCGATGAAACTGGAATTTCAACACTTGGTTGAACTTCCTTTGATTCTTGAGCATCAACAGGCTCCTTTTCAACTTCAACAATGTTGGGCTCTAATGTCTTTCCATTCCTTAATGTCAATGCTTTAAAATGATCCTTCCTTGGATTCCTCGAATTCTTTGTATCACTAGGTAAAACACCGTGTGGTTGATTTTTTAGTTCAGTTGCAACCTGGCCCACTTGATTCTCCAAATTCCTTAGAGTGGCATCATTTTCACCATGTTTTCCTTCAATAGATTCTCTAGGCTATTGGATATTTTAGCTTGGGTTGGTTCTTGAGCTTGTTGAGAAAAACTAGGTGGCTGGGTTGGTCTAGGTTGGGCATAATTGTTTCTGGTTCCTGCCCCTTGGTTACTCCAGGAAAATTTCTGGTGGTTTCGCCATGATTGGCTATAGAAATTGGAAGCCAGTCCTTGCCTTCCTCGATTTTGGTTCTGGTTAACCATGTAATACACAGATTCTAGGTTTGATGGACATTCTTCAAACAAATGTCCTTCCCCACAATAAACGTAGCCTAAATTTTCAAATTGATTCGATGGTTGTGCTGCAAAACTAGTACACCCATTAGTGGTAAAATTTTTAAGTATTGCAACGCCCCAAATTTTAGGCCTAGAAGAAATGGGCTTCTAGTATCAGAGCAATTGAAATTTAGTTGTACAAGAAAATTTCATGAATGGATTGTTTGCTATAATGGCTAAGTGTTTGGGCATATTTAGGAGTGTTAGAGAAGCCTGGGTTTGAGTTCTTGCTTGTGCAAAAGTTTTAGTTTTTGCTCTTAAATGAATATGGATGTTAGCATTTAGGCCTTATATTTAAATGTGAGGGGTTTTTGTCACAAAAAGCCTTGTGGCTTGGTGGTGAGTGGCGTGGCTTGGTGGCAAGTGGCGTGACTTGGTAACTGGGAGAACTTGGGTTCGAATCCCATGGCATACAGGGTGTATTTATTTTATTGCCATGAGGTGAGAGAGGTAGAGTTGGATTGGAATTCTACTGAGGTGGTTGTAGACTTGCTCTAAGGGAGAGGATCAAGGGTTTGGATGATGGTGATTATAGTTATGGAGGAGATTTTGGTGGAGAAAATCGTGGAGTGTGACAAGGGGTGGAGATGGCTGAATTTGGGAGTCTATGGGTGCCTATTCAGTTTTGACTTAGTATCGATTTAGTAAGGGGAAAAATATAAAAATTTGGCTAGGTGGGTTCTCTTGCACTTTTGGTCATTTTCTTTATTTCTAAATTTCTAAGTTCCTAATCTCCTTTTTCTCTGTTTTCTCTCTAGTGTCGAAATTACAAGTAACCATTCGTGCCTTTTCTTTTCATTGAGATTCTATTATTCTACAACTATTCAGCAAATGTGTCGAAACCTTTAATTGTCAAAATACCGAAGCCTTGTGTTGTTTTGCCCAAGTCTCTTTCTTTTCTATTTCAATCCCTACCGAATCACTCAATTGTGAGTTGTCTCTTCTACCTTTTCTTGCTTTGGCCAAATAGTGCTAGGACTCTACCTTATTTTCTTTCAAATTTTCTCATAGCCAAATTCCCCATCTTTCTTTCTTTAATTTACTTTTTGTTCTTCCTTTTTCAGTCGATTCTCCTCTTGACTGAGTACTTTGTTCTCCGTTTCTCTCAGTCAGTTTTTTTGTTTGCCGAATATTACTGGGATACCCTCGGTGCGTGTTGTCTCTGCTATTTCTATTACGTTTGGTTTAAGCTTGTGAAGGGGTGTAGGTCAACTATTCCTTTCGTCAAATCTTGGACAATTACGTTGTTTGTAAGTGTTGAACCGAATGGTATTTTCTTTTTGGAGAAGGGTTTTCATGTTCTTTCATTAGACTATTATCTATTTAACCAAGATTGTAGTCAATAACAATAGATGGATTGCACTTGTGATTCAGTTAATCGGCAAGGGATGTGTGGGCAGTTATAGTTAGTGACCTAAGCCAAACAAACCGATTTTTAGCTGATCAAGGGTTCGGAGTTCGTGGATCTTAGCTCAAGTTCGTATATAGGTGTGTAACCACACCCTTCTTTACTATAAATCAACAAAAGTCGAAAAGCTGAAGTGCCAAAACTTTTCTCGTGCGTGGGATCGCTCTTGGGGTAAACTGAGCCTGCAAATCATGGGCGATAGACTGTAGAGGCCACCATGAGTGTTTCCGTGGACTTGGGCCATTTTGGGCCATGTTGGGCCAAAAAGGGCCGTGTGGGCCCAATAAGCTCATGGGTCCCATACAGATTAAATCCACGATAAGTGATAAATATTGGATTGGGCTATGTAGGTCACATATCCGTAACTGAATTTGGGCTAAATGGGCCACACGAGCGTGTGGGCCCACTTAGGTCGACTAGTGGGCCTTGGGCCCATTTATTCTGTTATAATCATTTAGGCTATCTGTGTCGTTCGAAGCGACTGTAGACCTTTGGAGAGGTCGTTATCTAAGCTAAAACCCTAAAGTAAGTAAAATGACTGTAATACCCCTGTAGGGTAAAATGACCATAATACCCATGTAGGGTAAAATGATCGTAACACCCCTATATGGTAAAATGACGATTATGCCCTTTTGCTCCATATGAATGATGTGCTTATGATATACGTATATGATTGTACTGAGTATGACTTTCCATACACATAATATTTATGACATGACATACTGCATGGGGTTGGGGTCTGATTTGGAGGAAGTTCTGTTCTAGTGGTTTTGCCACGTATTCTGATTCCAGTGGCTCTTCCATGTTTTTTGTTATTAGCAACTTTGCTGTGTTATTGGTGTGTTGGCTGGGTCGGTCATTCAAAACCCCACATGGTGTGTTGGCTAGTATGGGTGGTGTGTTGGTTGGATTAGGTTGGGATACTTATTTGTTTTGTATTGATTCTGTTCTAGGCTTGGGCCCACTCTACTACTGTATAGGGCTAAAGCCCAGACTACTCTAGTACTGAATAAGGCTACAGCCCAGACTATTTTGTATATTCTGATTTATGTTTTCTGTTAGGGGATTACACACTGAGTTTTCATGAACTTGCCCTTTCCTTTTTAACTGTACAAGTAAGCCTCAGCCTTAGACGATTTGGTGCTGTGAGGGACTTGGAGGTGGCCACACTACTACTCCTATTTTTCTTTTATTTGGTGTTTATTTGCTATTAGATCTCATTTTGGGTTTTGAAATGTAATAAGGCCTCTCTAATTTTCCAACTTTTAATTTAGGGATTTTTGCTTGTCATGATTTATATCTATTAAAAGTAGAACACGATTTTCCAAAAATGATAATTGTTTTCAAAACACTGCATTTCCGTAACACTTTTAAGATGCTTCCGTGACAAACAAGGTTTTAAAAGTAATGATGATTTGAAGTGAATAACAAATTTCTAGAATGATTTGAGTTCTAACAAAGAGGCTTTAAATTTCCAAACGGGTTTATCATCACCAAGAACAAATTTTTGAAAAGCACTCCAATGTGACACCGCCAGATTTGGCCATAACGTCTAAGCCAGGTTTGGGGTGTTACAAGCATTGATGATATTGAGGATACCTGAGATGCGAGTGAAGTGAGTGTGTCTACTTCATGTATTCTAGCAACTCGTCTTCCTACCACTGCTTGATTGGTTGGCCATGGATAATTGTTGCTGGCAACCCTCGCAATGATTTCATAAGCCTCATTATAAGACTTAGGAAGAAGAGCACCATTAGCAGAAGTGTCCACTACCATCCTCGTGTGAGCATTGAGACCATTACAAAATGTATCAAGTTGGATGCAATGTGGGATTCCATGATGAGGGCACTTTTGTAATAATTCTTTATACCTTTCCCATGCCTCATACAAAGACTCATCATCCATTTGTTGGAAAGCAGTGATCTCGTTCCTCAACTTAGCATTCTTACTAGGCGGGAAATACTTGATAAGGAATCTTTCTGCTAACTCTTGCCTTCTGGAAATTGAGTTTGGTGGCAATGAGTTCAATCAGGCTCGAGCTCTATCCCTTAGTGAATATGGGAACAGCTTCAATCGTAATGCATCTTCGAGTACTCTGGCATACTTGAAAGAATCGCTCACCTCTATAAACAGTCTTAATTGTAGGTGAGGATCTTCAGTAGGCATTCCACTGAATTGGCCTACTGTCTGAAGCATCTGGAACATGACTAGCTTCAGCTCAAACTGTTGTGCCACAATTTCGGGTCTCCTAATACCCGAATTAAGATCATGGAATACTGTCATGGCATACTGTCTTAAAGCTGTATCCCTATCATCAGCAATAAGGATAGGATTTTGAGCAAGGTTTGCTCCGTTTCCTTGATTTGGATTTTCGAAGTTCATCTCTTCGGTCCTTCTCTGACTTGCTTGCCTTCTTCGCTGTCGAAAAGTTCGTTCAATCTCAAGGTCTACAGGGAGTAAATCGATAATTCGGTCAATACTCATAAACACCTGAAATAATCAAAGAAAAATTAATTAAGTAAAAATTTAAACAGAAAATAAAACCAAAATGCAAAACTAACAAATTCACAAATAATGACTTTTTAAAATATTCCTCGGCAACGGTGCCAAAAACTTGGAACGACAGAAATGTGCAAGTGTACACAATTGCAACAAGTAATGAAGTGACAAGTAAATGTCGAGTTATCATACGCACAAGGACTGTGAAAAGAACTATTTATGAATGTTATTTAAAACACTTTGGTGAAGAAAAATATTTTTTTTGAAGAGGGTGATTAAAAACTAAGATTTTAAACTAAGTACACTAAATAAATAAATCTCAAAAATGCACAATTTCAAAATATGAGTTTAATCAAGGTGACATAATTGAGTTAGATTAATTACATTTCTTATCTTAGAGTTATTAAACTCATGTTTATATTGTTACAAATAACTTCACGGCAACTCGGTAATTTGCTAACTTATGAACATGCTCACCTACCAGAATCAATTCATCTCTTGGACATATCTCTATGTCAATTCAATCGATTAAACAAATCTTAATAGGCAAATATGTTATAGCACATACATACTTATTAAATTGAAATAATCTCTTAAACATATCCCTATGTCAATTCGAACAATTAACTCAATTTAATAAGCACATAAAACTCTTTGTGAGGTAACAAAGTATCCGTACCTTGAAACAGTTTAATCACAAAAATCTTGCAAGTTATGCAAGGCAAATGTATCGTCAGATGCCATTTCTAATTTAACCCTCAGCTACCTTAGATGATTAAACATGTACTGATTAAGTACTGTGTCTATTAATAACAATTTCAATCCGTTTAAATAATTAATTAATTAGTTACCTAACAATTGTAATGCAATAATAACTTAGTCATGATTTTACTTAATCGAGCATCTTACCGAGGCCTAAAACAACATAAAAATAATTTTAACAATTTAAGAAGATGGAATGCAATCAACCTAACATGAATTAAATTCAAGATAAATTGATTAAATTAACCATTCCAACAACATAAATATTCATAGATATGTTCATCATAACAACAACAAAAATTAAAGAGATAGAAAACAAGAATCAAATCCGAAATTTTTTTGTGGCTTGACTAGCTTGCCCCGTTCTTCATTCTCTATTTTCCTCGTTGATCAAAGCTACTACAAACACTTCAATGTTGCTCCAAAATGGCTGATGAACACCAAGGGAGGAAATCGGCAAGAGAGAAAGAGAATTTAAAATTGCAAAGAAGAGAGAAAAGATGTGAATGAATTGAGGTGTGTTGAATGATCAGCCAAAGGGGGGGTTTTTATAGCTGAAGATAGCTGCTAAAATTAGCTAAAAATAGAAGCCAAATAGCCATCCCTTGGCCAGCCACACATGTGGCAAGGTTGATGGTTTCAACTTTGCTAAATTTGGCTTGGGGCATGTCTACAAAGCCACCAATTGTAGAAGGGTTTGAATGCAACTTGAACAATTTGAGGGCCTCTTTGCAAGCTTAAATAATTAGCTAATAAGCTGATCTGGGTCAGCTCTTGGGACGATTTTGGGCTATCCTTTTCTTGGGCGGTTCGGTTCAACTGTACCACTTTTTCATAATTAATTAATTAATTAACCCAAATTAAATTGGATATAATTAAAATTAATTATATTATGAATTAATGCATATACTTTTAGACCGTCTTAGGCTGAAATTCAGTTTGCCTCGATACTTCAAATTGCTTTTCAGTTTTGTGCTTCAAGTAGTGTCTGCCGAGCCATTTTTCGCCCTTCGTGCAAAGCTGTCAAAAAAACCAAAATTCATCAAAAATAATTATAAAATTAACTAAAATTAAACATGTTCATATTTTAAGTGCACTTTAATTATTTTATAAAAGTTATTTATTTTTCGACAAGAATTTTATCGAAACTTTATGATTTTGAGTTAAAAAGGGTATGTAAAAATGCGTAAATTTCTGTGTTTTCACCCATGCTTGTGGATTTTATCTATCGGAGGCTTACCAATTCTAATAATTTCGACACCTTGTGGTACCTCAGGAATCGGTTGGGGAGCAGGTGGGGAAGGTCGTTGTACAGTAATGTTTGTTCTCAAGTACTGTGTAAACCATTCATTAATCATTTGAAAGAAAGCTTGTTTTGCCTCCTCACTTTGGCCCTCAGACACGAGCCTTTCACTGCCAGACGCAGATACAACTCTTTGAACTAAAGCTAAAGCATTGCTTTCAGCTTCCTCGGATTCAACTCTAACACGGTTGGATGACATTACTATATAAAAAACACATTTAAAATGATCAGGAGTCATCACACTATCAGAATTTATATAATGGCATGTATAGCTAAACTCATATTTGCTACATCAAATCTGAGATTTGGCTAAATCGTAGCTCTGATACCACTAAATGTAACACCCTTAACCTGTATTCATCGTCAGAATAGGGTTTCAGAGCTTTATAGAACATTCAAAAACATTTTACAAATAAATTATGTAAATAACTATTCATTTATCGAGATCATTCATAACATCCCTTGATTGGGACCTCGAGGCCCAATATAAGCATTAGAATCAAGTCGGGACTTAATTGGGACCTTTAAGAAGTTTTCGCGAAATTACAAAATTTTTCCAAGGTGCAGGGCTCACACGCCCGTTTGGTCCTGGGACACACCCGTGTTGGAGGTCGTGTTCGACCCCGTGTAACTCTTTGACTTGCACAAATAGCCATGCCGCACGACCGTGTGCTAGGTCATGTGGTCAATTAATTCAAAATTAGGTGCAGGTTTCACATGGCCAAGATACACACCCGTGTTTTATGCTGTGTGGCATACACGGTTGAGACACACGCTCGTGTCTCTACCCATGTGCTCAATTTTAAGCATTCTACTTTTCAAAATTAAGGTGTACGGGACACACGACCTAACCACATGCCCATGTTACCAGGGCATGTGTCACACACAATCTAGACACACGTCCGTGTGTCTGCCCGTGTGGACAAAATGAAGCCATTTCTAGCTTTATTTCTCAGCCAAAATTTCACCCCTAACCTGCACCTAAAACACACATCTAAAACCAACCAATTCAAGCATTCAAATTGGCCAATTTCCATCATTCAACAAGGCATATCACTACATGCATATGTGTTTATAAACTTACCTTAGAATAACTTGGCATTAGCATCATTTGATCACATATACACAACATATCACATATGAATATATCTTTATAATTTACTTAATCATACCAAATAAACCATTACTAGCTATTCCAATGGCTAGGTTACAAAACATCATTTTCAAGCCACTATTGGCCAAGTTACCCTATACATGCCATTATACCAAAATGATTCCCACTAAGTATACCCAAAATTATCAGTTGATAGTGTGACGATGCTCTAGTGATCTCTAACTTTCACGAGCTTCTAAGCACTATAAAACAGGGGAAAATAAAATGGAGTAAGCATTACATGCTTAGTAAGTTCGTATAACAGAAACTAAACTTACCAATCTTGCTTATTAAATCTAGGCATACAATGTTATGTTTCTGTAATATCCTGATTTTGGGCCTAGTCGAAATAGCGATTTCGTGACCACAAAATCCGAGATAGAAATAATTATTTTATGATTATTTTGAGGTCTATGATATGATTGCATGATTGTGTTAAAATTTCGTGAAGAAATTTTATGCATAAAGTGCTTAAATTGAAATTAGGGACTAAATCGAATAATTTGTAAAACTTGCATTCTAGAAGTTTCCAGCATGAAATTGTTTTGAAATATTAATTAGGAGGTCTTAAATAGCAATTTTACCAATTTCTAAGTCTATGGACAAAAATTGGACATGGATGGAATTTTTGGAAAGTTTAGTAGTAAGGGTATTTTGGTCATTTAGGGGTAAAATGAATTAAAATACAAAATTAAAAGCCAATTTTGCTCATCTTCAACCCCGTGGCCGAATATAGCAAGGAGAAACCATGGCTAGGGTTTTTCAAGCTTCCAAGCTCGATTGTAAGTCCGTTCTATCCTCGTTTTTAATGATTTTTACGTTTTTGGAGTCCCGATAGGGTTCATATTTGGAGAAATACCCATAGGTGAAATTTGTGTATTTTGATGTTTTATGATAGAATATGAGGTTTTAAATTATGTTAGACAACTTGTACTACTCGGTTTTAAGTGAAAACGAGCAAAAGGGCTTAATCGGTAAAAATACCTAATAGTCATAAGTACATGTTAGAGTGAGAATTTGATGTTACCATAGAAGCGAAAAATTATCAGCATGTCATAAAATATAAGAAAATAGGCTGAAGTTTAATTTACGAGCTTTGGGGAAAAAGTGTAAATATGCGAAAGTTTAGGGGCAAAACTGTAATTTTGCCAAAATATGATTTTGGGTCAATTTGTATAATGTGAGTCCTAATTAGACTATATTTTAAATGATAGAGCAAGGAAAACTGAAATTCAAGCTAAAATGGGGAAAATACCAAGTTGTGGACGAAATGGTAAAAGTAGCCATTTTCGCATACGAGGTAAGTTCATATGTAAATGTTGGTAACATAGTTATTATTTTAAATGTTTTAATGTTATTTAAATGATATGATAATTATTATGAAATATTATACTGTGATAAATGTTTGTTAATATGACAAATTATGTGATATACTTGGAAAATGTGAAATACTACCGAGTATCGGTAACGGCATTCCGTAGAAGATGGATGAGACACATGATTGGGAAAAAGGTCCTGTTGAACCTTAGTAATGGATTAGGATGCAAGTGACATGTCACTAGGATATTTGGGCATCCAAACTCGTTGAGTTGAGTCCGAGTTCACTTATGGATGCGAATGTCTGAACTCGTTGAGTTGAGTCCGAGTTCGTGAGATGTAACTAGGCATCCGAGCTCGTTGAGTTGAGTCCGAGTTCACTTATGGATGCGAACGCAAGAGCTCGTTGAGTTGAGTCCGAGTTCACTTATGGGCGGGTTACATGGTAGCTTGGCTACATATGTGGCACTTATGTGCAAACTTTCCATGTATCCGAATTATATTTCGATGTGTTCAACGGGTAAAATTCTACTCAAATGGAGGAATACTCGAGATGAAAGGGACGTATTGGTAAGTGTTGTGAAATGAATACTTTGAACAGGTATGTACTTAACCCTCGGGTTGAAAACTTGATATAACAACAATATGGTAAGATGATAAATGAAAATATGATATGATTGTCTTGGTGATAATTATGCAAATGATGTTTTATGTTTGCTTATATGGTTATGTTACTTGCTATTTGCATGTGAACTTACTAAGAATTTATGCTTACTCCCTTCTTTTCATTCCTTGTAGTTTTGACAAGCCAGCTCGGAAATCGGGAACGGTCGGAGGCTCACTCACACTATGCGTATACCATCTTGGCATAATGGCTTGTATATTTTGAGTATGGCATGTATAGCATTATAATCATTTTGTATATATGGTCTTATGATATGGTTATTGAGTGGTATGGAAATGCTTGGTAATGATTAGCCATTGGAATGGCTAATCATGATCATACTTGGTGTTATGTATGCTAAATTGCTAGCTAATCCATGGAAACCATGAAATAGGTAAAATTTACCATAAAATAGATTCAGACAGCAACAGTGATGTGAGTTTGAAAATTCATTAAAAATAGTAGAGATACAATTAGATGATGAATAAAATATGGAATTGAATAATTATGAGTCTATTTTCATATGGATGGAACAAAACAGGTATATGAGTTATATTTTATGAGATGTTTAAATTTTTGTGAAACAGGTCCAGAGCAATTTCTGGATCCCCTGTTCTAACTTTGGAAATTCACCATAAATTGTTCAAAGACAATTATAAGTCATGATTTATATGTACAGATTCCCTATTGAGTCTAGTTTTATTAGAAACAAACAGCATAGTAATTGAAACTTTGTACAAGGAGATATCTGATTCGTAATACACAGAGGTCAGAGCAGTCGAACCCTGAAACAGGGGAGACTTTAACTAATAAAATGTACTAATTTCCTAGACCAAAAATTCTAGAAAACAATTAGTAAATAGATATATGAGTCTAGTTTTAGGGAAAATTTACGGAATTGGATTTTGAGTTTTGGAACTCAAGATATGAATTTTTAAGCGACTGTGTTGCAGATTGCTAGCTTGACTGAAAATTTTTAAAAATAAATTGTTTGAGCTGTTTAAGTAATGAATTAGGTCTGTTAACACCTCGTGTTCGACTCTGGCGACGGTCTCGGGTACGGGGCGTTACAGTTTCCATCCATATGGCTAAGTTGCCTAATCACATACATTCAATCAAACATGTTAGTCACCAAAATCTTCATATCAATCAAGTAACATAGATGTGCTCATCAGGCAATATTCTTTCAAGTAATTATCATATCATCTCAAGATTTTCATGACATGTCAATATAACAGTCTGATTTAGACCCTAATCAGAACGGTGGTTTTGGGACCACGAATCCGAGTAAAAAATATTTAAATATTATTTTTCGTGCTTATTATATGTTAATTTGCATGTGTGAAAGTTTCATACGAAAATTTGATTGTTTGTGTGCTTAATTAAATAAAAGGGCTTAATCGCATAAATTAAAAACTTGATAGTTAAAAGCTTAAGGGCCAAATTGTTAATGGCTTTGTAAGTTGAAGCATTTATGTTGCAAATAATCCTTTAGACTAGTGATGGCCGAATGTACCCTTATTATGCATGTTTATGTTATTAATTTTACAAGGTTAAATAAGTAAATGAATAATATGTAATAATAACATAAAACATAAAAAAAAAACAAAAGTGTTCATACACTTTGCATGACCGAAACTTAAAAAAAAATAAAGCTTTAGAAAGTTTCAAGCATTTGGCACTTTGGAAGCTTGATTAAAGGTTAGTTTTCATTCGGTTTTTGCTAATTTTTATGTTTTTAAGATCGTTGCTCGAGTACTATCCAAACCATGCTTAAATTTCTAATTTTGATTCATATTTTGAGTTATGCCACTGATGAATATTTGTGTTTTGTGATGTTAGTTGATGAAATATTAAAAATATGTTTTAGATTATCATGTTTTGTATTGGAATTTTTGATGATTTTGAGTAATTAGGACTAAATTGAAAAAATGATAAATTGAGGGACTAAAATGTAAAATAAATGAAATGTGTGTATTTATATGTGTTAGATGAACATTCGGCCTAAGAATGATGAATGGAGATTTTGTGTATTTTGTGTTTTATGCAATTAGGACTAATTTGTAAAAGTGTGAAATATCAGGGGTAAAATGGTAATTTTCCCATTTATGTGTTGTTGGATTAAATTGAATGAAATTGTCTTTAAATGAGGCTAATTTGAAATTATATAGATCAAGAACAAAAGAAATCGACTTGGATCGGGGAAAAGCAAAAATAGTCAAATGGCCGATTTATAACGTTTGTCAATATCCGAGGTAAGTCTTTAAGTAATTAAACATCGTTTATTTTGAATATAAAATGGTTTACTATAATGATTCAAATTTAGTAGTTGTATAGTAGAGTAGCCGAATGTGATTTAACATTGAATTAATGTGGTTGAATTTTATTCGACTGAGTTAAAACCTCTGAATGTTTGTACGAATTACATGGAATATTTGAAAGATTTGATAAATGAACTATTGATGGAATGACTTTATAATAGTGATATTCGGGCTTTGAGCCTAGCTAGCCTTGTGCTGGTGAATTTGATCGGGCTTTGTGCCTTGCAGGCATATTGCCGGTGAATAAATAAGAATCAGACCTTGAGTCTAGCAGGCCTTGTGCCGGTGTGTGATTCAGGTTTATGCCTAACAGGCTTTATGCCGGTGATTTATATTCAAGCTTATGTTTTTAAGATTGATGTGAAAATTGAGCAAGTAAGTTGATCTAAATAAGCTTGTATATTCGGCCATATAGGTATGTACTTATATGATGATATATTTTTGATTTTGTAAATTCGGTCAAAGAAGTGATGTTGGTATAGGAAGTGAACAATGTGAGTAGATATGAGAAGTATGTTTTGGTTATATATATATTTATATATATATAGTAGAGTTTAATCCATGAGTATATATATATTTGAATGTAAGCATACTTGGTATAATGTTATTTTGGTAATGAAAAGTTGAATGATATTATGCTAAATGAGAAATATTAACATTCGGCCAAGGTAACTTATTTGTGTGAAAATATAACATTAATGATACAATTCGGCTTATTTGAAATGTTTTGATTATTCATTTGAGTTGTTTTATTTTCTTAAGGCTTACTAAGCTAAGTTAGCTTACTCTGTGTGTTTTGTTACTCTATTTTATAGATTTTGATTGTAAGTTACGAGCTCGGGGATCGTCATCGAAGTCATCCACACTATCTTCAACCTTTGGTATTTTTTTTAAAAGTCTATGTTCGATCTTGTGGCATGTATAGACTGGATTATGTTTTGAAACGATGAACATTGGTTTTGTATAAAGCCATGCAAAAATGGCTTAGTAATTATGCTTAGTTTTGTTTACATGCGTGCTTATTTATAATGTTTAATGAGTTTGGTATTGATAATTTGGTTATGTTTGATTTTGGTTGGAAATCATTTGATTATAATGATATATGTTATAAGTGAATAACGTTTGAGATAGGTATTATATGTTTTGGAAAAGGTTAATGTTTGGGTTGATTTTGTGTGACTGGTTCGGTTATGATATGCATCGATAAAAGTATAAGTGTATTAGGTTGTTGTATTTAGTCAATATGTTGTAAGAGATTTGATATCTAAGGTTGTTTTGTTATATCTGAATTTGATAAAAAAATATTTTAATATGTTTATAACATGGTATTTAAGATTTATGTTTTGATTCAATTACAATTTGTAATTCGACACTTGTTCCAT
Source organism: Gossypium hirsutum (assembly GCF_007990345.1). Classification (NCBI taxonomy): domain Eukaryota; kingdom Viridiplantae; phylum Streptophyta; class Magnoliopsida; order Malvales; family Malvaceae; genus Gossypium; species Gossypium hirsutum. The sequence continues at coordinate 89,931,177 of NC_053428.1, read as the reverse complement.
GATATAAAATTTGGATGTTTATGTATATTAATTAATGAAATTCGGATATGCAAGCTAATGAGTTAGGAAAATTTTCCATGATGGTTTTAGTCTATTATTGGGTATAAATGCAATTGTTAAGTGTAGCTTTGAAATCTATGGTAAGTACGCAATATGTATCTAATCTATAATAGTATATTCGAACATGTCATTATATATTAGGTTGCATGTGTGATTGTTTATTAAATTATGTAATAAGTTTTGATTGGTCTTATTATGAGTATGTGCAAAGGATGTTATTTATGTCCGATTTTGGTGAAAGTTTATAATTATATTATTAAATATATGACCATTAGGTAAAGTTGACAATATTGTATGTATATGTTATTGAATAAAGTATTATGTAAACATTTTTAAGTGTTTAAGATATGCCAATGTAAAATAAGTTATAAATAGTTTGATTTCTTCTTAGCATTCGAATAATATTGAAATGATTTTAGTATGATCTGTACATTATATTATGATTATTGAAATTGTGTTTATTATTTAATGAAATTTATGCTTTATTTATATGAATGTAACTTATATATATCTATGGTTGTTCGAAAAAGTGTTTTTAATTAAAAAATGCCTCGTAACCCTAACCGACGACTGATATGGGTTAGGGGTGTTACAGTCAAGAGTTATATGTCCATTGAATCAGTGAATTCCAATGGATGCTCAAGTAGTACATTCCAAGTGTACGATTCAATAATTCGTCAATTCCTTAGTTAAGGGTACCCCTTTGGGCACTTAACCAAGAAACACTCCCTCAAGCCACATGTCGTATAACAGGATTACCAGTCCAGGCTAAACCCTAATCATAACGTATGCTCGAGAGATATTATATCAGGATTACCCATCTTAGCTAAATCCTTTCTACAACAAGGTCAATGGGATTACTCATCTAAGCTAAACCCCGTCCGCAACAAATGCTGGACCTTATTAGTTTCATTAAAGCGCATATAATTATCGGAATTCACATTCAATCGGGACTTAACCCTTTATCACCATTTTAAGAATGTATCAATTTTCCATCATAGAATACAAGTAAAGCACATCAACATACATCACATTACAAACAAACACCACATTCAATTAACATAATTACATGCTCGATTAAGTTACACGAACTTATCTCGACACTTGTTCGCTTTAAAAATCTACTAATCCAAAACTTTTTCTTTTCCTCAATTTAACCTCGAATTAGTTTTGTCCAAATCTATATAGATGAATTTAACCATCAATTTCACACATTTCATATTTAAATGGACTTAATTTACTTCCTAGGCAAATTACCATTTTGTCCCTCACTTTTCTGTAAATTCCAATTTTGTCCCTAGACTAGGAAAATGAAACTTGTGCAAATTCTTCCCTATTCCAAGCCTAACCAAAGCCCCATTACAAATTTTACAGCACATGTACTCATAAAATTTCTCAATTTTTCATCAAATTTTACAACTTTTCATTTTAGTCCCTAAATCATGTTTTCATTAAAAATCACTTTGTAAAAGTTGTTTATCTATCAATAATCTTTCATTTTCTACCATAAATTTCTAATTTCCAGCATATACATCCATGACCCATTTTTATACCTTGATAACTTTTCAAATTAATTTCTCAAAGAGAGAGATTAAACTATCCCGGTTTCAAAAATACCAAAATTACTAAAAATGGGACAAAAGAACTTACCCAATTAAGCCTTCAATGTTTCCCTTCTCTCTCCTAGGATTTCCATAGAATTTTAGGTTGAAGATGATATTTTGTTTTATCATCTCTTAAGTAATTTAATTATTTCAAATTCCAATTTAGTCCTTGACCTTTTCTAATTTTTCCATGGATGAGTCACCAAGAATCTACATACTTTTCTTTAATAGTCTAATTACCATATAAGGACCTTTAGATTTGAATTCCACAGTTATTTAATCCCCATAGCTACTAGAATTCAACTTTCACATTTTATGCGATTTAGTCCTCCTCAGAGTTAAACACTTAATCGATAAAGTTTTTGTATCAACATTTTCACGCGACATGCCTATTATAATACAGACTATATAATGAAATAAAAATAAACATTATTTTTGGATCAGATTTGTGGTCCCGAAACCACTATTCTGATTTAACTGAAAAATGGGTTGTTACATAACCATCTCTATTTTTGTCCACCCTAAAGTATAATGGTCTAATTACCACTTAAGGACCCCCATTTCAAAATTTTAGAGCAATTAGTCACCTTTAACTTATAAAACTCAAGTTTTGCACCAATTGCAATTTAGGTCTTCTAGTCAATTTGAGCACTCAAATGATAAAATTTCTTAACTAAATTTTCACAAAATTATTCTATCATGCTGTGGACTTTAAAGAAACAATAAAATCAATATTTCTACTTCAAATTTGAGATCCAAAAACCACTGCCAAATTTGACCCTAAAGCGGGCTGTTACACCTACTCAAGGGGCAACGCTGTCTAAATCTAGAAATACATCAAGTAGTCATGGAAGAGAGGCTAAAGAAGCCATTTTTCCAAATGATGAATGAATGGTTCACGCAATTTGTCCGAACAAATCTGGTTGCTCAACAACCTCCACCCCCATCTAATCTTCAACTTGTTCCCGTAACTCCTCAAGTTGTGGAACTTCAACGACTGAATAAGCCGTCAGTAGATAAAATCCAAAAACACGGGGCTGAAGAGTTCAGAGCTACCATTGATGATGATCTCGAGCGAGCTAAATTTTGGGTTGAGAACACTATTCAGGTATTTGATGAACTATCATGTACGACAGTAGAGTGTTTGAAATGTGCTACTTCATTAATGAGGGATATTGCATATCAATGGTGGAATACCCTAGTATTAGTGGTACCAAGAGAAAAAGTGACCTTGGAATTCTTTCAGTTTGAGTTCTGGAAGAAATATATAAGTCAGCGGTTTCTTGATCAAAAGCATAAAGAGTTTCTAGACTTTAAATAGGGTCATTTAACTATGACTGTGTACGAAGGAGAATTCATAAGATTGAGCAAGTATGCTTGAGAGTATGTTTCTACTAAAGAAATCATGTGCAAAAGGTTCGTTGATGGGTTGAACGAGGATATTAAACTTCTAGTTGGAATTCTAGAATTGAAAGAATTTGTTTTCCTGGTTAATAGAGCTTGTAAAGCCAAGGAACTTAGCAAAGAAAAGAAAAAAGTAAATTCAGAGGCTAAAGACTCAAGAAAAATAATGATAAATAAGTCATATCAATCTTCGTTAAATAAATCCGGAGATTTGTTCACTCGTCCAAATGCTTCAATTGGGTGCTCGAACAGAGACCATGGAAAACAATACTCAAGTCCTAAAGCTCAAGCTACATTGGTATCGAGTATTGGCAGTGTGAGAAACTATAGACCTGAATGTCAGGAATGTGGAAGACGTCATCCTGATGAATGTAGAATGAATAATTGGGCTTGTTTTAAATGTGGTTCGCAAGATCATTTGATACAGAATTATGTAGAACTAGTAGAGAAAGATAATATTCAAAGTGCAAGACCGAGTAACACATTCACTAGAGGGAGGTCACCAAGAAATGCGGGAAATACGAGTGGTAATCATGGTACTATCAGAGATTCTATAGTAAGATCCGAGGCCAGAGTAGCTACTAGAGCTTACACTATTTGCGCTCGCAAAGAGGTGTCATCACCTGATATTATCACTAGTACATTTTCTCTTTACGAAACTAATGTGATTGCTTTGATTGATCTTGGATCAACTCATTCATATGTTTGTGAAAATTTAGTATCTAGTAAGAAATTGCTTGTTGAACCTGCTAAGTTTGTGCTTAAAGTATCGAACGCCTTACGCAAGTATGTGTTAGTTGATAAAGTTTGCAAGAACTATCCTTTAATAACTCGGGGTCACTATTTTTTGGCTGATTTGATGATATTTCCATTTGATGAATTCGATGTAATTCTGGGTATGGATTGGTTAACTCTGCATGATGCCGTAGTAAGTTGTAGACAAAAGACTATTGAATTGAAATGTTAGAACAGTGAAATTGTTCGAATTGAACCGGATGAGTCGAATGGGTTGCCAGTTGTGATTTCATTGATGTCAGCTCTAAGATATGTGAGAAAAGGTTGTGAAGCTTATCTTGCTTATATTTTAGATACAAAAGTGTCTAAATCTAAGATTGAATCAGTGCCAGTTGTCTGTGAATATCCAGATGTGTTTCCAGAAGAATTACCCGGGTTGACACCTATCAGAGAGGTTGAATTTTCTATTGAATTAGTGTCGGGAACATCATCGGTAATTATAGCTCCAAACATAATGGCTCCAACAGAATTGAAAGAGTTAAAAGCTCAGTTGCGAGAGTTAACTGATAAAGGTTTTGCACGACCTAGTTTTTCACCCTGGGGTGCGCCAGTATTGTTTGTAAAGAAGAAAGATGGATCAATGAGAATGGGTATTGACTATCGTCAGCTTAACAACATTAGAATAAAGAATAAGTATCCTTTGCCAAGAATAGATGATTTGTTTAATTAGTTAAAAGGGGCAATAGTGTTTTCGAAGATTGATTTGAGATCAGGCTATTGTCAGTTTCAAGTGAAAGATTAAGATGTGCCGAAAACTGCGTTCAGAATGAGGTACAGACATTATGAATTTCTTGTTATGCCTTTCGGATTGACTAATGCTCCTACAGTCTTTATGGATTTGATGAACTGGATTTTTAGACCGTATTTAGACAGATTTGTTGTTGTGTTATTGACGACATTCTGATCTATTTTCGAGATGAGTCTGAGCATGCCGAGTATTTGAGAATTGTGTTACAAACTTTGATAGATAAGCAACTATTCGCTAAATTTAGAAAATGTGAATTCTAGCTTTGAAAAGTCAAATTTTTGGGACATATTGTTTTAGTAGAAGGTATACGAGTTGATCCAAGCAAGATATCAGCACTTGTTAATTGGAAACCAACGAGAAATGTATCTGAAGTTAGAAGTTTTCTTGGGTTACCTGGTTTTATCGACATTTTGTTAAGGGATTTTCAATGATTGCTACACCAATGACTAGATTGTTACATAAAGATGTAAAATTCAAGTGGTCCAAGAAATGTGAACAAAGTTTCAATCAGTTGAAAGCATTGTTAACTAGGGTGCCATTGTTGATTCAACCTAAGTTGGGTAAAGAATTCATGATTTATAGCAACGCCTGGGTTGCGTTTTGATGAAAGAAGGAAATGTTATAGTTTATGCCTCCAGACAATTGAAGTTGCATGAAAAGAATTATCCGATGCATGATTTAGAGTTGGCTGCTATTGTGTTCGTATTGAAAATTTGGTGACATCATTTGTACGGTGAAAAGTGTCACATCTTTACCGATCACAAGAGTTTAAAGTATATTTTGACTCAGAAATATCTGAATTTACGACAACAAAGATGGCTCGAGCTATTGAAAGATTACGAGTTAGTAATTGATTATCATCTAAGGAAAGCAAATATAGTTGCGAATGCTTTGAGTAGAAAATCATTATTTGCTTTGAGAGCGATGAATACTCAGTTAACCTTATCTAATGATGGTTCTATTTTAGCAGAGTTGAAAGCTAAGCCGCCATTTTTTCAACTCAAAAGTGTGATATCGAGTTACAAGCTAAAAGAATGCAAAGTGAGTCGATTAGTAATTCAGACTATCAGATCGGATCTGATTATTGCTTAATGTTCCGAGATAGAATTTCTTTACCAAAAAATTCTGAGCTCATTCAGAAAATTTTGCACAAAGCACATAGTGGTTGTTTATCTGTTCACCCGAGGGGTACTAAAATGTACAATAAATTGAAACAACTATATTGCTGGTTGGGAATGAAACGAGATGTAACATCCTGATTTTGGGCTTAGTCAGAACAGTGGTTTCGGGACCACAAATTCGATGAGAAAATTTTCATTTTTATTATATTTTTATAGTCTACGATTTCATGAAATGATTTCATGAAAATTTCGTTTGAAAAATTCGACATTTGTGCACTCAATTTAGTAAAAAGGACTAAATTGTAAAAAGTGCAAAAGTTGAGTTCTACATGTTAGAGGTATCAAATTGTTATGAAATTTTAAATGGGAGGTCCTTAAATGATAATTAAACCATTGTATAACTTTTTGGACAAAAATGGCCTTGATTGGGTAAATTTGGAAAGAATAGTAAAAATGACATTTTGGTCATTTAAAGGTAAAATGAATTAAAAGACAAATTATAAACTCCAAATGTGTCACTTTCTTCTTGATATAGCAGAATGTACCAAGACCATCCATGGTTAGGCTTTGGCCAAGCTTCCAAGCTTAATAATCAAGGAAATCGATATTTGGGCTGAAATCGAGAAAATACAATGTTATGGACTAGAATGGTAAATTGCCATTTCTGGATCCGAGGTAAGTTTATACGTAAATAATTTATCGATTTATTTTATTTTATTATATTTTCTTATCATATGAAATGTGGCTGCCTATAGAATGATTATTTGTTGTAAATTGCAAATTGAAAAAGGACTATGAATAAATTGTAACATGTTGGAAAGTGAGGAATTTCCTGGTTAAGCCTTCGAAATAGAAACAATACGAATGATCTATTGTGAGGTCATGTGTGTAGTACTAAGTGCAGGCTACTACGTGTACCGGATAATTGGTCGTATGTGTAGTAGTAAGTGCAGGCTACTATGCGTACCCGATAACTTCGATAACGTGTGTAGTACTAAGTGCATGCTACTACGTGTATCAGATGGTTAGGTCACGTATGTAGTACTAAAAGTAGGCTACTACGTGTACCGGATAATTGGTCGCATGTGTAGTACTAAGTGCAGGCTACTATGCATACCAGATAGCTTTGGCTTCAAGTGTGAAAATATGTGCAGGCAACTGAGTATTAGTTATTATTCCGAGGAGTTCAACGGAAAAATCGATTAAGTAAAAATACATGTGAACATGATTATATGATGAATAAGTGCAGGTATATGTTTAAGAAAATTTTGAGCAATATGCTCAATATTTGAGTGAACTTCGATAAGACAAAATGGATTAAGTGAAATTATGTAAGAGTGAACTTTAGTAGTAAAACAGTGTTAGACAGCAGCAGTTATGTGACTTTGAAAATTCACCAAAAATTATGTAAGTTGAATTAAATTTCAAATAAATTATGGAATTAAAGCTTAATAAGTTGTTTACATATAAAATAAACATGGGGAGCAAAAGAGTTGTATATTATGTGATATTCTAATTTTTGTGAGACAGTGTCAGAATGAATTCGAGATCCCTTATTCTGACTTGGAAAAATTGTTAAAAAACGTAGAAAAATAATTTGGGTTATAACTTATATTATTAGAATATTTGATGAGTCTACTTTTAATAGAAACAAACGAGAACATTATCCGAGTCTTGTACTACGATATAAATAAATTTTAGTGAAGAAAGGTTGAAGCTATCAAACAGCGAAATAGGGGATAATTTGAATAATAAACTGTAATTATTGGATTGACCAAAAATTCTGAAAATTTTATGGTAGAAATATATATGAGTCTAGTTCCTGGGAAAATTTACAGATCTTAATTTGGAGTTCCGTAGCTCTAGATATAAATGATTTAGTGACTATAACTCAGGAAAGCAGCTTAACCAGAACATGTGTAAATGTACAATTGGGTTAGTTTTACTATGGAAAGCATGTTAGTAAACTGCTTATTATTATTTCATGCGAGCTTACTAAGCATAAAGCTTACCCCCTCCTTTCCATTTCTTTTAGTGTTGTCAGGTTAGCTCAGGGTTGGAGATCGTCGGAGGCAACATCACACTATCAAGCCAACACCTTGACAGTATAAACACATATGCTAGAATTATCAAGTCAGTGGCATGTATAGGGACCTAGTTTTATAACATGTGTTATTATAATTTGGCCAAATATATTGATCTTTAGTGAGCTAATGATTCTAACTTATAAATCTAGCTATTTATGTTATGTTTGATATTGGTGATGTGTATATGCTTGTTTGCCATGCATGGTTGGTAATATGTTATGTGTTGGTGTGAATGTTTAAGTCCGTTAACGCCTCAAACCCTATCCCGACATTGGATACAGGTGAGGGCTGTTACACGAGACATTTTAGAATTTCTACCGATATGTTTCGTGTGTTAGCAAGTTAAAGCTAAGCATCAAGTGCCTTCAAGATTGCTACAACCGATGATGATACCAGAACGAAAATGGGATAGAGTTACGATAGATTTTGTATCGTGATTACCCTTGTCTCCGAATAAGATGCTATTTGGGTTGTCGTTGATCGACTAACGAAGTCTGAACATTTCATTCTGCTACATACAGACTATTTGGTTGATAAATTAGCTAAATACTACTTATCTGAGATCATTAGATTGCACGAGGTTCCAGTTTTGATTATTTCAGATAGAGATCTGAGGTTTACTTCATGATTTTTGAATAAATTGCAAGAAGCTCTCGATACGAGGTTGGATTTTAGTACAGTATTTCATTGGCAAACTAATGGTCAGTCTGAGAGAGTAGTACAAATTCTTGAAGATATGCTTCTTTGTTGTATTTTAGAATTTGAAGGCAACTGGGAAAAATATTTGTCATTGGTTGAATTTGCATATAATAACAGCTTTCAATCGAGCATAAAGATGGCACTGTATAAAGCTTTGTATAGTCGCAAATGCCGAACTCCGTTGTACTGGACTGAGCTGAATGAGAAAA